>NC_080088.1:31478610-31786277 GCF_950005125.1 Chionomys nivalis | reverse complement strand
ATGTGAAACAATGCTATTTTTAGCATGCCATCCTGAAGTAAAACAAACCTCAGCAATACTGTGATCACTATGTACAAGGCTCTGGGTTCAACTCAGCACCAGAAAAAAAGGATAAAGTGATTTATAAAACTAGATCTTTAATAAAAAAATCCAGTGACAGTTACAGCTCTAGGCTCATAAGTTTTAAATATGATTCCACATGGCATCCACTGAGCTGTTAAACCTAACCAAGAAAAATTTGCAAGAATCAAACTGTCTGTTAATGTCTAGGAGAAAATCACCTGTCTTCTACCCACTTACACTATCTACATTATTTCTTATGCTAACATTCAAGGCATCAGTAGAATATTTTAATAAAACATATGGCCAAATGTTCTATGAAATTTTCTCTAAGAATAATATTCACTTTAGCCCTGAAAGTTTATTATTGCTATGATAATCTTTCTTTCCTTTCCTACCCAAATTATGTATTGAAAAGAATCTGAGTAAAGGCATCATGCTAGTGAAATAGTAGCTACAGGGTTCTTAGCATATGCTGGCTTACTATTGCAATATCTCACAGCCTATGCTTCATGTCTTATGAGCTATATCTCCCTGAGGGATATTACATGAAGCAGTAGACCATCTGGGTCAGGACCACAGTACAAATATTTTCAACCTTAATGTTCCTTTCAAAATAAGATGGCAAGCAATGTCTTGAGATATCTTATCTAATATGTAATCACAGATCTTATACTCAACACAAAAGGAAAGTTAGACTCAACCATCATCTCAGCACCATCCCTGGTTTGCTTCTGCACATTAGCTTTTGATAGCCCTGACATTAATAACAATGGGAATTGGTTCTGAGATTAAAAATTTGGCTTGTTAAACAGTAAAAAGTAAACTTAGAAAGGTCTAAAAACCTTATGATAAACATGTAATATCATAGAATACTATCTCTAAGAAATAAAAACCTATATTAGGACATAAATTAGATTCAAATTAGAATCTCAGTTCTTGTATTCTGTACTGATCAGCTTTAAGAGCAAGCTACTTTGCCTTTCTGAGGCTCAGAATTCATACTGGCATATCACATCTTTATAAAACACTGCTTTACTTTTGTACTGTTTTTTATCTCTCTCTCTCTCTCTCTCTCTCTCTCTCTCTCTCTCTCTCTCTCTCTCTCTCTCTCTCTGTTTTGTTTTTGTTACTCTGTGGTCAGCAAGAACCCACTCCAAACATCTGGTCAGGCAGCCCCAGAAGAAAGCTTCAGGAGTATTAATTCAGCAGCATGTAACCTGAACGGTAACAGAGTGAGACAGGCGAGAAGCCAGGCCAGGTCTGTGAAGGTCTAAATTAGCAGATCTCAAACTGTGTGTCATGAACCCTTTTCAGGTCAAAGACCACTTTCAAGGGGTCAAAAGACCCTTTTGCAGTATTCACATATTACATATTTACATTATAATTCATAATAGCAACACAATTACAATTATGAAGTAGAAAGAAACATAATTTCTGTAGGGGTCTCCACGACATGAGCACCTGTATTAAAGGGTGCAGCATTAGCAAGGTTGAGAAGCACTGGCATAAATGAAGAAGTTCTACAGAAGAGGTGAGAGAGGGATGGAGTATGAGCACTGCAGAAGCACAATCAGAACAGCACGCATGTGATAAAAACGTAAACACTTCCCACAGGCCTTGTTCCAAAGTTTGAATATCGACAAGTTTGAGCAACACAGCATACAAAGCTTGTGGTAGTAACCAACCTATATGATTTGACTTACAGCCCACTTCACAAGATGGGCCCATGCCTCACACTACTTGGGTGACCAAGGACCTGAATCCTAAGACAAGATAGTCCAAGGAATTAGGATAAAACCAAAACCAAATACTAGTGCTATATAAAAAAAAATAAAATAAAAAAAGTTTCAATAAAATGACTCCTAGTGACATTCTGCTATATCCTTGCTCAGTTATCATCAGAGAAACTCAGCATCATCAGAGAAATTCCCTCCTGCAGCAGATGCAAACAAATACAGAGACCCACAGCAAGACAGTATGTGGAGTACAAGAACTTGGAGCACTCAGCCATAAATGGGATGTCTGCATCAAATCCCTTTGCTGTGGGATAATACTCTTGTACACTGTAAAGATATGTCACTCATATTGGTTTAATAAAACACTGATTGGCCAGTAGGCAGGCAGAAAGTATAGGTGGGCCAATCAGACTCGGAGAATTCTGGGAAGAGGAAAGGCAGAAACGATGTTGCTAGCCAGATGCAGAGGAAGATGAGAATGCCTTACTGAGAAAAATTACCAAGCCATGTGGCTAAACATAGATAAGAGTTATGGGTTAATTTAATTTGTAAGATCTAGTTAGAAATAAGCCTGAGCAATAGGCCAAAAAGTTTATAATTAGTATAAGCCCCTGTGTGTTCATTTGGAACTGAACAGCTTCAGGACCAGGCAGGACAGAAACTTCCATCTCAGGGAACCCTGCAGAAAAGGAGTGGAATGTTTCAAAGAGCCTTCCTGTATTTTTCTAAGGCATGAAATAGAAAGTAAACAACTCTTTGAACTACCAGTGAAGAAACTCACAGTATAGTCAGCATCAGGACAATACTCTAATGAGCAGGAGACTATTAGCTCGGGATGTAATCTAGCAAGTTTAAAGGTGCTGTTTGCTACACTACATGATTACACTAAAACGCTAGAAAATGAGTGGAGCCAAACTGGCAGAGCCCCACACAGTTGGCAAGGAGCCAGAAAACGACAAAATGGTGCAAAATATTAACACACAAATGTTTCAGTACTGACCAGCATGGGCTGAAGGGTCATTCGGTCATTATTAGTAAAATTAACATTAGGGTCATTTTGTTGGGAAGAAGTTTGGGGTCTCACAAATAAATCGCAGTTTATAATCTCAGATTATTTAACAAGCCAACACAGTAAAACAAACTCAGTTTCAAAGAAAGATTATCAAATAAATTGCAAATTTGAAACTAACCCTATTGATGAAAAAGAAGGGTTTAGTAAAGGTGTACTGACAATAGGTGATATACTAAAACTATTTTTATTTTTTTGGTGCTGAGAAGCAAACCAGGGCCTTAGACATGTTAAGCAACCACGACTCAGCAACTGCAGCACATTCTCAGCCTGATCCTAAAGTTGAATATTTATGTTAGACTGTCGTGGCTGCATGTGCTCTCCCTTCTCCAGGAAAGCACAGGCGGAAATGCGCTGCAGCATCAGTAACCATAGCGGGGAAGTCCACTCCTTTACCCACCACCCTTCTTTCACTGTATGTTTGGAATCTAAATTTATGATCGTTTGTGACATAAAAGCACAAGTAGGTGCTCCACTGCCTCTCTTTTCACAGGACAGGTCTCCAGTGTGACAACCATGTCAAGACTTTAAAAACCACTGTTTTATACTATCCAGTAAAATTAAAAAAGGTTAAGACCATTCTCTGATGGAATTATGGCATAGTATTACCTTTAACTGAAAATAGATTTTTTCATATAATAGAGTTAAATCATGATTTTGTCTCCCTTATACCTCCCAGATCATCCCCACCATCTCAAACCTATCCAACTCTGTTGTCAGTGACCGCCTGTCCATTTCCCAGCCACCTAGACCTGAAATAACCACTCAGAAACTATATTAATTATAACACCTCTTGACCTATTAGCTCATACTTCTTATTGGATAGCTCTTATATCTTAAATTAACCCATTTCTATTATTTTATATTTCACCAAAAGGCTCATGGCCTACTGGCAAGGTTCCAACTGGTGGCTTGTGTCTTTCTCCTCTAGTGGCTACACGGTTTCTCACTGACTCTGCCCTCTCTCTCTCTCTCTCTCTCTCTCTCTCTCTCTATATATATATATATATATATATATATATATATATATAGATAGATAGATAGACTATATATATATAGCTTCCAGCCTGGTTATAGTCTGCTCTGCCATTGGCTAAAGGCAGCTTCTTTATTAACCAATAAAGGCAACACATATGCAGAAGGACTTCCCACACCATAACTGCACTGTCTTTTTCTTTAGAAAACACACAATCCAACTAAAAGCAAACAAGCAAAAAATAAGTCAGAATAGAACACAACAAACTAATAAACAGTGGGGAAAAGAAACAAAGGAAAAACATATGAGAATCACACACAGACATACATGTACAAAAACAAAACTCATAAAAATACAAAGGAGAAACTATTACATATAATCAAGAGATTAGGAAGGTAAAACAATGCCTAGACAAAGCAGTACGAGACAAGACCCCTCCAAAATTAGCACTGAGTTCATTTCGAGTTGGCCTTTCCCTGCTGGGCCTAGGGCCTGCCTTTTTATAGCAGAGACTGCACTGGAGAAAATTAATTTTTCCTTTGCAGGTGGTTGTCACTGGAGATAGCTTCTTGGTTGGGCAGTGGAGGACATGTCCACTTTCCCTTCCAGTACTTGGACGCCACACAGTTTGGAGCCGTGTAAGCCCTGAGCATGTTGCCATTGTCTCTGTGTGTTCACAGGCAGAGGATATTTATATGGCCCCCCACCCACACTTTCAGTTAAAATACTGAAAGAATTCTGAGTCATTACATGGATGTCTATTATGCTGGTTTCACTTCTGACTTCATTATCTGTGAACACGGGCTGCTGGGACATGAAGTTGGATAAATAGAAGAGGAGAAAACTATACTTTTTTAAAACTTACTCATTTCTTCAGTCATTTCCATTTTCATGTTTTCCTTCTGGAAATTCTGCATTGTTTGTAGTGTCTTCTGTGGATCCATTTTCTTGTTAACTGCTTGCATTGTCTTTAAGAAATAAAAAGTCATGTTAGCTACCTAGATGTGAAAGTCATCTATGGAGTAGTCTATAAAGTCAGTCACAGAAAATACAGCCTTCTGATTGACCTTGTATTAAGTCAAATTCTGAAACTTGTCTGAGGAAGGTAACAATGAAAATCCATTTAATAAGGTAGACTCATTCTCCACGACAGCTCTGTCAGCATACTGACCTTTTATCTCTTTAAAGGAGTACACACCTGGCACAGGATTGTCACTCATGCTAGTCCCTCATAAGTGCTCCTCTCTGCTCTAAGCAGTTTGTACATAGTAATCTTAAAGTGACATTAACAACACAAGACCTTCATGTGGTACTTCCTCTCCTTTCCCCTTATTACAAATGGAGAGCAAAGGCACAGATGGCTCAATAATTTGCATAAGGTCACACTATTCAGTGAAATGTCACCTGAGTGTGAGCAAAGTGTTAGAGCCCTACACACACTACATCTCCTGTATGCTGCCTACGAGAGACTACAAGATTCATGCAGGTTAAGCCTTGGCTTAGTCATTTCATCTGAACTATTTGGGTACTTGAACAAACACTTGCTGACCAAATGATATTCAATTAAGAATTCTAATTCAGATACCTGTATGTGGCAAAAGCCCATTAGGTATCATTTCTGAGCATATAATTTACAAAACACTGCAAGGTACTTTGTTCCCCTTAACACTGGTGCAAAGTGGCCAGTCTTACCATGTGACCTTGTGCCCAAATTAGTCAGACTTTTAGTTCCGTCCATCTGTAAGACTACAGAGGAGATCCAAACTACTTGCTCTTATATATTTTTCAGTGACTGAAATGATCAGAGTCCTTGAAAGCAACAGTTAAAGTACCGATTACACTCACTCACACACACAGTGTGTGTATAATATACATAAAATTTTGCATTCCTAAAATGCAAAAGTTTCTATTTACAATATCCATATGTGTGGTTCTGAACATTTACAAAAGTGAATTAAGAGGAAATAATTCTATAAAAGTAGTCAGAAATAATAATAATAATAATGATGATGATGATAAATAGCCAAATTTTCTGACAATTTATTGGAAAAATACAAACCAACACTATGCTAAGTCAACTCCATATAAACTTTGAAGCTCTATGTGATCATAGAAAAATGTAAATGTTCTTACTTTGTAACACACCAATAACTAAGCCAGAACCAAGCACTTGGGTTATATAGTATTATAACCCATTTTATTAGTAACTAAGATTTTTGTACTACAGATGACCAGAAAGTGCTTTGAAATCTAATTTGAATATCAATATTTATATATCCTTGATAAAAAGACACCAAAGCTTCAAGTTACCTTTGCAGTGGTAGACATCGCACCAGCCATCTTCATCTGGGAATTCATCACTTTAGTTTGTGTAGACATTGACGTGACTTTTGAGCTGACTGCAAAAGTTCTTGTCTTCTGTTTCCGTAGATGGACAAGCTGCTTAGCTAGAACCCTACAAGCTTCTTTATTACCAATCTTGGCCATCTTCTTAATTTCTAATTCCTAAGAAGACAAGAAAGATAAGGGAATATATTTAAAGAGTAGTCTTCAGTGATTATCTTGAAGAACATATCTAGTAGGCATAAAGTCATAGAGAAGAAGGATGTTTGAGAGGCTATATCGTATGTTCACACAGAAAAAACTGTTACCCTCATTCATGAATATAAAGCAAGTTTATGAAACAGGAGTTTGCAGCCCAGGAGAAAATATAAAATGGAAATCCAAATATAGTTTAAAAAAACAGTAAGACAAAAGATTGAGGTAGTAAAATAATAATACAGATAACAGCACTGAAACAAATGGTCTACCTTCTATACCAACAAGAAAAGCAACTTCTGGAATATATAAGAGCAAATCTAAGTATACGCTATCTCATGAAGAAATCTTAAACATTAGAGCAAAGGTGTCTTAAAAAGTGGAAAACAGATTATATATTTACCAAAGTCTACAAATCTAGAATGGCTATACTAATATCAGATCAAGTAAAGTTTAGAACAAGATATATTGCCAGAAGTAAAAAATATGATCCCATAATGATAAAGGGACTAAACCATGAAGCTATCTGGTCAATCCTAAGTGTGTACACATGTGTTAAGTGTGCTTCAAAACATGGTGATCAGAACTAATGAGAGAAAGGAGAAAAAGTCAAGTACATAATGTGCCCAAGAGAGAGATATCAACCTTTCTCTTAAAAAACTTCCAGAACTGTTTCAAAAGCTGTTTTCTCGTAAACAGCAATATGTCAAGATCCCAATGATGCCTGAAAGTACAGACAGAGCCAAACCATTACTGTACTATGATGTATGTAGGTGTGTGTGTGTGTGTGTGTGTGTGTGTGTGTGTGTGATAAATGTCTGCCTTCCCTTTAAGGAAAGGAATGATAAAGGAATGATAGCTTTCCTCTGCCGTGCCTGAACACTCAGCATCGTCACTAACCATGTGGGACTGTTTTAAAGTGAAGTACAAAACTTGGCCACGAGCATTGCAGCGAATCATCTGATAACCAGTGTGCAGTGGGTGGGCAGTGTATAGTGTGGATGCAGACAGAGCAGATTCAGCTCTTGGGGTGATGGAGGTGGGTGGTATGAGATATCATCAAACACCTCAACAGTGTACAACAAGTAGGTTACTAGGGGAAATGAGGTTGAAGCAGGGGCAATCTAGGAGGAGTTAGGAGACAAATGTGCGAAGAAGACAATCAAACCACATTGTAAGAAATCGTCAGAGAATTCATCAAAGTATATTATAAAAAAGGTTCCAAGACAGGAAATGAAGACATAAAGCTTTCCTTCCTCGTGATGTTATCATCCACTCATGTAGGAATCTCTTAACATGTACAAAAAGCTACAAGAATAAATGAGCTGAGGAAGCTTGTAGGATTCAAGATACAAATAAAAAACTTGGCACATCTCTATGCATTCCAGTAGAGAGAAATATATGAAAAACACTCGTGGACAGTAAAACTTACTGCTAAATGTCAATTCTTTTCAATAATTTACACATTTAATGTAACTCCAATCAATCTAGTCATCTCTGTACAAGTGACAGGTTTGTTTTAAAGTTCCCATGTAAATACAAAACACGTCAAATACCCTAAAGGATTCTGAGAAAAAGGAAGCATCCAGGTGAATGGTGAGGTTATCTTTAAGTGTTCTATGAAATAGGAGTACAAACAGTAAAAAACAGCAGCACAGCCCTGGGCTTGAGTGCAGTCCTATCAGCACAGCAGAGCGCAGGAAGAGCTCACACTTGAAATCTGTCTCACCACAGATAAGGCAAGGCAAGGTGATGTGTGGGCTACAGATCTCCAAGTACACAAAAAACCCCTCTATCTAGCGCAACAGAGAAACCAGGCTCTCACAGAAAAGAAAAGAAGAAAAAAGGAAAAGAAAATGCAATTGTTATTTTTTAAGTGATCTAGAAGAAAACATAAGAGAAATTATTATTGAATTTTATTAGGCAAAAATTTAATACATTATAAGTATTAACCACAGGAGAAAATTGTAATTGTCTTCATCATAATAAATAACTTTTGTTTATCAAAAGCCATTTAGGAAAATGAAAGAAAAGGTCGAGAACCTGCAGAGCACATCTTCAAAGCATGTTCCTAATGAGGCCCTTGTACCCAAGCACAACAGCTATTATGATAAAATAATCAAGAAAGGCGGCAAGAGCAAGAGAGATGGCTCAGAAGCTATGAGCACTTGCTGGCACTTGGTTCCCACTACATGATTGGTTGGTTCCCAGCATCTGTGTGTGTGTGTGTGTGTGTGTGTAGAATCACAACTGTTGTAGCTCTACCTACAAAATAATTCCACCCTCTTTTGACCTCACAGTAGATGGTGGGCTGTACCTGCACACAAACACACACACACACACATACACACACACACGTGTGCGTGCATGCACACATGCACACAAAATTTAAAAAATAAAACTTTAAAAACTAATTGATGATAGGACATGAGTAAAATCAGGCATTTTGACAAAGAATATCTGTAAATGGGAATTAGACTCATTAAAATAGAAGCCCAGCACCCCAATGACTAGGGAGATTCAATTTAGGGTCACCATCTACTACCGCCACAGAATGGTTCAAACCGACTACACTCTAGCTGTGGAAGAGCTGCAATGCATCCACTGCCAATGCAGAGAGAAAATATTACAGACACTTTGCAAACTGTTTAGCACTTTCTAATATAAGGTTAAATATGCAACCCACTTTCAATAGTTAACTAGAAGAAATAAAAACATACAAAAATTCATTTGTATACATACAGAAACTTCACTTACTGAAAAATCTGAAAACCTCATTTGTCCTCTTGAGTAACAAACAGAAAAATTAGGAAACATGCATACAACAGAATGATATCTATCATATATGTGGACGCAATAATTAACCTCAAAATTAATTGTACTTAAAGAAACAAAAAAAGTTTGTTGTGATTTCACCTTTATACAATTTAGAAAGACAAACAAATTGAGGGACCCCTGTACTGTTCTCACCGAATGGAGGGAGACAGTGAGAATGGATAGGAGGGATTTCATAAGGCATCAGGAGTTTGTGGGAACAATGCCTGTGTTTATGGTTTTCTCTAGAGTAATATATACTTATATAATATACTTAAAGTACCAATGGTATACTTAAACATGTACAATTTATTGAATGTCTCATATCTCAGTAAAACTTTAAGATCGGGGCAACATGCATTTAAAAACATAGCATAAAGGAAATTTTAAGATGAGCCATATCCATCTAATTAAAAATAAACTGTCATGGAACAATCATCCCTAAAAGACCATGTAAGACAACTATGTGTTATGATATTATTTATTACTCTTTTATTTTCCATGACTACTTTTATTTTTAATGTTAATCAAGAAGGTAGATATGTTTTAAAAATATTTATTTCTAGACATTCATAATTTTCACAAAATGAAATAATTTGATTCTTTATCAACAGAAAACAGAATTTTAAAAACCAACAAATGACACAATAACAAAAGCAGAAAATTCAGCAAAGGATGAAACACTTTCTTACAAGTAAACCACCTCTTGTTCATAGCCTTTTCTGAGTTAGATAATTATTCAACACTACTTTTTAAATTTATTTAAGAATTTTCCTGAAATTCAATGTTCTACTCACCAGCTGTTTCTCTTGTTTCTCTAAGGCTGCTCGATCTCTGATTATAGCCCTCTGTGTGCCTCGCAGCTCTCGATTCTGTTCCTTTATTACGTCTAGGAGAACCACAAAAGAAACTTGAATTGATGACTGTAAGAATTTTCTCAATACTGCTTAAAATACTGGACTAAGAGAATGTAACAAAAAGGGAAACTTTTAATAATGTTATTTTTTTTCTTTCAATTTAATATACTACAAACTAATCAAATATTAAAATATCTATTATAATCATAGATTATATGAATAGAAAGATTTTTCAAATACATGTGCTTAAAAATTTATCTTAGAGAATTATTATACAATTGCATATGGCACATGTAACAACCTCCCCCAGCCCCAACACACACACATGTGCCCTTTTCACCTCTCTACTGCAGCACTATGTGGATTTCAGAAAGAAATACATTTTATATATATAAAAGATTTAATTGGATCTTTTTATTGTATAGTTAAATCTTATCAGTATGAAACAACAAATATTCTAGTGAAGCAAATACAGATTTTAACTACAACTTACAGAGTGGGAAACTTACAAAGACTTAGAATATTCTCAATCTACATATATGACAGAGGATTGATATCCACAACACATATGGAACTCAGAAGCAAGTTTTTTTTTTAAAAAAAATAAAGACCTAAATAGGTATTTCTTGAAACAATATATACAAGTGAGCAATAAGTAAATAAAAAATTCTCAATACTAGTTATCATGGGGATACAAGTATTAAACAGAGTTGGCTGTGAATGGGGATGACTACTCAGGAAAAGGTGAGGGGCCCGGGTGTGAAGGGTGTGGTGTAAAGAAAGGGAACCCTTACACACTGCTGGTAGAAATGTAAACCAGTAGAGATAATAAAACAGAGTTGAAATTCCAAAAATATTAAAACTTTAGCTACCAAATGATTTTAACAGTTCAGTTCTAGTTACATAGCCAAAGTAAACAAAATCAGTATAAGGGAGACATCTATGCTCACAATGTTAATGCAATACTGCTTCACAATAGTTAAGAAATAGAAGCAACCTAAGTATCCATTACCTGATGATATAGAAAGAAAATATAGTATGCATTCCTAATGAAATATTATTTCCATGAATAAATTCTGTCATTTGTGACAACCTGGATAGAGCTGGAGTCCTTTGGAACTAATGATCAATAAGTAAAGTAAGGTGGGTAAAGAAAGAAAAGTACAGCCTGATTGCAGTAGAATCTAAGAGATGTTTCCACACAGGCTGAGACTGTATGGTGGTTTCCAAAGGCTGGGGATTGAAGGAAGGCTGGCAGAGGTGGAGTTTGCATGAAAACGTCCCCCAAAGGCTCAGGTGTTTGAAGAGCTGTCTCCAGCTAGTGGTACTATTTTAGGAGCTTTGGAATCTTTAAGAGATGGGTCTGGACAAGCAGCAGGTCTCAACCTGTGGTTGATAACACAGATATCCTGCCTATCAGATATTTTACAATTCATAACAGTAGGAAATTACAGTTACAAAGTAGAAATGAAAAAAAATTGTATGGTAGGAGGTCACCACAGCACAAGGAACTGTATTAAAAGGTCACAGCATTAGGAAGGTTGAGAAGTACTGGGCTAAAGGAAGAATGCTTAGGGGTCTTTAGAGCTCAGTCTGGTTCTGATGTAGTCAGTAATTCCTAACTACAAAAGGGATGCGACCAGGCACTGCACACCCTGCTATTCCAGTGCCAGGGCACTCCTTCTACATCCCTTTTCTGCCACACAAACAAAGAGTCAAAATAAATCCTTTCTAAACTGCTTCTTTCAGGCATCCGATGCTTTAATGACGCAGTACTAAGTTAAATTAGATGTGAGTAAGAAGTTCTGGTGAGCCACTATAGTGCAGAGCAATGATGGACTGCATGCTTCAAATCCCTGAAAGTATGCAGGGTTTTACCATCTGAGTAGACTGATTATTTAACTAAACTTAAACATTGCCTAATATATGTATGTACGAAATGATATCTCATTTACATTGTATGATTTTTGTTTTTATTTCAGTTAAGAATCAAAGAGAATTTTAACAGGAAATGAATACTGACAGCTAAAGGGTGGGGAGTGGACACCAACCACCTCCCCAAACCTTTGACTTGACTCCTACCCCATCCCTAGAACTCAGGGGTGGAGGATTCTAGCAATTGGACTATCAAAGCTCATCAGGGAAGAAAACAAGCCAACACTCCCCAATTGGCAACCACACTGCTGTGCTCCCAGGATGGTAGAGCAACCAGAGGAGCCACCAAAACTCTGTGCCCCGTATTCTACCTAAGATCTCTTCACGCTGCTCTCCCCATGTGATATTCTTCATGCTAATTACAGGAAACCAGGAGACACTTTCCTGAGTTCTGAGAGCTGTCCCAGCAAACTATCAGCGTTGGAAGGCAAACGGTAGACTACATGGTCAGAAAGAGGGAGGACCTAGGACACACGAATCCTTCTATAGTGGAGTAGTCTCTGGCCGAGTCCTTAGATCGCGTGTGTGTATTCTAAGGCGGATGACCAGTGTCCACACTCAAATGTTGAGACAGATACCTAGTTGGTGTCTAAGAATTAGAGCCCAGGCTAGAAAAGGACATCTTAGATTAAAAAACAAAACAAAACAAAAAAAACCCCCACAAAATATTATAATGAAACCCAACAGTTTAATAAAAGATAATTCAATTTTACTTTATGGACCTGTGCATACATTAGTTGACACTGTATATCATAAAGGGGAAAAATAAAGAAAATTAACTACTGCATATTCCACAGCCCTGCAGTTGTTAATAGACCTATTAATATTTAATCAGTGCTAAGCTATAAACTCAGAGCATCTAATGTTACATACTAAAACACAATCATAACACTTTAAAACATATTACGTTAAGTAGGAAAAGACACTAAAATGTCTTTTCATATGAGGCAACAGAAGCAGTCTATAAAACAAACAAATTACCCCACTATATTCCTTATGTACTCCATATGTGAAACCCACATTTAATGGTTTGGTCTTCTGGATAATTCAGAATGAGTGACATAAAAAGATTGAGGGTTTTTTTCTTTTTCTAATTAATTATTTTTTAAAAAGCAATCTTTTCTCATTTTACGTATGAATCCTAGATGCCACTCCCTTCCTTCCTCCCACTCCCTTCACCTCCCCCAATCTCCTATCCACTCCTCAAAGAGGTTAAGGCTTCCCAAGGGGGGGGGGTCAACAAAATTTAGCACATCACTTTGAGGCAGGACTAAGGTCCTCCCCACTATATGTAGGCTGAGCAAGGTATCCCTCCAAAGAGAATGAGCTCCAAAAAGCCAGTTCAAGCAGTGTGGATAAAACCTGGTCTCACTGCCAGTGGCCCCACAGACTGCCCAGCCATACAACTGTCACCCACATTCAGAGGGACTAGTTTGGTCCTATGCTGGTTCCCCTACTGTCAGCCCAGAGTCAATTAGCTTCCATTAGTTGAAGTAAGCTTTTTCTCTGAGTAACACCTTCATGGTCTTGACCTCTTTATTATATTACTTTTTGCTCATATTATTGCTCCTCAAACTCCTGGACTGGCCTCTGGGGAGCTCAGCCCAGGGCTTAACTGTGAATCCCTGCATCTGCTTCCAGCAGTTGCTGGATGAAGGTTCTATGATGACAATTACAGTACTCATCAATCTGATTATAGGAGATGTTTTTAAGGTCAACTTTTTCACTTGATTTACCTCTTAGTAAACCTAATTTCAATAGATAAACAAAAAAAAGAGACAGATTAAAAAAAAAAACAAATCCTGAGATGTCTAAGCTTAGAGGGAAAGTAGGATAGTCTAGGCTTCAATGATAACGCAAACTGCTTCGTATTTGTGAATCTGTTAAAACTGTGTGTCTGTGTGTGTACACATGCACACATGGAGCAAAGTCAGCCTCGGTGGTTCTTTCTCTTCATATCTGTGAATCTGTTAAAACTGTGTGTCTGTGTGTGTACACATGCACACATGGAGCAAAGTCAACCTCAGTGGTTCTTTCTCGGGAGCCTTCTGAGCAGGGTTTCTCCCTGACCTAGGGATCCCTGAAAAACTACAAAGTTAGGCAGTCTGGCGAGTGAGCTCCAGGAATCTATATGCCTGGCCTTCTCTTCTCCAACATGGTTATTACAAGTGCTGCCACGTGTATGACTTTTATTGGGTTCTCAGATCAAACTTCAGTCTTCACACACTTTACGCCTTAGTCCTGTGTGTTAAAACATGAACTCCTATCATTCACCTCTAGACAGCATGTGTCGTGCTTGTAGTCCCACCACTTCAAAGGTAACAATTACTTATTACAGAATGTGCTATTCCTGAACTTTGCACAACTCAACACTATCCAGTACAGGACTCACATAAACGGTCGTGCTTTCCTTCCTTCGATTTTTCAGCTTAAGATACAGTAGCTCTAGGCCTGTGAACCGTTTTCAACTGCTATCCAGCTCTGCAACAGGAAGTTGCAGAATCCTGTCGCAGGATATGGTCCTATTTGGCTATTACTTATGAAAGCTCAATAGCCATTTTATTTCAGAGATTCCAAAGGCTCAAAAGTTTTGGTTTCAGCATATATAGATGGATGTTTATTTGTCTGTACTGCCACAATACCATCTCAATATATTATATATAGCAGTGATATTATGATACTCAAATATCGTGATATATAACGAGAAATGACTATCAAGAATATTTAACTTATTACCTTAAGATATAATAAAGCCTATTGTTACTGGGAAACTGATAACATTAAAATCTAAACTATGACCGATATCTTCGTATAGTGGAGATGTGCATCACTGAAATAATGAGCCATCCCTTCATTTGGGGCTTGTAACAGTAGCTGCTCCTTGTAAGCAATCTCTGCAAGGTCTTTTGCTTTATCTGCTTCTTGCAAAGACTGCACCCCTAATCACTCCTGAATTCTCATCTCGAAAGAAAAACTACCTATATAGTTATAAGATATGAAATTATTACTCTTCTGAATTTGAGAACCCAGAACATGTAATTGCCATCAGATAAAATAGGACTGTAACCCCTCCTTATGCTCTAACACTGTGTTTCAGTTAAGTTTTAACCACAAGAAACAGTATATCTAATTAAACAAAATACCAGAGGTCAAGGCCCATACAGCATGCTGCTGACTGTCTTTCCCTGTAAGGCCCCTTTAACACACTTCCATTCCCTAAGACTGAATTTTGGTAACTATTAACCTCTCTTTCTACCTTCTTGGGGCCAAGTGAAATAACCCGATACCTTGCTGACTCTCTCCTTCTGGGTATTGTCTTTTGAATGGCAAACCTCCAGATGTAGCCCAGTAGAACATTTTTATTTTCAACCTGCGCCATGACAATGGCAGAAGTAAGTGCAGGTGCAGGTCCCTGTTGACATGGAAAAGACACAGTGCTTCCTTCCTGTGTAGCCCTTGTTTCTTTCTTTAGGCAATAGGCTGCGCCCTGGAGTTCTTAAGAACCACCCTGCCAGCCACCTTGGAAAGCTGTTATGACGCACTTCACAATGGGTGGTACCTGCAGGCTGTGAAAATGTCCGAAGTGTCTAAGTGATATAGAATGCTCTCTCTGTTACCACACATTCATTCAGAGGCAGAAATGGCTGAACACCACCTAATCCTCTCACGCAGACTGTACTAGCTCCATATTGGGTATTAAATGCCTGTCTCAAGCTTGTTAAGATCTTTTCCTGATGAATTACAAGTACCTAGACCTGGGGGGCAACATCACAGCCTTGAAAGATACAAACAGAAAAGGTCTTTTTGCATTCTTAGGATCCAAATCTTCTGAATTTATATGTTTAGGAAAATAAATCCAGAAAATATAAATTTAAAACAAAGTGTTGCCAAGAGGTGGTGGCACATGCCTTTAATCCCAATGCTGGGAAGGCAGAGGCAGGGGGATTTCTTTGAGCTCGAGGTCAGTCTGGTCAACAGAGTGAGTTCTAGGACAGCCAAAGCTACACAGAGAAACCCTGTCTTAAAAAAAATAAGAATTAATTAATTAAAACAAAAAACTCAAACAGTAAAAAGATCTGTCACTATACTTTTCTACTGAGATTTGAAGTCAAGTCCTAACTTGACAACTTACTTCCATTACTCTGATCATTTACATAAAATTTGCACATTTGAATATAAAGCCAAAAAATGATAATAAGCAATAAATACCATCACATTAATTTGTGAGTAATAAAATTTGGAAAGGAAAGGGCCTAAGGCAGCTCAGGATTACTGTCAGAGCAGGTCTTTACCTGGTCCCATGCTGCGCCATCACACAGCAAGCCATAAAGTATTCAAAGGCTATAGGGACTTCAGTCTAAAAACAGAATTTTATAATTTTAAGTGCATTTCTTTGGGGAAAATTTCATTTACGAAATTTTACTGCTTATCAGTTATCTCAGTTAACTATCACAAGAGATGAGTGCGAAACTTTAACTATCTGAGCTGGAAAGCTGGCTCGGTGGTTAAGAACACTTGTTGCTCTTATAGGGAATGTGGGTTTCATTCCCAACAGCACAACTATCTGTAACTATAGTCCTAGGGGTTCAAATGCCCTTTTTCTGACCTCTGTCGGTACTAAGCTGTACACGGTACACATACATACATACAGGTAAAACACTCATAACATAAAATAATAACAAATCTTAAAAACCATGAACTATCCCTCCACTCTGCTTTCCTGGAGGACATTGCATCAGGAGCAAGAGCAGCTATCAGGGCAGTGGTACTAGTACTGCCCAAACCCCAGTAATATCTGTGGACAGAAGCCCTGAATGTGTGTTAGCTAAACATTGGTAGAATTAGGCAAGTAATACAGTGAAAATGGGTCCCGAGTATGCAGATATACTGTCTTCTGGAGTCAATGAGAGGAAGAAACCTTAAGAAGTGGTATACATTCAAAAGCAAAGAATAAAAAGGAGGGAAACATTGAAGGTCAGTTTCTAGAAGAGTCTAAAAGCAGACTGACTCGGGTAGGAAAGTAACAGTGAGGAAGAATCAGAATTTCACATTCAAGCAAATCGAATTGATTTCTCTGGCTTTAGGAACAGTATAAACAACATCTTGGAGGGCAATGTCCTCTTAATTACATTCTAATACATAGTACAGCAAAAGCAAAAATGACTGTAAGATTCAGGACAGGAGAGGGTCATGCCAACAGCTTTACTCCAGTCAAGGGAGATAAACAACTCAGGTAACAAATCTGAGGAATGATAAATGCGGGGAATGGGGATGGATATGACCCAAGCACAAAAATATCATAATGAAACCCTATTATTTACAAGATAAATTAACTCAATAAAAGAAATAGCTTGAAGTGAAACAGTAGGACTTGTATGGAAGGAAGAGGCAGACAAAATGGTAGAGACAAAGACGAAGGCAGTATAGAGGCAAATTTTTATTCCCTCTACCATAGGTATCAAAAGTCATAAAAGCCTGAGGAATCCATTCTAACCAAGTTTTAAAAACCAGCCTCTTTAAGCACTAAGGAAAGCTTCTGGGATGGACATGTGTCAGCAAACTGAGTCTTATTTGCTCTTGTCATGAAGTGGGTAGGGAAGGGAAACAAAAGGGAAGGCATTTTCCTAGTGTTATTTCTTCTGTAAATGCGGAGAACTTTTGTTAAGGGTAGGAAACATCAGAGGCTGGTTCTTCACGTTGACCTAAAACCAGTTAAAAACCATGTGTGACAAGCATAGTATACCGTTGAATCCCACATACAATTAGTTGTTTTTCTTTGTTATATCAAGAATGCAGAGTAAATAGAGTGTAAAACGTGAGCTCTAAAATATTCAGGATAATAATCACTAAAGGAAGACTTAACATGCTATGCAAGATCTGAGTACTGTAAGGACCACAATACTGTTGTCTTTTATCCCGGAAAGAAAGACAGTTTTCTGAAATGGATAAAGTTCCTTTTCCTTCTCAATGGTTCATAATGTAGGACCATTAACAGACTTCTTGACAGATTTATTCCAACTCAGTCAAAACCCACCAGTTGTGGGTAACCAGCATGTATGGGTGATCCAAGAAGGCAGAAGCCAAGCTCATTCCCTGCAGAGCACTCTTCAAGCTCACTGCAGGGCTTACACTGAATAGTGGCACTGATGCACACATCACAGGCTCAGGACCTTGGGTACGAACACTAGTGCTATTGCATTAGGGTGGTGCTAGCTAACTATGAACTCCTAGAGAAATACTTAAATATGGCTGAAGATTGAAGCCAATATGGAAGGCAGGAAAGACTTAGAATAAGCCCTCTTTGGTAGTACAAAAGAAGCTGAGTTCCAATGAAGGATGGTTGGGATGCAGATGTCAAGCTGTACAAACTGAGGTGATGTAGTATTTTTGCAGTTAGCATCAGGGAAGACTTCCTGAAGGACAAAAACTGGTGGGAAAGGATGGTTCGGGGATCCTAAGTAAAAATATGTCAGGATGAAAAAGACTGATTTTCAGTATACTGAAGAATAGTAGAACACTGATGAAGGATGATAAGCCTGGGACGTGGCAAAAATGAAAGCATATCAGAACAAGGGACGGGAGGCACTACTGAAAAGGTTTACTGCTGGGTATCTGAGAGTCATTGAAAAAGTGGACTCTGAGAAGCAGCAGACAGATTTGAGTTGCCATAAAACAATCACACAATCAACTTTGCAGATAAAGGACATAAAATGGCTGAGATGCAGCAAGAAATTAAAGTGGAAGTAACTGTGCTGAAGTGTAAAACAGACAGGATTAGAATTAGACCAAGGGCTGCAGGCACACACAGGACAAAGCGGAAGACATAATAATTAGTGACTCGGTGATCTGGTGAAGGAAGGAGCACTAATCACCCTGGCAGACTCGGCCCCAGAAGGAGAAAATTTTAAGAGGGAATAAAGTTCCCTTTGGGGTCTCTGATTTCTGTTGCTTTAGAAAACCATATACAGACAGTCAGCAGATTATTGCATATACTGGTTTTAAACGAAAATAGAAAAACAAATGTTAGGTATAATAGAATGTAAATTATAAGTAATGTGAAAAGTAGATGATGTAGCAAGAGATTATACAATGGTAGCCCAACACAGACCCAAGAAAAATCCCTTATATTCGAGGGATAGTTAAACAAAACAAAGTAAAACAAGCAAACAAAAAACTCAAGCAAACACAAAATCCCAGCTCAAAGGGAAGTTAAAAGAGCATTGGGAGCTGGAAAGTGAGGCCCCAAGTTCAGTTCCCAGCACTCATGTTGCACAGTGCCTGTAACTGCAGACCCAGGAGATCAGCGCCCTCTTCTGGTCTCTGCAGGCACCTGCAAACGTGGTAATTACACACACACACACACACACACCTTTTTCAAGTATTGGGTGCTAAAAACCAGAAGAAAGCATTTTGTATCACATCATGATACACAGCACAGGCTACTGAGAATGCAGGAGGCAGGCAATCTGAGAAGTAAGCTGAGATGATACATCACTTCTCCAAGAGGTTGACATGAAGGCCAAAAGAGTCTCAGAATATGCTAAGGTAGAGGAACCTTCAAAGAAGTTAATTCCAATATGGAAATTAAACTTTTATTATTAATTCAAAGAGAACAATCCAGTTTATAGGTAAAAGTAAAAAACGAACGGGCAATTTCATGATATTAATAAGATCACTGTATGCCAAGTGATTAATCTCTAAGAAAAATATAGCAATGATGAGACTTAGAAGGATGAGCTCCAACTTCTGCTACTTAGCCAGTTTTGATCCAGAGAAACTCACTTGGCCCCTCTGTTCTCAGTTTCCCCTCAACACAAAGGTGGCAGCAATAGCAGAGCTTCTATCATAGGCCCCGTGAGAACTCAGTAAGCATAGCATACACATAGCATACATATAACACAGCACTGGCTTATAGAAAGTTCAGAAACTTGTCTTCATGGAAATCTCAGGTAAAAACTACAGTGTTTCAATAACTTAAGATACCCATGGGCATGGTGTTGTAGGCCTGGCACTGCCCACTGGGGAAGCTGAGGTAGTGGGTCACAAGGGCATGATGGGCTACATTTAGAGACCTTATCTCAAGCAAACAAAACAGAAGGCCACTGCTTTTTCCAGCTCTGGGGTCAAACCCACTGCCCTGTCTACCCATTCACTCTTCCTAGCTCCACCCCTCTCCCCAGCACTGCACTTGTTCAATGGCAGAAATAGTTACCCAGTTATGACAAGTACTGATGGAATGTTGGCATAACCGGTTCATGATTCCCTTCAATAAATAGGCTACTATTTGTCCACACAGATGTAAAAGCGCTGATGATGAACAGATTATAAAATATATATATTACAACTCAGAAAGGGAAAATCAAGGGCTCAGTTGTAATTTCAAATTGGAAGGAATCCTCCTCTTCAGTGGCATTGAGATACACCTCTCATTAATTTCTGTAACGAAGTGTACACTGCAGAGACTTGCTCATCTTTGTGTCAAAATGAATTAAACATAACTCTGAATAGTAATGTGTTATAATGTTGTCTCCCTTTTTAATTTACATGTGCAGTAGTCTTTAACGATACAGTATATAATTCTTCCAGCCAATCCAGAGACAAAAAGATTCAATTATTCCACAGATCTATAACCAGCTACTTATTTCCCTTATATATCAGGATTTCATTACTGTTACAACAGAAACAAAGTCAGCATACAGTAAAAGATCTTATGATCAATAATGTGCCCAAGGAATTGAGAGAAATGCATAAAAATACATTAAATTTCATTATATGGTGTCTCACTACTGAGAGGAGGGCTGTCACCTTTTATACCAAACAAGAGCCCTTTCATTTCCTTTAACAGGGGAAACAAACATCCATAAAGCTAGCTCTACAGCAAAACGATGAAGATGTAGATCCACAATTAAGGCAGGAGTAAATGAACTGAATTAATATCAGGTCTGCAAGTTGGGAGATGGAGTAACTGTACACCAGGTCCAAATTTACATTCAGAAATGTCACACACATTTTAATTTAGTGGTACAGCACCTAGGAGAAAAAAAAAAGCAAGAAAAAACCCAAAACTTCTTGCTATTAAGACTGCCTCAACTGCAAATGAGTGTGCAGTCTTAGCTCATATCCCATCCCTGCTATCTTCATTATCTCTCTCCCTTCCTCTAAGTGAGTCACCAGGCAGTCACAAATACCAGAAAGCACAAAACTGAGACTTGTCATTGAAAATAGTTAACAGATATTAAGCAATTAAGACTACAATATTCAAATTTTTACTTTTAAAAATTATTAATTTGTGGCATCAAGGTGAGAGAGGAACCCACCTTTTCTGTGCTCAGTAAATTCTCATTATCACTATATGTGATTATAGTGACTGTGTATATATTAAAGATTATTCCTACATAAAACATAAATAGCAATAACCCAGGAGGGAGTAGAGTACAATTACTGAGTATCACAATACTTGTACTGAAGCACTAAAAACAAAAGTGTCATGTTAAAGGTGAAACAATACTCTCAGGAAACCACATATAAACCCCATCTCATGTAATTGTGTTATGTCAAGTGACAAGTTAGTCGCTATTCCAGATGCTGACAATGTTGTTTCCCAATTAGTAAAAAGTCAAAATAGTGAGAAAAAAAAAATCAGTCACAGAGAACCAGCTAAACTGCATCATGCTGTTTGATGGAGATAAAATGACTCCCTGTGTTGAAATGAAAGGTCACGTAGTAGGATAGAGATGGTGTCTTTGTTACCCTTCCCCCAAATCTGGCACTGGAACAGTGAACACAAAGAAATGAAGGAGTTACCCCCAACTCAGGGCTGAGCTCTGGGTTTGTACCAATCACAGTCTAGCTACCACTGCTGCTTTTGTGGTTGGGTTAGACCCTTACAAAGGCGTGATTATTTGCTTGAGCCAACAACAACCTGGGCTCGACGTGCAATGAAAAGCAGGTTTTAAATAACTTGGTATGAATTTAACACCTGGGGCAGTCACATATAATCTATACACGCCACCACTGCCACTAAACTTGTACATTCCAGTACATTCACTTCGCCCCTCTTCACAAGATGGCACTGAGACACCTGAAACATTGTGTTTTTAAAAATGCGAACTTGTATGTTTACACATCCCTCACTTAACTGGCAAAAGCTAAAGGACAAATCTGCACTATGATCTCTAAACCCGGACCCTTTCCTTGGTCTTGTTTTCTGCTGGAGTCTTTCCTATCTAAACTGCTGAGGTAAAGGTACAGCCAGCCTGGCCCCAAGTTCATTTCCTAAGTGAACCCCGCAGCTCCCTCCTGCCTTGTCGTCCACCAAACACACAGGTTTCCCTTTCTGAAGTCAGGAAGTGGGATGTCTCCACGGAAGGAGCAACAAACAAGCGGGAGAAAGCAACAAGACATCCATCAAGTCTCTAAGTCTATGGACACCCGAGAGCCAGCGCTGCTCGGCCTCCTCAGAGTGCTCACAATCCCTCTGAAAGGGGGGAAAAGAGAGCGGAGGAGAAAACGAGGGTCGGGTGAGTGCCATCGGGAGGACGAGCCGCCTAGGTGAGGCTGCGGAGCCGGAGTGACACAGCCACGGTCACCTGTGGGGCAGCCGAGCTGGGCCCACCCCCGGGGACAGCGGCGAGCCGCGGCCGGAGCCCCAGATCCCGGGATCCAGGAGCCAGGCCCTGAACTCACCGTCCACGGTCTTCTTCTTGAAGAGGGACGCCATGGTGAGCGGCCGCGCCGGGGCGGCCCAGCTCGGCCCGGTTCGGTCCGGCCGGGTTCGGGGGAAGGGACAGCGGGAAGGACGGAGCCTGGGGCTGGGGGCGGCTGGCAGCGGGTAAGGGGCAGGGGCCGGGTCTCGGGATCCGAGCTGCGACAGGCGTGGCTCAGCGAGGCTCCCGCGGACGCGTCCTGGACGCTCAGGTGACCGGGAACTAAGACACTTTTTGGAGAAGTCACTTCTAGGCGGCGCCTGCGCATGCTGCGGGCACGCCTGCGCACTGCGCGTCTGAAGCCGCAGAGCTGCCCTTACTTCGAAGGCTGCCCGCTCTTCATCCAGGGTTCGGGTCGGGAGCAGCCGGGACCCAGGCTGGCCCGGCAGGTGTCTCCGAGTCCGTCCCACGCTCGGTTGGATTCCCGGCTGACCTCAAGGACGTGTGACACCTGCCCAGAGCTTTCGTCCTGGCTCCAGGCTGCTGGCATTAGGGATCGCGGGGACGTGTTGGGGACTGCGGACTTGTCAGTCTGTGGGACTTCCCAAGCCATCCCTCAGTGCGCGGGGGCGGGGGCGGGGGGTGGGGGAGACGACTTGGGGGATGCTCCGGGAGTGCTCTGCAGGGCTTGCCCCAGAAGATTTTCCTAGATTCCCCACCCACCCATGTCTTCTGCCTTCTGCACCGCCTCCTCCGGGACCTAGCTTCACCTGCTGCCCCATTCCGGCTGCCTCCACCAGCCTGCCTCTGTCTCCGGGGATCTGGGGTCTGGAGATTGTTTGGCCAGGAAAGGCATGACGAACAAGTTTCTTCATGCAGCGCTATTGTTTAATGCTTTTGACCGGAAACAAGATTGAAAGTCTACTCATGTTTCTATTCTTGTTTAAACGTGGCCAACTCTTTCTAGATGCCAAATAAATGGCTCAGGAAAAAACACCCAGTCACACATGAAAAAAAAAAATGGGTATATAGCTCTAGATTAATATTTGATAACAAAAGTCTCCATCCATTCTAAACAAGAGCTTAATTATGTAAATTCTTGAGTGCATAAATATGGAAAATCTCGTATGTGAATATGTATGTGTACATCTCTGTGCTTAATGCATTATTTCTCTGTTTACAATCATAATTTTGTTTTGAACATATTTCCTTCCAAATCTCCTATGTAGCAACACTGCCTTTCACGGTATTAGAAAAAAAAAAGCTGTATCTGGAGGTGTTGTTCAATAAAACTCATGCTTGTATGCTAGGCCCTGGTTCAATTGTTAGTACCTAATAATAGTAATGATCATACGTTTTTTATAGATATGATTTTGGGTGTAAAGTACACCTTAAAGTGCTACTTTTATTTCCGAATCAATGAATTGTATTTCAGAAATGTTTAAGTTTTGAGGCTCATCAGATTTGCCTTCTACAATTTTTTTAACTTCATAAGACATGAAAACCCTCAGGGACACTGATAACCCCATGCTGCTGCTATTCTTAGTCAAATTTAGCCAAGAGTTTGTTAAGAAAACTTTTAGGGAACAACATAAATCAGCAAGGTACACTTGTATTCCTTCCTCGAGTTATTTAGTCATTTTTAGACGATAAAATAAATAGAGCTGGAAATATTGGAGGAGAGATACTGTGCCTAGCGCTCGGTCTTTTCTCATGGAACTGCCATTGGCGGAAAAAGCTTACCCTGGCTGCCCGTGGTAATGAGTGCCGGAGAGTTGTGCTTGAACGCATGAGAGGCAATAAGCTGCCACGTGGGTAGGAATCTCACTCTGCCCTGCTGCAGTCACCCTTATTTTATTACTCCTAAGCGATCCCCCCCACTGACCCAATTGTAACAGTTGGGAAAATGCCAAGTACTTAGCAGCAACCATATGGAAGACCCTCCAAAAGTGCACAGCGGGAGCTAAAGACAGGGCTTGCTCATTACAATGAAGATAAAATAGAAATATGTACCACTGATGCTCGGCACTCTAATAGCTTGCTGCTCCCATACTTTGAAGCAGGCTGATATCCAGTTGATATGTTTCAGTCTGGCTGGCACCCATTCTATTTAGTTGATGGACAAACTCAATCTGGACATCTTGTGCATATGACTCCTTCTGCAAAGAACAAAATCTATTTAAAGGCAATTGAGGTTTGGGACACTAACAAGCTCTATATTGAAACAAGATTTGTTTATTTTAAGTCACCGCTGTCATATACAAATCTGTTAAATCAACAGACACATATGTAAGCATAGTATATTGAAGACTTTAATAGCAATCTTTAAACTCTCAAAGAAAAAGTGTATTAATACTCTCTAATAATATCTTTCTGACCCAACATCATTCCTTCTGGTTGCCCACACAGTGGAAACTATACACGTCATAGCTTGCTGTGTGTTGGGGATATCCCAGGAACAAACGCAAGCCCGATAACCTTTGACTTGCTTCCCTGATAGTTTTCATGTTTCTCTCTCTCTCTCTCTCTCTCTCTCTCTCTCTCTCTCTCTCTCTCTCTCTCACTTGGGAAGGACTCAGCTTTGACTCAGCATAGAAAAGAGGTCATAAAACCACACCTATGTGAAGTGGCCTAACTGCTACATCTTACCCTGAGCTTGCCATGCCTGTGTTTAGAAACACGTGGCTATAGACTGGTTCCCTTTAAATAAATCCCTAATTAGAATATTAGTAAAGTGCTTTTAAAATGTGAAATAGTGAAAATTAGTTTAGGTAATACCTTTCTCCAGCACCTTACCAATAAAACCACAACATCTTGTTTGCCTTACTTTGAAATATTGTGAAACCAAGAAGACAGCATTCCACCATTTTGAAAGATTTTGTTCGGGTCATTGTTCTGCTTGCTTCATTTTGCTTTGTTCATTTTGATATAGGATCTTATGTAGTTCAGGCTGGCCTTGAACTGGCTAAGTAGTCTCCAACTTCTGTAGCCCAGACTTAACTTTTTGAGTGATAGGATTTGGGGCATATTCGGGATTTATGTAGTGGTGGTCTTCATTCATATTATGTAAACGCTCTCACAACAGAGGACAGAGTTACCTCCTGCCTTCTGTTAGTCACCTCTGTGGTTTCTTTCTTCCAGCTTACTGCCGCTATTGGTTTCTGTAGAGTAGAATGATGCTGATATCAGTGTAAATCACATCATGTTATTGTTTTGTTTTTTTTTTTAAAGAATAAACATGTAACATTTGATTTTGGCTTTACATTTGACTAGAGCTAGAACTGCCTAGGCTAAAGCCTCAAGGCATACCTGTGAAGGATTATTTAGATTTCTTTGGATTTTGGGCATACATGTGTAGGATGAACTAGATGAGATTAGGTACTGGCTGACTTTTTTTGGGGGGGGGTTGGAGACAGGGTTTCTCTGTAGCTTTGGGGTCTGTCCTGGAACTAGCCCTTATAGAACAGGCTGGCCTCGCCTGGAAGTCACAGAGATCTGCCTGCCTCTGCCTCAAAGTGCTGGGATTAAAGGTCTAGGCAACCACCTGCAACCACTGCCTGGAGACATTCTTGTGAGAGATAAATGAAGTAGGAAGACCCACCTTAATTGTGGGTTGGACCATTCCATGGATTGAGATCTTAGAACTGATAAAAATGAAAGAGAAGCTGAACACAACACTCCTCACTCTCTCCTGCCTGACCACAATGCCATGTGACCAGAAGCCTCCCTTTTCTGCCACCACACCTTCCCAACAGCATGGGCTTCCCCTAGCACTGTCTGGTTAAAGAAATCCTTTCATAAATTCTTTTGGTCAGGAATTTTTTGTTACAGCTATGAGGAGATTAGCAAACCCAGAAAATTTGTATCAAAAGATGGGTTCATGCTGTGATAAACCTAATTGCAAGATATTTCTACCTTTGTAACTAGCCTGAGAGAAGAATGTGGAAGAATCTGGAACAATGGCTAGAAAAGCTCTTGAACACTGTAAACAGAGCTTAATGAGCCATTCTCCTGGGAGCCTGGAGGACAAGATTGCTGAGAGAAATAGACAGTGGATGCTCAGGAGGTTTCCTAGAAGAACAAAGAATATCAGACTCTGCTAGGGCCATTCACGTGATTTTCTGGTAAAGAACCAAACTGTAAATGTAAATCTGAATAAGACTGACATTAAAGGTAATGGTAGAGGAATTTGGTTGGTGGAGAAAATATCAAAACAGGAGAACATCTGGGCTGTGGTGCACTGTCATTGACTGCATTAGGGTCTACTGTGAAAAAGAGCAAAACTTTACACAGGAAAAAAAAGTGCAGTTGTAATGGTAAAAATGAAACGGTGCCTTTTCCAGAGGGGCAGCAGCGGGCAATGGTATACAAGGCACGGCTGGTGAGAGACAGAGATGGATAGGGGATGTGATGGAGAGAAAGTGGGTATTTATTTAGTGGGTTATGGAGGGGAAAGGGAAAGGGGGAAGGGGAGACATGTTGTAAAAGGAGCAGCGGCCACTTCCCACTGCCCAGCTAGCTTATGCCCAAAATAACCACACAGAGATCTGTATTAACTAAATTGCTGCCTGGCCCATTAGCTCTAGCCTCATATTGGCTAACTGTCACATCTTAATTAACACATTTCTATTAATGAGTATTGCCACTTGACTGTGGCTTACTGGGCATGAGTGTATCCAGAGTCCATCTTGGAGAGGAGAACCATGGCGTCTGCCACACTGCCTTCTTCCTCCCAGAATTCTGTTCTGTCTTCCCCGCCTACCTGAGTTCATCCTATCAAGTAGGCCAAGGCAGTTTCTTTATTTAACCAATGAAAGTAACACATAGTAAGAAGACCCTTCTACACAAGAGACGGGGGGGGGGGGGTGGGGGAGAGGAAAGAAAGGCAGAGAGATAGAGAGAGAGAGAGAGAGAGAGAGAGAGAGGGGGGGGAGGAGAGGAGGGGAGGAGAGGAGAAGCTATCTCTTCAGAGAGAGACAGAAAGGCAGGAGCTCAGGCTAGAAGCCTAGGTTGACCTGGTAGGGAGGAAGTAGGCAGGGCTTGTCTCTTAAAGGTACAGGACAGACCATTACAACAGTATGACATGAAAGCAAATTTGAAGTTGTATCCAGCCTGTGAGTCACAATTCTGTCTCTGTTTCTCCATAATTTCCTAAAGATATGGGCTTCCACAGACTGTATGCTAGGCAAGGTAGGTCTGCTGATACAATAGTTTCATCATTGTTATTGGGATGATATTTGGGGCCCAATATACAGGATGACTTTTGGTTCTCATACTGTGGACCTGGTATAAAGCCTGTGGCCAAGGAGGCCATAGATCCCAGAAGAGAAGCTACTATTTGTTTTGCTAAGTGGATGAGCTGCCATCTGAATATTGACATCTAACTATTTATGATTTTATCTGTGGATTAGTGTTGCTGTCAGCTTTGACCAGAGAAACTTTTTTAATTTTGAAGTAACTGCAGAGATTCATAACTGGTCGTAATTCTGAGAATAAAGAACCCCTGAATCCTAAGCCACTAATGGCACACTTGTGATACTCCCCTATGGCTCAGGAACATTGCAACACAGGCAGCAGAAAGAATGTAAGAGCTGGAGAAAGGAGAGTTTCTCCAGCTTGTGATAGATTATCTTGGTGGTTAACTTGATTGGGTTTGGGATCAATTAGTAAAACAGGTGCATCTAGGTACAATTGGGTAGCACTCTTCTATGGCAGTCCAGGTAAACAGAAGTGTAAAACAATAGCAAGGCTGCACTTGCCTGACCGCCTTTGCTGTCTGCTGGTGCTGGCATCTACTCTGCTGTGGGCATTAATGTTACCATCATTTACTCTCATCAGAATCCATAATTTCTGGCCTTCCAAGGTGAACTGAAAAACCTCAGTTTCCCCCAAACCCTCCAGACCTTCAATGCCACTTTGGAAGTCCTAGATAGCCTCATACACTGAATAACTACTAGGTTCCTAATATCTCCAGCTGCAGAGAATTATTGTTGGGTTGACCTATCCCAGGTAACATAAGCCCATATAATAAACCCCTTTAGTAGTACACATTAATTCTACAGTTTCTCCTCATCTAGAGAACCCTGACTAACACAAGCATAATAATATTTACCTATGTAAAACATACATACACATACTGTACTCCTAATGATTGAGATTCTGTTATTAGTTATTAAAAGTCTAAAATTTCACAAGCCAGGTTTTCTTCCTGCCTATTTCCCCTCATGATGCACTGAAGTGGGAAGTAATCATTGGGTGTTATTTCAGAATGATGAAATATGTCCATTTTCTTGTTCCATGAATTGCATTTCTTTTTCTTCTCTTTGTTCTCTCTCTCTCTCTCTCTCTCTCCATTCTAATTCTATTTCTTACTGCATACTCTAGAATCACATTAGATCACATTGTTTCTCTCAATCATATCAAATTTTTACTCCATAAGATTTTTAGTATTATTTTATTTTGGTTTGATTTTTTATGCGCCATCTAGAGACACCCATTCCTTTTATTGATTAAGTTATAAAAATGTGTTTGCTATTTTAGATATTGATGCATTTACTCATGCTAAATGTAATTTTAATTTATTTTTCACTTTTAAGTGTACTTTGCAGTTATAATCTTTAAGGAGACATAGAGTTCCACTGCTTTAAGGTACACTATGCTTATGAAATATTCAGGTTCCATCAATTCTAGCAGCCACAAAGAGAGATTGAGTTTAGCCCTCTAACTTTTTCAGGCTCCTCAAGGGTAATCTGGAATTCACAGGTTTGTAACAGAAAGCACAAACTGAAGGCTTGTGGCATCCTTTCCTAGTGCTGTGATAAAACACCATGACCAAGGCAACTTATTGAAGAAATAGCTGAAATGGACTTGGGATTTTAGAGGAATGGGGGTCTATGATGGCAAAGCAGGAAACTGAGACTTCACCTTTTCAAACCACAAACATGCAGCTAAGAGGGCAACCTGGAAACTCTCAAAGCTTTCCTCCAGTGGCATTTTCCCTGCAAGGCCAAACATTCCTAAACAGCGCCACCAGCTGGGGAGTAAGTGTTCAATACATGAATCTATGGGATGGCATTCTCCTTCAAACCACCAGACCCCTCTGTGGGCTACTTCCCCTCAGATTTTCTTCTATTTCTATTTTTCTTGAATCTCTTATCTTTTTTTTTATAAGAATTGAAAGTCTTTTCACTTCAGCCCTGTCTTTTATTCTCTTTGGGGGTCAAAGGAAAAGTCTTGTCAGACATAGTAACTGGAACACACACACACACACATTTGTGTGACATTTCACAATGCTATGTCATTTACAGATTGCCTAAAGTTTCAATATTTTAATTCCAAAATGGCATGTTTGCACATTTGTCCATTGCATATTTAACTTTAAGTCTTCTTATGTCTAAAATGCTGTTGATATTATCTATCGCCATAAGCAGTTCAAGGCTAGAGATCTTGGTTCAGTTAATAAACAATTCTTAACTTTCGGTAAGAATCTGGTATGGACATCTCACATTTTTGTTTTTAGTTTTATGTAGATTTAAATTTAGACATAATGAATTCTGTCTTTTGTTCTACTTTACTGACTACCTCACGTTATATTCTGTTTTATATTTAATAATGTGATAGTACACAATAACATGTTCATGAGCAAAACTAATAATTAGATATCAATTTGCATAGCTTTTAAAATTGTTTTCAGAAATAAAAGTTTTGGATATAAAGAGTCACGATTTTTTACATTTATTTAGTGTGTGGGGGGTGTGAGGGTGTGTGTACATGTGCATGTCTGCCATAGATAGCATGTGAAATTCAGAGGAAAACTTTGGAATTCAAGTCTTTACTTCTACCAAGTAGGTCCTGGCAACTGAACGCAGGTCATCAGACTTGGTAACAAGCACACCTTTACCTAAAAACGTATGTTGCAGGCCTTAGTCATTTTTAAGATGGTTCTGTCCTGTGTTACCTGCAACACCTGTTCATAGAGGCATACAATGTTTGACTTCGGGAACGGTTCGATAAGGAAGAAAGAGAGATAGAGAGAACAAAAGAAAATGGAAGGGGAGGAAGAAAGAAAGGAAGGAAGGAAAGAAGGAAAGGAAGGAAGGGAGGGAGGGAGGGAGGGAGGGAGGGAGGGAGGGAGGGAGGGAGGGAGGGAGGGAGGGAGGGAGGGAGGGAGGAAGACCCTGTGTGTGTTCCTTCTCTCAGCTTTTCTTAGTACCTCAGCGCCCACACCGGGCTGGCTTTTTCTCTACAAATACAGAGCAAGAAGGTAGTGCTTATCCTAACTGTCTAAAAGACAACACACGAAAAAGATCGTCGTAAACACATCTATCATTTTCATACATTTCACATAAAATTATCTATGGTATATTTTTCTACCTCTTAGTATTTTCAAATTTAGATTTTCATCCCATAATTTCTGTATCTGTGCTTCCAATGGTTCCAGAAATTTACCTCATGTCTCTCTTTGTCGCATCCTTGCTCTAAAAAAAACTATATACCATAAAAAATGAGTCAAGCTATTGAGACGCTTAGTCAATGAAAAGCTAAATGAGTGCCCTAAATGTGTGTGGCTGCACATCATTGGTTTTATAGTCGAAAAGAATTCATGTGTTACTTGGTATATGTAACAACATGATCCTTTTTGAAAAAAAGACACTAAACTTTGCCCTGAATTTCCTGGAGTTAATAGGAGTTGCACATGAGTAAATCAAAACAGAATTTGTGCCCCTGGCACAACGGCATTTGTATATATTGGCTCTTCAGTTCAGGAAGGGCTCGAGAATACAGAATTACAATGACATGAAATAGAAATGCACTTAAACTTGGGGGTAATGGAACTAGCTCTTCAATAAAATAAAGCTGTAATTGCTACCTCACTTTATATTTTCAATGATAGATATTAAGAGACACTCTTCATGGTAAATTACTAAATATGAATAATTTACTAAATGAAAGGCACTGCATTTTGTGCACAAATAACATGATGTATTTCATAGTTTTCCCCAAACTACATATAAATGGTTTCTCACTTCATTGTTTTATAGAGTACTGTAACAAATCTTAATAGAAGACCTACTCATGAACTGTGTTGTCCTAGTTATGTATGCAGAGGGACCTGAAAATAAGGTGGACATGGATTCTGTTTAAACGGTATTAGTTTAAAGGCCAGGAAAGTCATTGGAAGATGCATCCAGAATTTAATTACAAAGTATGACATGTAATCTTACTACTTAGAGTCACTAACCAGATTAGGTAATTCATAGAATTTATGAATGTAAATTTTGTTTGGATATCATTCCAAAATTGAGTATATAGCCCATTTATTGTATGTCCCAATATCTAACATACCTTCTCTTAGGTTTGTATATACAAGAAAATGTTTCAAAAGCTCAAAAGTGCTTAATGTAAAAATTGCAAGAAACTTTGAAAAACAGAATTGTCATTTTCACATCTTAAAAAGGAAAACCTGAGTGTTACTTCTACATTCAAAATTTAAGTTAATTATTTATAAATTAAGACCCAATCATTCAAGTTGTTGGAAATTTATCGATGATATGTTGTGAATTTCTTTCTGTCTGAGGCTACCTTTTTAAAAGATTTTCCCACCAGTACCATAGTCAAATTAGTGCATTTGTAGATGGAGAGAGTTTCAAGAATATCTCCAAGATAATTTGAAATGAGAAACAGATATATAAGAAACATTATCATGGTTTGGATTTGAAATATCTATCCCTAGTAATCCTTTATTGAAAGCTTGCCCTACTGTTGGTGATGACCAGTCACTGAGAAGCAATTATATCAAGAAGGTTCTCATATAACCAATTAATTAATTCACTTACAGATTACTGATTTGATGGCATGATTGAGAGGTAACGTAAAATTGTGCATAGGACCTAATTATAAAAACAGGCTACCAGGGACATGTCCCTGGAATTTATATCACGTTTTGGGCCCTTCTTTGTTGCAGCACGATCTTCGGTAGTTCCATAAGACAAGTGGTTCTGCTCCATCATACCAGCCTACGCTGATGTCCTGCTAGACCATAGACCCAGAACCATGTGAGCAAGAAACTGTGCACTACAGTCTCTGAAACTAGGATCTCACATCAGTTCTTCCTCCATTTAAAGCAGTTTTCGGTTGCCATAGTAAAACAAAAGTGACGAAGACAGAGACATTTCAGATTTTCTATCAAGGATGCAATAGTTCCCAGTTGCTACTGTCCAAAGTTTCTGCAAATTTTGTGGCTTAATAAATCCAAGTCTAATTATTTTATAGGTATAGAGGTCAGTAGTACAAAATGGGACACTTTGGGCTAAAATCAAAGTTTCATTTGACCTTGCCCTCTATAGAAGTTTTGGTGTCAATCACTACTTAATATTTTGCATCATTGAGAAGCACTTACCAAACTTGGGGCCCACAAACCTTCCACAGCAATCAAGTTTGGCCACCCTTCTTCAATCAGACAATTAAAAGAGACAAGCTATAAATGGAAAGCAGAAAAGAGAGATTTATTGGGAAGAGAGACAAGACCCAGTGAGTCCAAGTTGGTCTTTGGAGCCCTCAAGTTTAAATAGAGGGCCAAAGATAAGCAAATCTAGGTAGTGGCTTTCAAGGTGTGGTCCCTTTCATTGCTTACTCATCATGGGCTTCAGCTTCTTTCTAGACCCGAGTCTGGTTAGAACTGTAAGAAATCTCTCTCCTAGAGACAAGCCCTCTCTCTGGCTGGAGTGTTTTCCTCCCTCCATGTGACCAGATTATTTGTGTTCCATTGCTTCTGACGTCTGATAGATTCAGAGACAAAATATCTTAACTTCTATCAGGAGAGTTACAAAGCCACCTGTATTCTTTGGCTCTTTGTATCTTTATCTTTATGGAATCATCTTTCATTGTCTCCACTTTGACACTTATGTACTTCTATATTTAAGGACTGCAGATTTCATTAGGAAGACTCAAATGGTCAGCGTATTTTGTTTTAATTGAACACAGATTTTCTTTTTTAGCATACCAGGTATTCTGATTATGCTTTCCCCCACAATGGTTTCCAGGTCCTCCCCTATGGCCTACTCACCCAAATCCACACTCCTATTTTCTCCCTCTCATTAGATTAAAAACAGACATCTAAAAATAATAATTGAATAATATAAAATAAAAACAAACAAAACAGAATAGGATGATGCAAACTAACTGCCAGGAGAAAAGAATGAAAGAAAAACATAGATGTGGAGATACACACATTCACACACACAAATACTGTAAAAATGCAACACCAGAAAATATAGTATATTTGCAAAAGATCTTTAAGGAAAAAAAGAGAGAGGGAGGGAGGGAGGGAGAGGCAAAAGGAGAAAGGAAGGAAGGAAGGAAGGAAGGAAGGAAGGAAGGAAGGAAGGAAGGAAGGAAGGAAGGCAAGCAGCAGAGAAGGAAGGAAGATAATGTCCAGAAAATGTATTATGAAACAAGGAACCCTCTGAAATGCCATTGAGTTCACATCTGCTGCTCAGCATGGCGTATGTCCCTAAGGATTAACCTCTTCATTTTAAAGTTCACTGATCTATCTGCAACCTTAACCTTGCTCTCTCTATAACATATGTTCTCAGAGTTCATAATTCTTAAAGTTCTCTAAAATTCCTTGTGAGATAGATAATCTTATCAGGTAGTATAGTAAGGATTGGGAGAAAATACTTATATTTTTATTGGGCATATCCCTTGTTGAAGAAGAAACAATAAATAAAAAGTAACTAATTTTATTAATGAAAAATTGGAAAAGATTCTGTATAGTCTAATAATGTATGATTTTAAGGTGAAAAAAATTTCAAGTATTATTTCAAAAGAATGCTTACCAACAAAGAAGACCTCTTCTGATGATGTAAACCATTAGCAACTGAAACACACAATATAGTTAACTGTAGTCATGTAGGAATCTGACTTTAAAAAGGACAGCGTGTTTTTTCCTATGTCTTCCTGTATGGTCCTTTATGCAGAAATGCAGACTAAGTCTAGGATTGTGTTACCAAGGGCTGTTCAGGACTCTCTCATCGGGGATCATAAATACAGTGTTCCATCTGTGTAAAACTGCTTAGGTGAGCCATGCCTGAAGTCAGGAACAAAATCAGATGATCTCTGGGGGTCCCTGCTGGCTTTCAGAATCTTTAAGAGGAAATTTCTAATCAGCATGTTAATGAGTGCTTTAAATCTGTATTCTGGTTTCCTCAAAGATAATTATGAGAAACATCAAGTGGAGAATAGCATCTCCGGGTGAGTGTCTAATAGAAGAAAAAAGAAGAAAGGAAGGTGCAAGGGATTCTGGCAGAAAAGAAAAGAAAGTAAGAGTGATTAAAAAAAATAAGTGACACAAAATATCAGAGAGAATTGCCTGGAAGGTGCATGGCCCAGGGACCCTGCTAACAGCTGGAAACTCCAGGACTTCTTTTCCTAGTGCCTGTTCTTGTGATGTTTCGCTGTGTGACTCAGGGCAAGTCACTTGACCCTAGTTTCCTCATCTGAAAACAGACGCGTCCCCTTGGTTGTGCTTGATCACCTAACTAATATGAAACTACAGGAACTGAATGAAGGGTAGAATTTCATTTTGGGCTTCATCACTGCTGTGGCGATGACAGATGAGAATCATATGAATTCTGTTAGCTCCTGTGCTTCATTAACCAACAGGAAGAAAACATGCCAGAGTGACATGGACGTTAAACTAAACTTGAAAACTCTCTAGGGAATCTGAGTTTTGCGTATTGTACAGATAGTATACAACAATCACTTATTGTGGTTTCTGCATTGTGGAAATTTATTTGTTTTATGTCCTTTGTGTTCAACCATCTCACTACTCCTAGATTGGCCCTGAAAGAGGAATAGTTAGGAAAACACATACCTGATTAGGTCAATATTTTTCCTTCTGTGCCTGGTTTTTCAAGACAGCACCTTCTTAAAAACAGTGAAGTACAACTCTGTTCTATGAGTATCAACAAGAGTATATTGATCAGAATTATGTTTCTTGCTTCTGCTAAACCATTTGGAAGTTTAATTTGAATTATCATCTTTCGTAGCACAAAATGTGATTTACTCTGGTTGACTAAGCTGGGAAGTTTCCAAACACAGCACACAGAATGAGACGCTTCAGTCCATCTATTTCCAATGGCATTTGTTTTTCTTCCACAGATTGCTGTTTGCTTTAATAAGCATGAACTAAATAAAAAAACAAACAAAGGAAAAATGGAATATATGCAAATATAAAAGACAACCAATTCTAAAAGATAAAACCACTTTATCTTTCCGACACACCCTTCAGAAAAGACAATAATTTCTTTTAAACGTGGGTGCTATAAAATTAACTGACATTTTATCTGCATCCAATCTTGAAAACAGGAAACATCCTTCTAAGATAGGACCTTTGGGTATTATGAATAGCAAATATTTAATTTTTAAAGCTCAATGTATATTTCCATTAGTGTGGAAGACTTAAAACTGCACCGAGAAACTAGCCGGGATTTGGGTTGAGACTGAAATTATGTTCAGGCATTTTGCTTCCAAACATTAAGGCGAGGGCAGGGATACCAGAGAATACTGCACTATGTGAGGTTTGGGGACTCGTAAATCCTCATTCCAGCTCCGCATTAGCTTTTAGATGGCATCATACCTTCATCTCACCATCTGCACAGTATGAATAATCATACTTTTCTAACTCACAGGTGTGTTGTAAAGAATGGGTAATAAAAAGTAACTCAGAAAGTATAAATGTCCTCAGAGCCAAGACAACAGGGCAAACAAATGGTTGAGAGACACACCACAAATGGGTTAAAATTCTGATGAAGGATGATCATCTTTTAAAACCCGAAAAAAGAAATATTTTCTAACAATGTTCACATTCCTATATGTTCAGGTAACCTAATGCATCCATATTCCTGAATCTGTGAGGGACAACAAAGGCAAAAAGTGTGCCCTGGTGCCAAGTTGTATTTGGATATATTCTTGAGGGATCAACTACAATTGATCTTTCTTCTGTATTTTTTGTATTATTTAATGGTGTCTGACAGCTTTAACTAAAGAACTGAGCCACATATTTTACCTGAAGAGCAGAGAGTACAGCAATAATAAATACCTCAAGGAATTTCTTTTCATCTTTTGATATTGACATTTGTTAACTGACACAGGAAACCTTTGTGTACTTGTACATTTAATTCCCAAGGAAACCAAATTCAATGCATACACATGGATAGTGTTTATTTAAAATAGAGTTCAGAGTATGTATGGCCCATAAGTACTTTTGATTATTAATAGGCTAGTGGTGTGGGAAGTCTTTCTGTATGTGTATTGCTTTTATTCATTAATGAATGAAGCTGCTTCGACAAGTGTCTTAGCAGAACAGAGAGGTCGAGAATTCCAAGCAGATAGAGGAGGAAGGAAAGTGGAGTCAAGGAGCTGCTGGAGGGCAAAGATGCCCACACACTGGGACTGGTAAACCATGAGCCTCATTGTAAAATATAAAGTAATAGAAATGGGCTAATTTAAGATGTAAGAGCTAGTTAGAAAAATGCTTAAATGATTGGCCAAGCAGTGTTGTAATTGATACAGTTTCGGTGTGATTATTTTGGGTCTAGATGGCCAGGAACCTAACAAGCTGCTTCTGCCTACAAGCTAGTGTCAGATATCAGATATGAAAAAAAAAACCATAGTGAGTCAAGAAATCAACCAAGTTGGTGACTTCTACATAGTTCCTATTAAAGGCTAGTAACCACTGAACCTAAAAAAGCAAAGAAAGATACAAATTTACTTTCTTTCCCTTGTGCTTGAAGGCATGTTTCTTGTCAGCTATTGTCTTACAGACATCTTTTTGTCTTAACCCTTTTCATTTCCAGAAGAAAATTGGGAGTTTAGAAATGCAGAGCTCAGAGTTATTTTTCATCCCCCATGGAAGGTTTGCTCTTAAAATGACCACTTAAAAAAATAAAACAATATCCTTTAGCTTCTTCCTTCCATAAAGTTTGAACTCCTTCCAAGTAATATGAAACAAACAACACAAGCCATTGGTTTAAACACATGGGTTTAATGGTGAGAAAGTCATGGGGAAAGAGAATTTCAAGGATGGGTAGTCAAAACTGTTAAAACCATGCATAGTGGGTGAAAAGTACAAAGCAGAGAAAAGCCATTTTATTCTGTGATTATCATTTGTGACATTCAGAAATGCAGTTTCATTCATGAGGGGGCAGAAGGTCAGAAGACACTGGGTTCAAGAGCAAGTGAGCCTGATAAGGACGATCGAGCAGCAAGGGTAGAATACACCTTAGAACTGATAGTGGAATGAGAGGAGCTAGATTATGAGACACTGAGAATAAGACCTTTCTGTTTTAACTTGCAACTTTGGGATGCGTAGTTCCAGACATGTCCTGTTGTTTAGAGTATTAAAACTCATATAGTTTACAGAGACATAAGAAACTTGGCAGGCTTTATCTGGGGTTCAGTCTAGTCCAATGCCTGTTAGCTTTGTATGGACTCTCAGAAGTGGATCTGCCTTTTTGTTTTTTTAAAAAAATCTTTTATATGTCCTGTTTTTTGGCATGTTCTTTCTTCCCTTTCCTTCCTCCTCCTCTTTTTCATCTTCATTTCATTCTCCTAACCAGTACATCCTGCCAATTCTCCTAACCAGTACAGATCAAGGCAATCATACACCTTGGACTCAAGGAAATTAACATTGTTGACTTGAGGTTTCTACCTGTTCAATTGAGTGTACAACATATGCCATTTAATAATAATTACTACAAAGGAATAAACAAAAGGAGCAGGAACTGTATATTTCCCGATAGATATCTTTATAGCAACATGAAACCTCTCTATTGATATGTAGCAGTGAGAGAGAGCAGCAATATTATTTATTGAACTTATCTGAAGCTTCCTTACACCACAGTTTTCTTGGGTGCTTTCTTATACAAACAAATTTGTCAGTCAAAGAGTAAGAAAAAGAAATATATCCTTTGAAAGGAAAAGGACTATCTTTGCCTTGGGGAAGCAAGCAAATGAAATCATTCTTTCATGTCTGAATGCTTAATTTTATGAAAACTAGATAGGCTAGCAGCTGTGTTGCTAAGCTGAACCTCTTCTGTGAGTACTGTATAGAGTAAAGTCACCTACTAGAAAAGAAGCAAACAGGTGAAATTACAACTCGGGATCAAAACACATTTTAGAACGATCTTGTTCTTAAATTCCTGAGGAAGCTATAATGTTTTGTTGCTTATGAGCTGCAGTTCTTTCTAACATTTTGTTAGCTGATAACACATAACCACCACTGCCTAAATCTTGATGCAACTGCTATTCCCATCATCTGCATTCATATTATCACTTAAGTTATATGTATTGCTGAAAATGTCATAAAAAAGATTAATTTGTGAATCACATTGAAACAGCAAGTTATTTTGTACTCAGAAGGCCAAAGAAACAGCAGTGGGGCATGAATTTTATATTAATAAGCCAAACACTCATCAGAGGAAGAATAAAGCATGAGTCCATAATTTATGCAAGCAACAAACAAAGCTCCAGTGATAACAATATAAATATAAGATATTCATGTGTTTACTACTCAGCTGTTGGATAAAAAGGAGATGCTATGGGAGAGGGATTTTACTGTCTAGCTCAGGAGAGACTGGTGAAATTTAAGAACAAAGATAAACTGCCATGACTAGGCTGATTCTAACACAAGATTACCTTTAAAGCAATTGGCTGTTATAGAGATACATTTCCCGTAGCATTCTTATATTTGGCAACATATAGTTCAAAAGAGAAAAGCAAGACACATTGGTTTGAACAAATACACTATGCTTATAGATTATGAAATTGTTTGACTACCTGCCAATTATTCTGTCAGAACTATCACAATAAAAAGATGAAGATCATGAACATGGATGGAGAGTGGCAATTGTGAGGTTGTCCATGACTACAGTGGCCAAACACAGTTGTTGGACTGAAATTTTTAACCTGAAATATTTCCCTAAAATATAACTCTCTATTTGGGTGAGTGCATGCACACACACACACACACGCGCGCATGCATACACACACAGAGGTAATTGCTGAGCCTACAACCCAGATACTGCATGTTCTTTGAACTAGAAGACCTTGATGATATTTTCTTTAGCATAATGCTCTACTCTTGGAATTTTTATTTTAGTTAGTGATTATCGATCAGCTATTTATAAAAATAACTTTCAAAAATCTGTGTGGTTGTTCTTGTTGTCAATATAAGTGGACCAAATTAACCCAGAACTTTTGACCAAGTCACTTTATAAGTATTGCTCTAGAAAGGGAAAGCATGAGATGAGTTATAGCTAAAAGAAAATGATCTCTTTTGTTTTTTTTATTCCCCAGTGACAGGATTTCTCTGTAGCTTTGGAGCCTTCTTGGAACTAGCTCTTGTAGACCAGGCTGGCCTCAAACTCACAAAGATCCTCTTTTTTCAGCCTCTCGAGTGCTGGGATTAAAGGTATGTGCCACTACCTCCTGGCTCAACATGATCTCTTGACGTAACACCATCTGATAAGTCTGATGACATGTTAGATATTAAAACCTACAGAATGGGACTCAGGGTTTAGAACTAAAATTTATTGAGGATGGGTAGGGATTGCTTCTACTAATTTTGTAACTTTTCTCTAAGTCTAAAATTTTTCCAAAATGAAATTTTATCTATTTTTTTAAAATGCGGGAAAAATTAATGAATAAGAAATAATTTGGCATCAGTAGCACAAGACAAAGTAGCCCAAAGGAAAGGAGTAGATAGAGAAAGAGTAATTTTGAGCATATTAGTAACCTTTCTTGTGATTGTAATCAAGTACCTCACAAAAGCATTTAAAGACCGAAGAGTTTATCTTGGCCCAGTTCAAGGCAACACACTCCCGCATGTAGGGAACTCATGGCAATACGAACATGAAGCAATGATCACATCTGCTTTCAGTAATTTGAAAAAAAGATAAATGCTGCTCCTTAGCTGGTTTTCTCCTTTTTATTCAATCCTGAACACCAGCCCATGTCATGTTGCCACCAATTTATAGGATTACCTTGCCACATCAATTTACACTACTGAGAAGCCACCTCACTGATATCTGGGCAGTTTCGTCCCTATTCTAGATAGTCAAATTGTTGATCGATATTAAGCATCATATTGAGTGAATGAAACTGATTCAAAATACTAGGAGTGTGAAGGAGAATATATTTTAAATTCTGTAATTGTCGAAACCGAGAGATTTGGGATTGAATGATGAATATGAGCTCATTAAACAAAGACAAATCAAAGTTTGGCCACAGAGAAGAATGCATACTGATGTATGTATCAATAAGCGGCTCTCTCTTCCTGCATGAGACACCTGTGAAGCTTTCTAAGCATGCAATAGAAAATCTAGTCTGGGAGTCAGGAAAGACATGGAGTGTGAAGGGAAGTGTTAAGGAACAGGCTGGAAGAGCAAAACCTGGAATCAAGAAGAGCCTTGATGAAATCCAACATTTAAAACCCCAAGGAGAAGTCAACAAAGGGCACAGTTCAAGAGGAAGCAGAGAGAAGATCTGGGAGAAACATACATGTTGAAACACAAGTAAGAGAGGTTTTACAAGTGGCAAAAGTGTCTGTCATCATCAAACACTAATATTAAAATAGACTTGAAGGTGTATACGACCGATACGCTATAATAACCATACCAGCTCAAAACAACAGATATAATTTAATAATTGAAAAACGGGGCAACTCACGCAACCGGAGTAAAAGTTCCAATGTTCAAATGGGTCAGGCCAACACCGTGCGCAGAGAGCGAGCGCACCTGGATCTCCAGGTTTTCTTCCCTGGGGATCAGGTCACCACGCCTTAATTTAATGTGATTGGTTAACAGAATTTCCCTATCATAGACTGGATGCTTTTCATAAAGTTCACTGGATTCGACAGTAGGGCACTGGCGATCTTAACAAGGGAGTTGAGATAGGACCTTGGGGAAAAAATTCCTTGGGGAAGAAGTTCTAAGCAGAAGAGAATTACAGTGGTTTGAAGAACAATGGTAAAAATACATAAGAATTACAGTGGTTTGAAGAACAATGGTAAAAATACATAAGAATATTATACAACAGGATAAAGATTATGGCTGACATTATTTAGGAGCATTCAACTGTCAGGTATTGTCAAGCATTTTGTAACTTTGCACCATCTTTTATATGACATCCACATTTTAGAGAGAAGGAAATTTAGACTGAAAAGTTACCTGTTCAAAGACAGCCTTCCATATTATCTGTTATGTAAGAGCTCACATCTGTGCACACCAGGAAAAAAGGGCAAGCAAAAATTCAGGGTATTAGTAGAAGTAAGTATTCTTTCGAGAAGTTGGGTCATAAGTATGTATGAGGAGAGAGCCGCTTATTGATTCCCAGCTGCTTAGCCCCTAAATAATCACACAGAAACTGGATTAATTAAATCACTGCTTGGCCCATAAGCTCTAGCTTCTTACTGGCTAACGCTTATATACTATTTTAATCCATTTTTATTAATCTGTATATGGCCATGTGGCTGTGGTTTACAAGCTAAAGTTCCGACGTCTGTCTCCAAGCATTCAGTTTAGGTTTCCCCACCTACCTCTATTCTACCCTATCAGGCCAAGGCAGTTTTCTTTATTTATCAACGGTAATCACAGCGTACATAGGGAAATCCCACATTAATGAGTAAAGTAATAAAACAAAGAGACAGTATTAAAGCAAAATGGAAGGTCACAGACCTGAGAAGACGGGGAGGTGGATATGATCAAGGTGCATTATATGAGACTCCCAAATAATCAATAACAATATTGTGCTGGACAAAGAAGAAAAAAAGATATTAGATAATTGATATGCAAGTTTGCTATTTTTAAATAAATAGTATTTACTAAGAGCTGGTTTAAATTAAAATACTTTTGAGTTTATTATCAATACATGTTTGATTTCTGTACCTATTTTATATAGCTGTATTCCTTGGTCTAGCCAAATGTTCTTAGGTGAAATGGGGTTGGGAGTAGAGGAAGTTTAAGAAGACCTGTTCTATGTTGCATTCCTACAGCAGCTTATTCCACCTCTTCTGTAGTTGTCTTTAGCTATCACATGAGTCAAAGAAAATGGTACAAGCATAGCAGTAACAAAGGCACCAAGCTTTGTTGTCTAGAGACAGATCTATATGTTCTGTGGCCATAGATGCAAAAGTTCTAGGTAATATTGCAAGATGTTGCTCATTTAGCGGCATCATAGCTCACACTGTTTTTGTCTCAGCAAAGAAACATAGAACTTTGTTTTGTTTTATTGGTTTTTTGAGATAGGGTTTCTCTGTACAACTGTCTTGGCTCTCTTGGAACTCACTCTGTAGACCAGGTTGGGCTCAAATTCATAGATATTCACCTGTTCTTCCTCCCAACTCCCAAGTGCTAGGATTAAAGGTGTTTGCCACCATGCCTGACAGAAGGTTTGTTGTTGTTGTTGATTGTTTGTTTGTTTTTAAGTAATTGTATTGACTGTGTGTACCTTCTGGACCTAGACCAGCTTTAGGGAATTGACGTATAGAAAGATGGTCTTTCCCATGCTTCTTAGCATAGTTCATTACTATGTCATTTGTCATAAACGTGTTCCTGGTTTCCTCTGAGTTAATTACTTCCTTGTCTGAGCTCATGAAGGACTCTGGTCACATATACCATCTATCACTCATTCACATTGTATTGTGCAATCTGCTTATTGCTCAGACTCTTTAGACTTTGACTAGATTGATGGGTGAGGCCTATATTTGAAAAATCATGAGCAACATAAATGCATTGCATTTTGCATTGCTTTACATTTTTAATCTCAAGAGGGATAAATATGAATTTGAGAAATATTGAAAATCTTGGGAAACTTAAGAACAAAACTCCCTGAAACATCACTTCAGATAAATGCTGTCTTTAGGATTTAAGGTTTAATTGTGCCTTAGCACCCAAACAACACTGACTTTTGACATTGCTCATGGTTGTTCATCATAACTGGGCGGGTAAGACCCAATTGCTGAAGACATGACTAACTTTGGGTGAAGAACATATAGAAATTAACCTCAAACTGACCAGGAAATTCTCTTCCTGCTGACTACCTTACATCCTCACCATAGGTGCTATAGAGGATACTACCCTACTGGTAAAAAGCATCAGTGGTCTCATCCAGCACTGACCCCAATATGGACTTGCTGACAAGTGACCATTGGTACAATAGCAGTATGCCACTAATCAGGTTAACCTACTTCTTTCTGATTGGCTATGAAGTCTGCTCTGTAGAAGGAATTTCATACTTCACAGTGTAAACCTGGTCAAAAGTTCATTATTGGGGAGATCACAGCTCCGAGATGGAGAAACCTTGTTAGTTTGCTAAATGGTCCTGTTGTTAAACAGAGCTATGCATGTTTGTATCTATAGCTTTGTGTTGCTTTTAATTCTGGTTAGAAAAACTTCTTTTTATGGTGAGTAGCGGTTAATACAGAGACCCAGAACCAGTCAGGTGATGAGGATGAAGAACACTGAATGCTTAGCTGTAGCTTGGTTATTTATATAAACCTTCCACCATCCAAAGTCCAGGGAACTTTGAGGAAAGTGTGAAAGGAGACTATGAGAACTGTGGATGTGGGAGCAAAGCCATGGAATGGCGATGCCTCTACACATCTCTGTTGCCCATATCGAGTCCCAGCAGCTGTGGTTTCCTGTGTTAAAGCAGTCGAAATTCCAGCATGGATTAGGGATGGGAGCCTTGAGAACCCTCCCCATCTGAAGAGTTAGGGCAATTGGAGTTAGCAGAGGAGGGAAAGTCTCTCTCCTTTGACGATGCGGTTACTGGCAGGTTGCTCTTGCCATAGTAGATGACTACATGTGCATATGAACAATAGCAACCACTGGATTCAGGGACTAGTATTAACAAAAAGTTAAAACTAAAAAAAGGACCAAAGGATGGGAAGAAATGGGGTAGGACCCACTGGGGGAGTTAAGGGAAGATATTGAAGGATAGATGTCATCTATACACACTGTATAAATATATGGAATTTCCAAAGAATAAAATTGTTAACAATGAAACAATGTGCCTTAGATTATATTCAGGCCCAGGCAGATGTTATTATTTGCAGCATTAACTAAATTTCCGAATCATCAGATAGACTTTTCACCTCTGATCAACACTGCTTATTAATGACTTCACGGCAGAGCCAAGATCTAAATTGCATTTGCATTCCTTATCTATGCAGACTAACTATATGTAAAAACACCTTCGGTAGTGAAAAGGATGTCAGCTAGCTTATTTTTAGGGCAAAAAATCATGGAGCAATTTCATGTTTGAGTGTTATGTCTGGATTTCTTAAAAACAATTCCACATGAACAGTGATTGTTTATATGACTTTGCTGAAGGTAAAACTCCTACCAATGATGTCACTTTAGTAGAAAAATACTGTTGTTTGTGTAACATGATTTACAATAAAGCATGGATATTAGTAAAGAAGGGGAGGAGGGGAGGGGAGAGGCAAAGAAAGCAGCTAAGGAGACAGATTACACCGGGGCTGTATATATTATCGCCTTGAAGTCAGGAGGGAAGGTTGTCTAAATGCTCTTACAACTGTAATAGCCTAGCTCATGCTAATTCTAGCCTGAAGCTCCCGACACTTCTTGTTCAGAGATAATGGGGACAAAAACTACTCCCTCTCTCTCTTTTTCTCTGGTTGAACAGCAGATTTTTTTTCCCAAGGATGTCAAATAAATTAAGCAGTCTTTGCAAACAGGGACACAAAAGCCTTTCCCTTTTGCAGGAATTCCAAGTAATAACATGCAAGAGTTATTACCCTTGATACTTAGTGGATTTTTTTAATGGCTTGCAATAATCATTTTGATTGAATATTGGCTTATAATAGGCTTGTAAAGGCATTTAAGCACCCCTAACTGCTCTCAACCTTAGCTTCCTGTGCCTAAGGACAATCACCGAAACAATAGATCTTGCAGTCATTAACATGGGAATATTTTATAGAAATGAAACATAATGCCTATTGACCTCAAAAATGAAGCAGATTAAAATGACTGGTTTTATTAATTTCTAATAGTTAGGCATAATATTGATCTTCTTTGAAAGACAAGACCATTTTTGACAATTTGACACTTCTTTTGACATTTATTAGTCTTTTTTGAAGACATTTTGTGCTATTTACAATTTTTAATTTACTAATCAACTTGAAGTTTATATTATATTTAACAAAATATTTTAGATTTTTCTACTAGCAGAGAAAAAATACTAGCATGTTTAATTAAAAGAATCCAATATTATCTGAAATATTGAAAAACAAACTTGATTTTGTATTTCATTGTTTGATATTTATATCTCCTCAGTGAGGAGCTTATAGGCTATACTCTGCTCTAGTAGACTTTATGAGTAAAGCAGAAATACTCCAGAGACTAATACACCACAGAAAATATGTGAAGTGATTCCACTCCAAGGCAATAGAATCCACACAACATCAGTTTTGTGGCCTGACCAGGCTGCAAGGGAAACCAGTCTGAGGCCAGATTGGACTCTGTAGAATTGTGAGAAACTACTTCTTACCTCCTACTTTATCACTCCCTAGCTATCAGAGCAGGGCAGTATTAGTGATTGAAAAATGCACTCATAGAGACCTTAGATTCTGACAGCCCAAAGGATATCATAGCACAATTCTAGGAGAAGGTGGTTATAAATTGAGGGATCAGTATCCTATTCTATTTTCTGGTTTGAAGCTAATATTGATAAAACAATAAAGATATTAGATATTCAGGAAATTTCCATAATTATCATTTTTAAGTCAATATAAAAATGACTACTCTTGTTATTCTCCCACCCATATGGTTAAATTCATTTTCTTTGGTTGGTGATTTTTATCCTTTTCTATGTGTGGAATAATGAAGGGCTTGCTATGATTTATAATACAGAGTGTGGTGCTTTTGTGCACTTATACATAGAATATATATGTATATATATGTGTGTGTGTATGTGTACTTTATTAGGGCATAAAATTATGTAATAGACTTTTACTTAAAGTATTAAACTAGTAAGGCAATATTCATGTATTTAAAATGACTACTTGGTTTAAACAATTCTGAAAAATAAATTGCTTAAAAACCAGTTGGTCACACTTTTAGGATGTAATTAAATGTGTTTTTAATGTTTACAAAGTGAGCAACAGTGACTGCAAACAAGGCAAAGTGTGCAACAAATGACACACGTATTCAACACATTGTGTGTGTTGAATGTTCTAACACATTCAGTCCAGCATGGGTAATATTACTTTCTTACTGACCATAATGGCACATTTGTAAGACTGATGTCTGTGGATGATGGCAGAGTCTAACATTTTAAAAATAGAGCCAGTGGAGTAGGGCAAGGGGCTCATGGTGTAAATCAAGCATACAGCTTTAAGATAATTAGTAGCATCATCTAAGCAGGCATTTGCACATAAAAGGAAAATTCAGATTATCTCAGCAGTCATTGTAATGAATGATTGGCTGTCTTAATGTTGTCTTTCTCACTAGGACTGCTTATCCCATCCTACTCAGTGTCGTTTTTCTGACACTAACTATTTTGGGATCACAAGCCTCCCTTCTCTACACTGCACACCCTGCACATGTATATCTCAGGACAGACTCTGTGCTGACAGCTGCATTAATGGTAGATTATCTACTGTTCTTAATTATCTCTCCCATAGCTTACCTCCATTAGTGTGGATAATTGACTGTATGCATAACATTCATAAGCAGAACCATGTGTTATAAAAATATAGAAAAGGAAAATATTTAGCTTACAAAAGATTACCTATGTATGGTATCAAGCATTGTAAAGCATCTGGAGTTGGGGGACACATCTGTTTTTCCTTTGCTAGGGAAGTCATTATGAATTTGAAATTATATTTGTCAAAGGGGGAAGCATGTATTGCATACATTTTTCATTGAGAAGGCATTTAGGATGAAGAGTTTCAAGAAGAGAAACTATTTTCTCATGAAAAGACTGGAAGACGCTAATAGTAATAAGAATTGGTGAAAAACTAAAGTTTGGCCATAAGCGACAGAGCTGCCTGTGAATTTAGAGAAAAGTGGGCTTGGATTCTGAGGAAACTAAACATCAACAGCACAACCAGGGAAGACGTGTATGAACATTCCTACATTCTTTGACTCCAGCCTATAGATGCAGCTACTATTTTCACCCTTCTGAAATAGTTATTCCCACTGTGTGCGTCTAGGAAGATAGTTCCAAATAGACTTAGTGATTTCTCCCAGTTGACAAATGACAAGGCTTGAATTTGAAATCAGACACTTGATCCGTTTGCTCTTTGTACCTTTTCATCTATTGGAATGCGAAATTGAATTGTTTTAAGAACAAACACCAGGGCACAATGGATGAGCTTCTCTGGAGGAGTTTGTGTTACATTAGGGGAATAGAAGGCATCAGAATGAGAATGAAACCTGTGATTCAGCTGTCAGAGCACTGCTTTAAAAACTGAGACTCCCAAGGAATCCTCAGGGAAACAGGAAGACAGAATTACTCGACTACTAAATAAAAGTGCACACCCCTTCTTTCTGTGTGTTAGATTAAAGAAAAACTTCTCTGCCCTCTAGAAGTACTTGCAAATTATGTTTCACAATAAATATAAAAATAATTTTATGCTTCCCTTAAGAACACATTAGATGATATATATGTTTGGTACACTGTTTTTGATGTTCAAAGAGAAAAAGCAGATGATTGCTCTCTGGTACCTGTGATGAGTTGACCTCTCTAAGAAGAAGATGTGTTTTGAAGTGACTTATTAATTGTGACCATGTGAGACATCGCTGTTAGATGCCTTTTAAAAATTCAGACTAGATTTCGCTTTGTTGGTTTTGCTGCTGCTGGAAGTGTTTGAAGCAGAAAGGTTTTACTTGCGAATCTGCTGACATGCACATTTCCCAAAATAGGCCTTGTTATTAAGGGCCTGATCATGGTCATTGCAATTTGCAGTGTTAGCTAATTTTTGAAACTAGTCGTGGATTTAAAATTAATTACAGACTATTTTGGATTCATTAGTGTCTGCAATGAATTTTATGTCTATTTGGTTTTAATTGAGTAGACAGGACAAAAAGTAAGAAAATGCTGTTTTTGTTTCTTAATGCAGAGATAGAGTGACACAATCTCCAAGTGAAACAGTGGTAATAGTGGGGAAGAGGACAACAGAATCACGATTTGACACGTAGGGATTACATACATTTATCCGACTCACTACCTATGGGTCCCATAGCAAGAAATAACAGGATTCACGTAAATCAAATGGGAAAAACCAAAACAAGTCAAAAAAAGAAAATAATCTCAATTGTAGAAATTTGTGTATATTTACTAAAATATGTCAAAGTTTTTAAGTATTCTATATAATCAAATAATTTATTAGGTATATGATTTTAACTGCTCACAACCAAGAAACTTGTAGCTTAATTGCTTCTCTTACCTATGACAGTGGAGTTAGAAATGCCTTTTGAGTCCCTGTCCCCAAAGCAGGCAACCCAGCCTGAGGCACTGAGAGTGCAGTACAGGAAACAGTAGGTAGCATAATTCAGCCATGTCAAATTAATGTTGCTATCCTGGGAAAACAGATAGCATAATGAAAGAAGAATAAGGACATTTGGGGGAGAGAGTCCTTTAGTAGGACAGACATTCTGTCTACTTTCTCTTAATGTACAGAAAATAATTTGTTTGCCATTATAAACCATACTCTAGAAATTAATTTCAAAAGATTGGATGCACATTTTATATCTGGGCATACATTATTCTTTTTAAGTATCTGGTTGTTTTTCTATTGTTCCTACCTATCTAAAACGTGTGTGAGGAGCATTATATATAAGCTGAGCAAGGAGATATTGGGCTGGATATGTTGTTATGTATGGAGTTGAATGAATAAATCTCTTTGCTCTCTGCTCCTGTGGTTTGAAGTCATCCCCACTCTTGTGAAATGATAGATTATCAGCAAAGGAACACAGCAGGTTTGTGCTCACAGTGACAGATAATAGGCTGAAAAAAAAAGTGTGTTCCTGAACTTGGTGGAGCAGCCAGTCTCATCTCCTGAGACATTTAAAAATATGCTGGATAAAGAAATAGAAAATGCCCTTCAGGAAAAATCATTGCCTCTATGCATACATAATCTGTCTTTTCAGAATTTTGCTTCCTGTAAGAAGTAGAACTAATGCGGTACCAAGCAGAGTATGAGAAATGTCTCTAAACACACAAAAAAGAGCTGCCAACCATGGTGCAAGGTGAAAGTGGAGCAGGGAGGTCGTCCTGTCACGCTGGCGTGGACTCACATAGAAGCCTTAGGTTCACCTGTACCCGGCTAATCTGTTCAGTTACATGCCCTGTACTGACTTAAGTAATTTTGTTATAATTCACAAAGAAAAGGGGTTCTGTAGTCATTCATATCAATTATTCAAAATTATCTAAGATAGCAAACAGACTCTTACTTAAGAAGTTATGTTTTGGCATCCAAGTAACTGTTACAAAAATACTTAAAAGAGCAACACTCAGTCTCAGTTTGACATAATCAATGCAATTTAGAAAATTGTGTCTGTTTAAGTATTAACACACTAGCTTTAGCCCACAACCAATCTCGAACTTGAGAATAACGAAGATAAAATAAAAGAGATGGAAAGTCGTAGACCTCTATTATTTTATTTTAATCAGCAATAGCAAATGAGATATGACCTGTTCCAGATATTTGGATTTCTTAATGTATTGTAGTAAATAGATTGTTGTTCATGTTATAATCAACTGGAGTCATTGCCTGGAAGGGGAGACTGCATTATAATTAAAATGTTGCCAGAGAGGTTAGCTCAGAATATTTCATCAAGTTCTCGAGTTTCCTAAACCATAAAGTCCATAGTATTTCACAAACCTGTATTGTTTTCACTGAAGAGACTTCCCGGGTTTGATAATATCGTTCCTCTTCCCAATCTGCTGTTTTATGTTATCTGTTCAAGACAGAGTAGCTATGACAAAGCGCTAGTTCTTTTTTAAAAGAAAGAAACAAATGTTACAAATACTAGCCAGTTTCTTTTTGTTTGTTTTGCTTTTGGAGTGGAGTGGGTTTTTTTTTTTGTTGTTGTTGTTGTTGTTTTTGAAATCTCAGATTACTGAATATAAACTACTTCTATTCTCAGAACATGTTTGATTTCTTAGTGCACATGTTACTTTAAAACAGTCCTAGTAGCATCTTTCCCAGATCCCCAGCCTTTTCCTCCTTGCTGGCTATAATAATAAGTCCAATTTCTTTGCCAAAGGTAAAGAAAATTTATCTAGCACAAAAGTCACCTCCCTGCTTCTCACTCAATCCCTTTCTGTGTCCCCTGCACTGCTCCAGGACTCTTCAGCATCACTAACTGGAAAAACAGTGTTTTAAGAAATAAGACCAAGCTAATTGCCAGGCACTGATGTAAACCAGGGGAGATGCTGTCTGAATGTAATTATTTTCCAATACACTCACTGCTCAGCACTCCTTTGGGAAATGTGCCTTGCTGGCCTCCTCTGATTGCAGTGTCCCTGAAGTGAGCAACATTCTATTCAAGCAGTCCAATCAATCCAGTTAAAATTTCTGTGCCAGGGCCCTGGGAATTCAGAGTTCTACTGCTCTTTTGGGGTCAATCAACCTACTAGTTAGTCCCCCTTTTAACATTTTAAAAAGCTTCATGGAGAATGTGCTACTCATATTACCCACAGGTCAAAAGGAAAACATACTTCCTTCTGATTCTGATGGAACTGTTCTTAGAGTTAGCTTTTTAGCTGTCATTCATTCCATTCCTCATGAAAATTTAAAGGCATAGTTGTGGTCATCTATATATTTGCTAGTGACTGTGAGGAAGGATGGGGTAGCTCAAATTGTAGGGATATCAGGTTGTTAGTGTCTGTATTATTTGGTTGCTTATTTTATGTGTGGAGTAGCTGTGAGGAGTTGTCAAGAAATTTTCCATGAGAAACACCATTAGTGAAAATGGAGGGTATAAAAGAAAGAAAATATTGGGATGACAGATAGTGATAATAAATATTATTGGTTGTTTGGTTGCATACATATGTATCTACAGTCTACAAACACATTGGCCACAAGTAGGTAAATCATTGCTAGCTTTTTCTGCCACTTTAGTAAACATCCATGTTGCAAAAAGCAGGACAATGAAGTGACTTTCACTACAAGTCTAAGCAAGGTTCTAGTGTCGAAAACAGGGACTCAATTAATAAACATCTCCCCATTTCCAGGGAGGGGGTGAAAGCTTTTATATTATTAAATATACACTTTGACTACACATTATAGATGTGTGATTAAAACAATTACTTTAACATTCCTGACCATGGTGAAATTTGGGGTGGGATATCTAAACTGGTCTTCCGTAGAAAACTTTAAAATAAAAATATCTTTGTTCTTTGCTGCTATGAATGCTCCTAGTAATTTTACACAAAGGAAAGGAATTTGCCTTGCCAATGTGGAACCAACAAGCTTTTTTTTTTTTTTAAAGTGCTGTGAATCAACAGTTGAATGCTTCTATTGAGCCACAAATAAAATAATTTGACCCATGAAACTGAATAGATTGGTTTCAATTTTTGTGCTTCCATACATGCTAATATTATATTAAAAAGATCTCAGAGCAAAAGTAAATAAGACAGTTTCAATGTTATTGTCACTGTGACCACATGCCTGATAGAAAAAAACAAACTTGAGGATGCATCTTTTGGGGGATGCTCCTTTAAATTGTTTAGGATCTATTACAGCTCACTTTCCCCTAAGTTTTCAGTCCCTCGTCTATGGCTACAAATGTTCTGGGACTGTGATGAATAGAATACTGAGGTCGGAGTGTGTGGAAGATCCTACGCTACTCATGCTAAACAGGATTTAGGGATAAAGGAAGAACCCTGGGTAAAATATACTCTTCAAAGACAATCCCAAGTAGTTTCTCCAAACAATGCTTCAGTTTTCCACTTTCAAACAGTCCATTTAAATAAAGGATCCATAAATGGATTAAACTGTTCCTTAGGTCAGAGTCCTCGGGATTCAACCATACTTGGCAAAGCTCTCACAGATATAGCCAGAAGTGTGATTTACTGATCGGGTCAACTCTCAAATTAATCAATTGACAAGATTTAACTTTTTCAGTTAGTGTCATGCTGTAAATGAGAGGGTACGTGTATACCAAATATTGAGATCAAACTTCCGTTCAATTTTTAAAAAATGGGCAATGACTCTAAATTGCCTGAAGTGGCTGTGGAAACTTTTATAAATGGTCATAATTCTTTCTTGAAATTTCCATCAACAGGCAAGGCATCTTCCTCTATTGAATCTGAATGTCATGTGTGGTGCCCAAACCTCCAACCCCAGCATTTGAGAAGCAGAATCAAGTAGATCTCTATGAATGTGAGGCCATCCTGGTCTACATATCTAATTTCAAGGCTATGTAGTGAGACCCTGTCTCAAACAAACAAACAAAAAATCTAACTAACTAACTAACTAACTAACTAACTAACTAACTAACATAAAAAGAATTAGAACTGGACTTGCACTATACATTAACCAGCAGAATTTCTTAGCTCAAACATAAAAGCGGCCTCATGTGTTTTTCCTGTCCAAAACTAGCCTGCCATGTGAGCAAGTTTAAGTAAGTCAGCTTCATTCTGACAGAATGGTTCACTTGCACTTCCTGCCCTCAGATGTCAGCTCAACAATAATAACTAGATGTGTGCTCGATTATCCCAGAGGACCAGAACCATCTCATAGCCAAGTAGAAGTGTGTGTGTGTGTGTGTGTGTGTGTGTGTGTGTGTGTGTGTGTGAAGGCAGCTACAATCCACAAAGGCTAGATCAAAGTCACGAGATCCTTTGGCTCATGATGAGTGATTCTTATTACTACAAGCTGTTATGTTACTTCAAACTAGTACATTTTAGAGTTGTTTATAACCTGGCAAAAGTAGCTCCTGCAGTAGCTCCATGGCTTCTCCTTGACTCTTCCTATCTCTCCTCTCCTTTCTGCTTGGAAATCTTATCTTGCCCTATTCTGCTAAGCTACTGACCAAAATAATTTTATTTGTTAACCAATAAAAGCAACACATAAACAGAAAGACTTCTCACACCATGAAGGTTCTTTTATTTATTTATTTATTTATTTATTTATTTATTTATTTATTTATTTTGCTGGTAAAACAGAATTCTATAGATGTTTAATTATACACAGTGGAAATTTAATTTTCATGGTTATGGAGGTTAAGGATTTCAAGATTAAGGAACATCTGGCAGTAGTCTCATTGCTACATTGTATGATGGAAAGTATGGGAAGTGTATGTGTGTGTGTGTGTGTGTGTGAGAGAGAGAGAGAGAGAGAGAGAGAGAGAGAGAGAGATAGCAACAGACAGAGAGACAAAGAGTGAGAGAGAGACAGAGATACAGAGAAAAAGAGAAAGACAGCGACACAGCCAGACATCCAGACAGGGCCTGAAAGAGACACAGAGACAAAGAGAGAAATGAAAGGGTAGATACTTCTTTTACAACAAACCCATTCTTGACAGCGTTAGTCTAGTCCCACTCTTCCCATGGCCTCAAGTGTTTTATGCTGTCTCACCTCCCCAAACTATTACCTTGATGATTAAATTCCCAGTGCGCTATTTTGCAGAAGTACATTTAAATCATAATAGTCAATAATCAGAATAACTATGAAGTTACATATATCACGTAAACAGGACACCCAGGTCTTAGTTATGGTTATTTTTCTTTTGTGTGTTATGTTTATTGTAAACTATATCTTCATAAAACCAATTTAATTAGAGATATGTTCTATTTTAGAATATTAAAATTATTGGAATATTAGAGAATATTAGTGGTATTAATATCTTTAAAACAGAGAACAAGTTTTTGCTATATAATTTTTTTAGAAAATATTAAAATTTATTTTTAGAATAAAGGAGAATTAAGTAATTTTTGGTCCACATTTCATTACATTGTGTTACTAATTATACCTATTTGACAAAATATTTCCTCCTAAATGTAAATACAATTAGATTGAGATTCAGGAAATACATTATTAGCATCTCTCTCCTTAAATTAGTAACAAGTAAATACAGAAACAGATAAAGTATATGTGTATTTTCAACATGCTTTGGAAGCAATGGTAAATACATAGGAAACACTTGCTTTTGTGTTTGCTTTTCTGACTGCTCACCATGGCTTTACATCTAGCTGGTTTCTTTTGGGACCAGCCAAGTGCACACTGTGACTAATTACCTAATCTACACCTCCAGGGGTTCACTTCTGGTCTTTTATCCATTTAGAAGTATTCACATACAGATTTGTAGTTTTTCAAAAATATTTCTGGTGCATTGACTAATAAGCACAGCTCACTATTATATTAATTGACACATTTGATATACTCTCCAAACCAGTGGCCATTGTTGAAGTGTATATATTTCCTTTCAATGAAAACAACATATTTTTAATAATAAAATTATGAGTAGATTCTCATTGAATTATGTCCTAATATTAATATTTAACAAGACTACCTTAAAAGAAAATAATGAGAGCACTTAAGATTTTATTATTAATTAGCACAAGCATAGCTTGGCCATCTTTCACCATAATGTCTGAACTGAGTTAGAGGAGATAAACCTCATGTAAATATTACCTCTTGTTTATTTAACAAACAAATACAGTTCACTCTATGATGGGCACTGTGACCATTAAATGAACTCATGTTTAGAATATTACGCCTAGAGATGCTCATACGCCAATGCAGAAACTGAGATAAATAGAAAAAATAAAACAAAGAGAAGCAAGGAAACATTGTTATGTTAAATGGATAATAACCTGAGACCACAAACTTTAATCTAGATTGCTTATTTATAATGCCCACATGTAATAATTATTACAAAATGTATTAATCATATATTATTCTTCACTTAGTTATTAAATATTTTTTTGAGTTGGAGTATCTAAGCAAGCTGAATTTTCTATGTAGCTAAAGATTGTCTTGAACTTATGACCCTTCTATTTTCACCTTCTATATCCTGGGATTATGGACAAATTCCAGCATGGTCAGTTAATGTAATGCTGCTTTGTCCATGGTAGGTGAGCACTACTAACAGAACTACATTCCCAGTCGATCTCTGCAGGATGCAGAGATTTTTCTAAGAGCACTTTCTAAGCTCATAACATGCAGATACTCTTAAGTAATTGTTTTCATATTCCAGAAAGAGACAGCGCATGAAATTCGTTCCCTAGAAGGTATAAATTTTACCTACTCCATGCCATCTTTTATGTGGCATTTCACTTGCGAAGTTCTGGTTTGTCTGTACCTGATTTGAAGATAGAAAGATATTAGATACAGCCTAGAAATGTCCTTCAAATATCTACATATTTTTCCTAACCAATGCTAGATACCGAAAAATTATTTAGCACACCAGGTATTAATTGTATAGATTCCTGTAATGTATAATGTATATGAATACACTCGTTTAAAACTAAATTTCACGTCACTAAAAACATTCTGGAAGAAGAATCTAGTTGTCTAAAACTCAAAATGAAGCAACAGATGGAGGGGAGGACGCACAGTCGCCAGGGGTGGTTGCTAATCACCCTGTGTTGTCGTATGCACCAGCAGTGTATGTAAATCATCATCTGTATATTATATTTATCACTAATGTCATCCTTTGACTGCGGGCTATTTTCAGAAGCTAGGAACTTGCCCAAACTATTAACCACTTCATTTAGTCCAAAGTGGAGAGAGGGCTTTTATGAGTAGAAATGTATGGAGGTGGCAGTCAAATTTGTAATTTAGTAATGCATCATGAATCCTTAACTTTCTCATTTAAATATTCTACTTTGTGGGCGAATACAGGTTCTCCTTCGAAAAGTCTCACCATGAAATATTATCTGAAGGAAATAAAAAATTATTCTAATGTGGTGCAGCACCAAGATATTATTTTTCAGTCAACTTTTAGCTATACCTTCCTCAGGGCAATATTTCATGCTGTTATTATAAAATATTTTGAAAGAACATAATTTCTATAAACCTGATGCTTCAAGGGATTTTTAAACTCAATTTTATTGTGGAAAATCAAATTTGTTCTTTTAAACACAGGGAGTTACATACGTTTGCAGTAAGTATGGTTAATATCTATATTTATATCTATCTATCTATCTATCTATCTATCTATCTATCTATCTATCTATCTATCTATCTATCTATCTATCTATCTATCTACAATTTCAGTTGTTACATGGTTCCTGCAGTAATCTATTAAGAATTTTATGTACTAAAGTGGAAAATGTAGACAGATGATGGTTAGACATGTAAACGCAGGAATCATTTAGAGATGATCATTTTGCAAGCCAAGGGAATGAAATTAAATAGCAAGAAACAGTAGCAGGGTGGAGTAGCAAGCACATTGGCAAGACATGTCTGAAGAGATGTTCAGAAAACATGAAAAGTGAGCATTCTGAGAGTGACTTGGAGCAGCACAATAGCAGCGGGCAGAGAGCACACAGGCTCTTTCTGCAATGTGACGGAAACAACCTCACACACCTGTGTTTGTCCCTTCCATTTCTCTCCTCAAGAGGACTTTGGGAATGGAGTGAGTGGAGTAGAAAGGTGTTTGCCCTTCTTAACAACACAATGCACTACAAATACTTAGAAGTTAAATGCTATTGGTATCTCAGGCAATGATTATCTTCTTCTGGAAACATTTCTAGGGTACCTGTGGAGAAGGTGTGATGAGTATGTAGTTGGGGGACTTAGTCTCTGAAGTCTTATGAGCTTAAATTTTGTCAGAAGAACAAAAAAAATCAAGTGATACGGATTTGTTACAATATACTGAATAGAAAAATAAGTTGTGTTGTCCTTTACATTTTAAAGGAAAAAACTCAAAGATTTAAAATTGAACAATTAGGAAAAGGAAGAAAAACTAGCATGAATAATAATCACAAAAGGAGAATTTTAACTGATTTAAACACATTCTTGTCGCCAAGTATCAAAGCAGGAAATAAACTATTTATTCAGGAAATGGTTTATAACAATAAAGGTCATCGTAAAATAATTGTGCATCAGGAAAATGGCTTGTGGTTTAGTTGCCTATAAGGAGTGGAACAATGGAATGGCTAGAATCATGCCGTCTGTCTGCTGAGGGTCTGGCAGTCGGCCTTGGCATCAATAGTTGCTTGTGCTTGCACCTGCTTTCTGCCCTGCTTCAGGTCCTGCATTGCTGCCAGCCTACGCAGACTTTTGCTTTTCTAAAAAGGCCACCTCCTTTTTCACTTCTTTGTCATTACTCCATTTCTGCACATCTTAGAACGTGTATCCATACCTACTAAATTTTATTAACAGCATTTCAGTTTCCAAGGTACAGCTAAAATCCCTGTACCATTAGTACCCCTTTGATACCTCTTCAGAGTGGTGGAGGAGTTCTTCCTTGCAGCTCGGGGAGCAACCCACATCATAATTTAGAAACCCCCCTGCAGTGCTATGATGACTTACTCAGCATTCTCCTCCATGGAACATTTAATTTCTTTATCTGTAGAACCTGGAGAATATCTGGTACTTTGAAGATGTTAGAAGAGAGAGAGAGAGAGAGAGAGAGAGAGAGAGAGAGAGAGAGAGAGAGAGAGAGTCTTAGATGCTTGTTTTCTAGTGTGAGAAAGAAACAACTGGTGTGAATTTTATCAAGAGGGGAGGTGGGGAGAGTCTTGGAAGAGCTGGGTAAGGAGATACTGTATTCAGAATATATTTTATGAAAAAATGTATTTCAATGAACAAAGACTATAGAGTCCTAGCTGAGACGGTGGCTCATGCCTAGATCTCAGACATAAGGAGGTGGTGGCAGGAGGACTTTTATAAATTGGAATGTACTCTAGGATACTTGGGAAGTTCCAGGTTGGGTCTAATTAAAAGTGAGACCTTGCCAAAGCACACAAGCAAATAAATAAACACCAACCAAAGCAACAAAAATAACGGGGTGGTGGTCTTGTCATAATAAAAATTTTTCTTATTTCTCTTTGTTCAAAATGGTTTCACTTCAGTTTTTTCTCTCTAGGAGACGGTATCTTTTTTATTATTAATATTTATTTATTTTAAATCCAATGGCAGTTTCCCCTTTCTTCTCTCCTCCCAATCTTTCTCCACACCTTCCAACTGTCACACTCCCCAATCCACTTCTCTCCTGTTTCTATTCAGAAAGGGGCAGGCCTCCCATGGGTACAAAAAAACTTGGCATATCAGTTGCAGTAAGACTAAGCACCTCCTCTTGTATTCAGGTTGGGCAAGGCAATCTAGTGTTGTGAGGAAGCCACTTGTTTGGTTCCCAGCCACCCAGCTAGCTTAAGTCAGAAATAATCACACAGAAACTGCGTTAATTAAAATACTGCTTGGCCCATTAGCTCTAACTTCTTATTGGCTAACTCTTACATCTTAATTTAACCCATCTCCATTAATCTGTGCATCACCAAGAGGTTGTGGCCTACCAGCAAAGTTTCAGCACTCTGTTTCTGGTGGCGGCTCCATGGCATCTTTCTGACTCTGCCTTCTTACTCCCAGCATTCAGTTCCATTTTCCCTTACTACCTAAGTTCTGCCCTATTAGCAAGACAAGGCAGTTTCATTATTCATTAATGGTAATCACAGCACACAGCGGGGACTCCCACATCACCTCCCCTCTTTTGTTTAAATAAAAAGGAAGGCTTTATCTTTAACACAGTAAAATTACATATAACAAAACAGGTATCAGCCGGGCGGTGGTGGTGCATGCCTTTAATCCCAGCACTCGGGAGGCAGAGGCAGGCGGATCTCTGTGAGTTCGAGGCCAGCCTGGTTTACAAGAGCTATTTCCAGGACAGGAACCAAAAGCTATGGAGAAACCCTGTCTCGAAAATAAAACAAACAAACAAACAAACAAACAAACAAAAAACAGGTATCTAGCTAGAATTGCAGTTACAATATTTATGTCTACTTTATCTTTTGTCATAACATAGGAAAACTATAACTATTAATTCTTCAACTCCATCAAAGACTCCAGAAAGATATATTACATAAGTAAATAGGAAGTACATTGTAAGCAACTTCCAAAGCTCTACAATCGACAGAGACATTTCACTGGACAGTTACCCAAAGTTCTTTTGTATCATTGGGACATCCATCTTCAGCCTACAGTCCCATAGTATCTGACAGACTTTTCCATGAAGCAAGAAATTTCAAAGGTATTTCAGTCACTTTCTTCTGTATCCTACAGAATGTCTCACAGACTCTTTCATGAAACAGGAACCCCAAAGGAAAGGATCATCTCACCTTTAGGCAAGTTCAGAAGTCATTTCTCTGTGGATCCTGCATGTGAAGTTAACATACTAGGCAAGAGCATTTTCTTTTCCAAATGGCTAAGAAGCCTCTTCAATGCCCATCTTCTTCTCAATGTAATTGGGGCTGCCAGGAGTAGAAGTGTCTCATTGTCATGAAAAGCTCTAAGTTATTGAAACATTTTAGGTGCCACATTCTGAAGGTCTCTGAAAGATTTGAAGAATACCTAACTGAAATATATCTTTATACATCTAGAAAACCTAACTAACATGATTAGAAGCTTGATTATTATAGATGACTCTTTATTAACATTTATTCTTAATTATACATTACATTTTTAAATGAGCTGCACAAACACAATATCTTAAACAAGAGCAGAAATACACATATAACAAAATTGACCTTAAATTTGTATCAATAAACCAAGATCCATACCAGCGCAAATCTCTATAGCATATCCTCTTTTATGTAAACAAACATTTATAAACAATAATTTAGGGAATATGGGCGTAGTTCTCTACAAAGTGCTCCTGCTTTTTTTGGGCAAAGTAATTTTTGGGGGTGTTTATGGCAAACTTCAGGTGGTCTTGGTCCATCAAACCACATTAGTCTGGGAGAAATCCATAGGTTCTCATGCTCTGTGAAAACAGAAGAAGAACTTATTTTCCAAAAAAAATATCATTAGACTCAAATTTTGAAGTCAAAAACCTTTAAAACATATATGTTGGTTTAGCATACCAGTTGCCAGAATTGAATGTCTCTCTGCAGTCAAAAAATTCAAAGAAAACACAATAATATATACAATCCAGACTTTGTGTGTATATTCCATCTTTACATGGCTTATTTGTTTTTACTCTATTACATTTCAATATTTATTTTTATATCTTTACTCTTTTAATCCATGACTGTCTTAGTCTGTCTCTTTAAAGTTTGTTTTATTTTTTTAAACCATTTACTTCTTTTTATAACTCTCTATATTCTTTCTCTTCTCTCTACCTTGTCTATGTACATTTATCCAACATTGTAGCCCATTTAGAGATTTTTTAAAAACTGAATCTGTATTTATTGTGTGTGTATCTGTAATTATCTTTTGACCAGGAGAACTGTTGTTTTTTTTTCCCATTGTTGAGTTAAGGGGCATCTTGGTTGTTTCCAAGCTCTGCATATTATAAATAAAGCTGCTATGAGAATAATTGAGCAAGTGTCCTCATAGAATAATTGCGCATCTTTTGGGTTAATACCCAGAAATGGTATAGCTGGGTCTTGAGGGAGATCTATTCCCAATTTTCTGAGAGACTGTCATATTGATTTCCAAAGTGTCTGTACAAATTTGCACTCCCATCACCTTCCCCTTGCTCTACAACCTCTCCAGCATGAGCTGTCCCTTGTGTTTTTGGTCTTAGCCATTCAGACAGGTGTAAGGTAGAATTTCAGAGTCGTTTTGATTTGCATTTCCCTGGTGTCTATGTTGAATATTTCTTTTCTTTTTTTAATTAATTAATTTATTTATTAAAGATTTCTGCCTCCTCCCCGCCACCGCCTCCCATTTCCCTCCCCCTCCCCCAGTCAAGTCTCCCTCCCTCGTCCGCCAAAAGAGCAATCAGGGTTCCCTGCCCTGTGGGAAGTCCAAGGACCCCCTACCTCCATCCAGGTCTATTAAGGTGAGCATCCAAACTGCCTAGGCTCCCACCAAGCCAGTACGTGTAGTAGGATCAAAAACCCATTGCCATTGTTCTTGAGTTCTCAGTAGTCCTCATTGTCTGCTAAGTTCAGCGAGTCCGGTTTTATGCCATGCTTTTTCAGACCCAGGCCAGCTGGCCTTGGTGAGTTCCCAATAGATATCCCCATTGTCTCAGTGTGTGCATGCACCCCTCGCAGTCCTGAGTTCCTTGGTCATGCTCTCTCTCCTTCTGCTCCTGATTTGGGCCTGATTTGAATATTTCTTTAAGGATTTCTTGGCCATTCGAGATTCAAGAGAAGGTATCTTCAACAGGATATATGATCAGGCTTTAGAATATGACTGATATAAAGAAGTTCCATTAAAATAAGCAGTCCTTTGGGGAGAGGAGGTAGTGACATTCTCCGTGGTGGAGGTACTAAAAGTATCAAGGAGAGTTTGGTTTCTCTAGCTTGTTTTAAGAATCTGATTGCCATACAGGGCCCTTATATAAACTCCACAAATCTTTGGTCTCACAAAAAAACAAATATGTGTACACAAACATGCAGTGGAAACACTAAATGGTAATCGTATATTGTCTTACTGAAGAATGATGATACATGTTTGTAAAATGTGTTGAGAAGTCCTTCAGCAAATATTAGAGTTAACTCAGAAATAAAAATAATTTTCACCAGTTTGCCTTCAAAAATAAAAATAATACAAACATATTATGTAGGAATATTTAAGGAACTAGTGTTCTAAAGTATAATGAAAGTTACCTTATACCACAAACATAATCATGCTTTGCACATTTCCAAAATACCCATGGGGAAACTCATTACTAAATGCCCTGGCTTCAGGCTGGCAGAGGTTTAACTTTCCTGTGAAATTATTCTTGACAGTGAAGACTTGGGGTTTCTGTTTGGTTGTTGTAAAATGCTTATCACTGTAAAGAAGTACTTGAAGACCTTATCTGTTATTGTCATGTGTACTTTCTCTTAAAGTGAAAAATCTGGATAGTACCATCAGTGTCATTTTGTTTTTAATATGACTATCATCAAAAGTTTTTTGATTATAATATTTAAATAGCACATTCTATATGTTATAAATTCATAGTGTTTATCTTGCAATACCAGAACATGACAAAATTGACTATTCAATTACATTATCTACTAAACAGTGAGCTTTTGAAATGTTTTCTTGTAAGATCTGAAACCGGAAAAGGATGTGCACTCAGCCCTCTCAGAACAGCACTGAATGCGTTAGCAAGGAAAATTAGGCTAAAAAAGAAATGAAGGATGCACAAGCAGCAAGGGAGGAAGAAAAATTATCACTATGAGAAAAATGTAGTTATTCTCTTAAAGGATGGTTGTAACTGGGAGTGAACACCATGTGCTTATGGTGAAAATAAACTAAAAGTCAGTGATATTTTTATATAAATAAGGAGATCACCAAATAAGAAACTTTGAAAGCAATCTCACTCTGTAACTAATTTACAAAGTACATATATGCATATTTACATATATGTGTGTGTTTATGAACATATATATGGAAGTAAAAGATCTCTATAATAAAAATTATGAACTTGTGAAACAAAGCTTAAAATAGACAAAATTGGAAATATCTGTCACAGTCATGGGTTGGAAAAGCTAGTATTCTTAAAATGTCTCTACGACCCAAGTGATTTAATGATTCAGTTAAGTTCTCACCAAGCTGTCAATGGTATTGCTATTCATAGAACTAGGAAAAAAACCTCAGTGTTCACATGAAAGCAAAGCAATACCTAAATCTTAGGCAAAAGGAAGAAGATAGGAAGTGATGTAAGATATACCACACAGCTATAATAACCTAAATGTCCTGGCACACATTTAAAAAACAATACAAAGAACAATGAGGCAGAAGCGACATGCTACCTTATGTCCTTACAAGCCAAAAGACCCCTGAGAAAGGCATCCAACACATGAACAGGCAGAAGGGTTGGCTCTCCAGACAAATGGTTCTGGAAAATTGGATAGTCACATATAGAAGATGGAAATTGGACTTCTTTATTTTTGGCTATAAAAATAATCCCAAAGTGGGTTGTAGAGTTAAATTTAAAACTTGAAACTGTGAAACTACTAGAGGAAATACTTCAAAGCACAGTAGGCAAGTCCCTCTAAGCACAGGAAACAAAAGGAAACAGTCAAATGTGAGTCCATCAAACTGAGCAGCTTCTCTCCAGAGAGCCCCACCACCAATAAAGACCAAAGAGAGAACAAGTATAAACACACATCTTCAAAAGGACTTATTTCTACCATGTAAACGGAAGCAGAGCATTCAGATAGACTTCTGAAGAATTTTACATGGCCAAGCAAGTCATTTATGAAGTAATGCTCAAGTCGATAAGCCCTTAGATATGCTAATTAAAATCTTTAGAAAATATCAACCCATTTGTTAAAATGGATGCTAACAAAAGAACAGAAAGACAGCAAACACTGTTAATGCATATTCAGAAAAAGATTTTTTTCATTTTTATTAAAATTTTGGGGTTAGTGTACAAGATAGAAAGTTTCATGACTGTATTTTCATAAACATGTATTAAGAGCTATATTCTGATTCCAACCCCCACTGACTTCTTCCATGCCTCCTGCCCTCAGTCCCAATCTGGTCTCCTTAATTCCTCCAGATGGTTCCCTCTGACTTTTTTAAATAAAAAAAATTCTTTCCTTTTCTCACCATCTCTAGTTGTCACATCTTCACTGTATCTTATCCCACTGTTATAATCCCCTTTTTAAGAGAAAAGGGAACTATTAAACATCGTACGTGGGGATGTAAATTAGTCCAGAAAATATGGAGAACTGTACAGGTTCTCCTCTAAGCTATGCCATATTGTCCAGTTATCATTCTCTGGGTCTATAGGCAAAGCATATGATATGATATAAGCATATTAAAGGAGTATCTGCATGCCCCTATTTATTGCAGTACCATTCACAGCACTTAAAATACAGAATCAGAATAAATGTCCATCAAAGAATGAAAATTCAGTCACATTATTCAGGAATGATATTCTGTCACTTGCAATAAAATGAATGGAATTGGAGGACACTATTGAATGTGAAGTAAGTGGGACACACAAAGATAAATATTATGTTAGCTCCCATAGCAAATATATTAAAATTTGAATTAGAGTGCATGAAGGAGATCATTCAGAGAAGTCTAGAATAATACAACACAGGTCTAATATTCCATAGTTTACAACCATCTATTATATATTCATGAATAGGAAATAGAAGCTCAAAAACTCCCAAAATAAAAATAAGAAGATCAAACTGCTGACTTGATTTGATCAGTATATAATGCACACACATATTGAAATATTATACTATACTCCATATATATGCAAATTATTACATAGTAATGATATTATAAACATTATAAAATGTTGGAAATAAAAAATGCTAAGTACCCCAACTTGATCATGGACCAGGACATCGACTTGTACTGGCATATCATAATGTATCCCTCAGACTAGTATAAGTAAAATGAATAGCAAAATGCACTTTATAATTAGATATTGTATCTTATAACTTACCTGAAGTAAAAAATATACACTATTTTATAACTATTATTCATATATTAAAATTTTACTATAAAAAGTTAACTCAGGCAAGTCTATAAAATTCCATTATTTGAAAAATACAAGTCAATTATCTCATACAATGTGATAAAATGCTATCCATAAATGTTTCACATAAAGAAAATGAATTAGTAAACATATGAAAATAATTTGACCCTCCCTAGTGATAAGTAAGCCACATTTTAAGGTGTCCACTTACTAAGGTGACAAAGCCTACAGTCATCAAAATGCCAATGCTGTTAAGAATACATAGTAATTTTAACTAATAAATTTTTACATTTTTAGATTTCTTTAGAAAAGTAACTGAATTTTGTGCTTAAAATTAGTACAAAAGTAACAGTTAATCGTTTCAGCCAGTATTCTGCTTTCACAAATAGCCTGCTTAAAAAAAAAAAAAAAAGTGTCTTTAGATATTTATTGAACATCTGAACCAAAGGATCCTGGATGTTTTTTTTTAGACAGTGTGCAAATTTTACATTTGTCAAATGACACGAAGAAGTCTGCTATTCTTATTTTATGGCTTTAATTTATTATCAATTCAAATTAATATTCAACTGCTTTAGCTAATTTTCCTAATAAATCTGGCATAAAAATGAAATTATATTTTTAATTCATAGGGCTTAAAATTTATGCAAAAAACCCAACCTATTATTTGCTTTTTAATTGAATATCTTTTTTGCACTTTTATTAAATATTCAGAATCACATTTCTAGACCAAATTATGAGCCTGCTTCCCAATACCAAGGAACAGTTTAGTTTATTTACTGTTAAACCTACTTAGCCAGGTTCCTGGCCTAGGGAAAATGTGCAGTACATGTTCCTTGACTTGTGCACGAAGGAACTATTTCTAAATAATAATCTCTTCCATTTGAATGTTTTGTTTTTATTTTCTTCAAGGATGTCTTCTTTGTATTTTAGATGGGTTGTTTCTATTTAAATACATTCAGGCCCCGAGGGATTATTTCCATCTAATTTTATTCAGATGGTTCCAATCTTAAAAACAAACACAATCTTTCAAGTCATCTACCATTACTAATTTTTGGCCATTTTCCATATTTCTTTTTCTTTGTCTTAACTTGTGGGATATTTTATGCATTCATTTTTATCTTTAAACTAAGTCAGAGTTTTAGTGACAGAAGGCAGTTTTGGGAGGGGTTTGTAAATTCAACAATAAAAAGTTATAGAAGTAATAACTGAGTTTCAACTAATTTGCTCACCATCGCACAAAGGGTTTGCAGCAAAAACAGTCCTAGATATCAGATTCAAACTGTGTTGCTTGAGCCTTTCCCCCCCTGTTATGTTGAATTTTGAGTTGTGCCTCACACTAAACATTCTTGCTTGTTTGCTCATAAACAGCGTGTTAAGAATATATTTCTTCCAGGCCTTGCGAAGGTCACCAGTGTTAGGCAAGAAATGCACATAGGTCAGCCTCTGATTTGCATACAGCCCTTGGCAGTGAGGACTAGGGGAATGTTCTCTCCCTGGTGTGTCATTCTTTTCAACTCCTTTCAGATTTGTTGTTTTGTCTTAAGCTGATTCAACCTCCTGCTCAATCCAGAGTTCCTACACTAGTTTTAAAATTATAGCCCTCCCTTGAGAAACCTGATTAATTCATACTGTTGGAATTATCACCTGAGTGCAAAATGACATATGGTTTCATTCTGTTTCTAGTCTCTCTGGTTTGGGACACATTTTTTTGAAACACTAATAGATTTCTTATCCTGGAAGCCTCGTAATGCTTTGACATTAAACATAGACATTAAAAAATGTAGCTGTGTTAATTGAGAATGGTAATCAGGATGTCACCACTGGGTCCTATTTCGTGTGAGTTAATGCTATTCAATTATGCCTGGCATCCTTACACTGGAAACTTAACAATGAGCTATTGTTTTAATTTTATATTATTTCTGCATAAAACTGTGATGCTTGTTAAGTAGAAGTATTTAATGTTTTAAAAATATAAAATATGTTTAATTGTGATGACAACTGATATTTACCATCATTCTCATGGTCTTTGTTTTTAAGCTTACTCATTTAAAAATATATTTTAATTTTTAAATGTGCTAACTAATTATAGTACTAGCATTTTCTTTTTCTTTTGGGGGGGATTTTCGAGACAGGTATGCTCTGTGTAGGCCTAACTTGTCTTGGAATTAGCTCTGTTTACCAGATCTTGACTCACAGAACTCACAGAAACTCACCTGCCTTTGTCTCCCAAATGTTGAGATTAACAGTGTGTGCCACCATTGTCTGATTTTCTTTTAATATTTAAAGGAAGACATTTTCTTTCCTATTCAGAGATTCAACCTAATGTTTTTGAAAATTAACAATGAGAAGAAAAATAATACTATTGTGATAAATAGTTACTAATAAAAGACAGTGGCCTAATTTTCCAATTGATCTTTGAACTTCAGTGTTCCATACCAGATCAATTTTCTCTCATCATTATAGTGTTCTTTAGTTTTACTTCTCTAGAGTCTAAGTCTGTATCATAAGATAGAAACACTATAACAACTGAAAGGTGAACTCATTGTATTAAAACTGCCAAAGCCAGTAACTTTACTGGTAGGATGCTCAATACCCTGATCTTTAACAGTGACATGTTCACTGTTGAGTATTATATCTGCTTCCAGAATTCCAGAAAGAGCATATTTCAATCCTGAGAAACCACTTAGAAAATGAAAATATGATCCATCTTTTCACCTTTACTTCCTCTTGCAAATTTTCCTCCTTTCCATTTGTGTTTTGTTGTACCCTTATTTATTTATTTAGTGATTCTGTGACAAGGATTGCTCCGTAGTTCAGGTTGTGTTCTTCCTGCTCTACATCCCTAGTATGGAGACTGCTGGTGTCCATCAAAATCATGACCTTGACTTTGAGAAGATTGCCTCCATGCCCCTGCAGTATTTTCTCATTTATGCTTATCTTTCCATCTTCACATCTTTTCTTCTTGCAAAAGGACTCATTCTCCCATTTTCCTTGCCCATGCCCACCTATATAATGGTTTTTAGCACTGTCTCCTCAAAGATCTTATTTCCCAAAGTTTTCCTATAGACAGATGTTTTAGTCCAATTCTTAGACCACACACCAGATTGGAAACTTTCAACCATAGTTTGCAGAATACACCAATTACACCATTTTATACTTTACGGAAACATGTAATTATTCCACATGGTTCAAGTTTGTGTTTGTGTGTGTGTGTACATACACACATTCATAGTGGGGCATTAGCACAGCAGTATCAGGTGCTCAACCTTACCATCAAATCTCTCATTTTGTCATTCCCAATGTCCATGTCACACCGAAATGAATTTCTTTTGTGTTCACATAGCAAAAAGAATTATTTTAACCCTTTAGTAAAGAACTTCCTCAGCCAAATTCTCATTACCCATAGTTTAGGTTGGCCTTTGAGCATGGACATTTTATGACTGGTAAATCCATGTGGGTATATGGATTCTGTTTTAGTTACAGTTCTCTTGCTATGAAGAGACAACATGACCAAGCAACTCATATAAGAAAGCATTTGGTTTGGGGGCTTGCTACAGTTCAGAAGGTGAGTACGTGACTATTATGGCAGGGATCATAGAAGTAGGCAGGCCAGCATGGTGCTTAAGCAGCAGCTGAGAGCTTAAATCCTGACCCACAAGTTGAAGGCAGATGGAGAGCAAAACTGGGCCTGTGTGGGCTTTTGAAAACTCAAAGGCCACGTCCATGTGACACACTTCCTCCAAAATGGCCACTTTTACCCCAACAAGACCACATCTTCTAATTCCTTCTAAAGCAGTTCCACCAAAAGGGGACCAGGCAGTCAAATATATTAGTCTATGGAGGAGGTTATTCTCATCAAGTCACACAGACTTCTATTTAATATTAGCATATAGGATGTTTAGAGTAGACCTTACCTATCTAGTTTATGATGATATTTCAGATGCCTAGATATTTAGATGTTTCCTGGATTGTAATGGTTTTTCAGTAACTGAATGCTTTAAAAGTTCTTATATCTTCATAATTGTGGTAGATATTTATAAGACTTACAAATGATGTCATTTTCAGGCGTTCATCTACAAGGCTGTCAACTATTTCCTGTGAGAAACTCTGAGTTCTATCAGGACTGCATGGATGTATTCAATGCTACCGTGATTCTTAGACCAATCAGGATGTAAGAAGTTAAGCCGACTTTATTTGAAATTTGCCTCCTTCACCAGCACAACACATTTAATAATGCTCATCCAAGGAGAATATTGGAGTTTTAGAAAAAGTATAAATAAAACACTTAATGTTGGCCATTGGTGGCATGTGCCTTTAATTCCAGCACTTGGGCAGTGGATCACTGAGTTCTAGGCCAGTCTGGTCTACAGAGTGAGTTCCAGGACAATTTTCGAAGCTACAGAGAAACCCTGTTTCAAAAGACAAAACAAAAAATACTTGCACCATGCAGATATCTAGAAAGATCCCATTAAGTGGTAATGGCCCTTTCTGTACTGAATTAATCAGGATAATAGTATAATAGTATCTTCTCAGATTCTAACCTCGACCACTAATCACACTCATGGAAAATATGAGACTTTGCATTCTGAAGTATCCTTAGACTGGAGAATAGTTTCTACTATTCAAATGTTTATAACCAAAGTTGTAGATGTATATGTGATGAGCTCTTGTTTCAGATTCGGTTTGCATTTTCATTCATGCTCTCATCTTCCAATAACTTCCTCGGTTTCCCCGGAGCGACAAGTTTGTTCTGCTTTCATCTTCTCTTTCAGGAGGATTTCTATCCTCTCTCAAAATGAAGTTGGTCAATTAGGTTCCTGTATCTAGCAGCCACCTTCGTGAAAACCACTATGTCTTCATGCCTAATGGGTATGTAAGTTGCATGTACCTTGATTCCCCACCCTTTCATATGTCTATCTTGCTGGTATCTCATTTTTAAAGCTTCAGCCCTCCAATTCAATTATTGACTAAAAATTTCCAAATTTCATTGCACTCATACAGTTATTGCCGCCAATCAAAGTCACGCATAGCATGTAGTCTTCTCTCTGTGTTACTTCAGAAGCCAATCTCAGCCTCTGTCTCTGTTTCATAGATAGTCTCATGTTTTGTTCCTAACAGTGCATGCTTGGAACTAACCAGTATCCTTTCAAATGTGCACAGATTTAAAGAGCTACAGAAATTCCTTCTTGTGCATTATTTTTGAGAGGGAATATGTGACTAAGTATGGAAGTAGAATGTATTGAAAGAGATACAGAAGACAGAAAGAGAAAAAGGGAGAAGTGCTCATTAAAAACTTTTAGTTTTAACGTTAGAAATTACATATAATATATACCAATTATATATATATATATATAATACATATTCCATCTCTAGACAATTTTTATTTTATTAAAAACAGTCTTGCATGGTCGTGGTGGCATATGTCTTTACCAGCATTTCAGAGGTAGAGGCAGGTGAGTCTCTGTGAGTTTCAGGCTAGCCTGATCTACAGAGTGAGTTTTAGGACAGCAAGGGCTACATAGAGAAATCCTGTCTCAAACCCTGCAAGCAGAAACAAAGCAAACAAACAAAAATATTCTTTATAGAGTTTTGAAGGGAAAATAATTTCTTAAAGAAAAATTTCTGTGTTAGAGTTTTAAATTGATTAGAGAAAGCACCTTCGAGACATGACCAGTGGTGAATCTTTGATGACGTGGCACATGTCCTGGTACAATGCTGTCTACAGGAGCATTGTTGCTCAGTCCTGATTCTGGAGTACTCTGTGTGTCACCACCAGTCATGGTATCTGCTGCATTGATTTAAGTTCTCCAAACACTTCTTCCACTAGATTTTTGGGTCATCTTCAGACCATCTAAAATTAGTTTTTGGATGGTATGGATTATAAGACCCACAAGGAGCTTTTAGGTATAACCCACAGCTATGTCATGAGAATCTTGTATTTGGACATGTGGGACTTTCCTTATTATGAAAAAGTGAATTGAGAGAGCTGTGACTCTAACAAGTTATTACAATTTTTATAAGTCATTTTCACATGAAAACCTATATATAAACTGCATGAAATCCACTATTATAACTATATGTAAATTAATATGTTAAATTTATAAATATACCTATGTGCATACAATTTCTGCAGTTAGGCAGATGTAAATGTAGTTATGTAAATGTTTATTTTTGTGTGTGTGTGTATCCATATTCAACTCTATTTCTAATTCATCTTTAATGTAAAACTTTTATGGAGGCCAAGGAGTCCTTTGATTATTAATCATTGGATCACAGATACAAAATGGCTGACACATGTGCCATGAATAATGAAATGATGTTACTTATTATAACATGTTTTGAAAAGCTTGTCTATAGTATATTATATATTTAATATATATTATATTATATATAAATTCCTATTATAAAATATATTCTAATATAAACAAGGAGATTGTGACCTATATATTCATGTCTTTGATTAATAGCAGTGTTAGTATTTCTATTTATTACTCCCTGGCTCAAGTCAGAAGCCACTGCTATAAGTCTCTAGTGTGTTTTGAAACTAAATGACCTAAGAAATGAAGAGAACCTGGATTGACTTTTATTTCCAGGAAGACTACAAGTGATATGGACACGCTTGACATCCAATTTAATAGAAAGTAAGGGGAGACCGAAATCACAAGACTGAACTTTCTGTTTAAGTACAGAAACTTTCTCTGTTATATTTTAAGTAAAACAATTAATTTCTCTACCACATGGCAATGTCCATGAGAATGTGATATTTATAATGAAATAAACCGGTACACAAAAACAAAAGGTTAGTACTTTTGAATGGGTAACAGAATGTCTGTGTGTTTCTTAGTGGAACTCAGTATATTCCAGATCTAATATTATGAAAAGAGAATCAGTGTTAGAAGTTTAGGGGAAATGCTAACAGATATTAAGTATGATTGCTACCTGGAATCTCTTGTGACAATTGCAAAAACAAAAAGGAAGTGAATAAATGGTTGGCAGAGCTGCCTAGATTTTGGTCAGTCTTCTTGTCTTTGAAGCTTAACATATAAACATAATTCTGGATAGAATATCACAAGCAAAATAAGGAGTTTAAGTTCATAACAAAGATTAAAGTACATCATTTTAGCGGTAGTTATTATATTGAAATATCTCATGTCTATCACTTTCTTCAGTGTTGAAATCTGGACTATTTAACTTTTTTTTCTTGTTCAATCACTGCTCAATTACTAATTTTGTTAGAAGTGGCAGACTGCCTCTGTTTCAACGGACAGCAAGTGGGGGATCGCTTTTGACTGCATTTCTAACATGCAGTGATGGCGCACTCTATCATTTCTGTCTGAGTGTATTTCTGGGTACTCTGTGCAAATTCCAACCGGAGCCAGTCTTCAGTCGGCTCTCTGCATTTGACTTAAGAAAAATACACCGATTCCAAAGAAACACTGACATATGGGAGATTAGCACGAAGGTGATAGGGAGGAAAAGCTTTGGCCAGTAAACTCTAAGCTTTTGTGGGTATTGAATATTTCATGGATAATTGCATATGGGCTTTTGTGTGTGTGTGTGTGTGTTTTAAGTATGCCCAACATCTGGTTCTTCTTTTCACTGAAATCATGTGCAATGCTTTTTTTCTACTTAAGAGCAGATTTTCTATTGTTTCATAAATAATTTTGCATTTGTACCACAGCCATTCCTATTAATTCAATATGGTACAATGAAAGTATTATGTGGAGTGGATGCAACCATATTGTTTATTGATCTCTTCAACAATTAGCTTCATGTTCATCTTTTGCCAACTATTGCATCAAGTTTTTTCAGGATGTATTTGTATGTAAATATCAGATGCCTAAAGAACCTTTGTTATTTTTCCCCTTCCCCCTAGTGTTTGGAAGACAATGGTTGGGAGTGGGTAGAAACAGAATTGAAAGCCACTTTAACTTTCTCAACCAGGAACAGTATACATGTAATAAATGGTTCTTCTATGGCCTTACACTTAGCAAAGAAACAGCACTTCTGTGTCTTGAGACCCAACAACAAACAATGTGTTATCAGAAGACATAGTTCTACCTTGCAGCTGCATTTTTGTCAATCAAATACACCAGATCAGATCTGAAGATTAATTAATGGGACGATAAATAAAACATGTTTAGATCTCAAGTGGCCAGTTTCATAAATGGGAGGATCTGGGATTCTTTCTACTTTGCGACAACTCTGGTTTGCCTTTTACATCACCTGACTGAGCTTTCATCGCGATTCTGGACAAAAAGGACCCAGTTCATGAACCTGCTCAGTAATAATACTCCAAAAAAAAAAAAAGCAAAATTCTAGCCTCCCATACAGATGTGCTATCAGTGCTATGTACCCATCTTCACGCTAAATTTCTCTTTCTCCATGCTGTTAACACAAAATCAAAATTCTTAAAGGTGCAGTTAACATGTTTCCTAGTAAGCAAACTGTGATGGTTTGAATAAGAATGGTCCCATAGGCTCATACATTTGAATGTTTCGTTCCCACTTAGCAGAATTGTTTGAGAAGGATTAGGAGATGTGATTTTTTGGAGGAGGTATGTCACTGGCAGTGGGTGCTAAGGTTTCAAAATCTCATCTCACTTTCTGCCTGCTGCCTGTGGATCCTTATGTAAAGCTCTCAGCTGGGGCTACAGCTCCATCCCTGTCAACTTTTCACCATAGTAATCATGGACTCACCCTCTAAAGTTGTAAGCAAGCTCCCAGTTGAATACTTTATAAGAGTTGCCTTGCTCATAGCATCTCTTTACAGCAATACAACATTAAGACAAACATTTTTCGAATCTCCTTAAGTCTTTATTTTAATTTTTATACAGTCTATTTTGATCTTATATATTCTCCTCTCTCCTGTCATATCCACCCCTTACAGTTTATTCTGCATTCAAACTCTGCATCCACACTAATAGATGGCTTCAAAGAGCAATATTATTGTCTAGAGGAATCATATAACTAATGTACTGATGGTTTTAACATACTAATTTTTGAAGTATTTTATGCATACTTTGTACAATCAAATATTTTCTGTTATGGTTGCTTCTTAACGATTTTTAACTTGACATTGTGTTATACAATTCAGATGAAATTTATCTAATGTGTCTCTCTCACTGAGAAGCAGTCTTGTAAAAATTCACTGCTTGGAAAGACATTGTTACATTTCAGTTGAATAATATTTAAATTCCTCCCAAATTTACAACTTTATGATTTGCAGCCATTTATTGAATTTCCAGTATGCCAAAGCACAAATGCCTTTGTGTTCACTTAATCTACACCACTCTCATATAACATTTGAGATGTGCTTTGTACGTATTTAAAATCTACCAAAGTCCATTTTTTTTTCATTTGTAGGACACTTGCTTTATTTTGAAAGATGCTGAGTCGTGTAAAACATTAAATGCATTTCTATACTTTCGCTAATCTGTCTGTACTACAGCATCCCTACTCACTCCACAATCAGTGGAAGACATGACAAGGAGAAGATAACATTTCCCTCTTCCCCTACAGTTATTCTAAGAAAATAATCCATGTTTGAAGCCATGGGGGAATCTAAGGCAAGTCTATAGGACTTATGTAAATAGTATAATTTTATTTCCCTTATTTAACATATTCCTTCTCACTGATAGAATGGACTCACTACCTCTACCATTCTTAGGGTACAAGTGGCCAAACAAATTTTGACTTTACTAGAAACGCTATGCACTGAAGAAATAGCCCTGAAGAAAAATCAATTTTTCTGTTACTAGAATAAGTTTACAATTTCTTCACTATTTATACACAGAAATGAGAATGGTTGTAATAATGAAATAATTTTTGTTCATCACTGTTTAGCAACTGAAACTGTGGTGTTTTCTGCTATAGAATATCATTCTTTCATGGAGTGTGTTGAAGTGAAACCTGAACTGCAGGCTGCTCAGGTAAGTGAAGACCAGCTCTTAGGCTGTGTCATCGTTTATTTTTTTAATTTTATTTCTAAAATCTCTCCCTCATTAATACACTTATTTCTTGTTACCTATCACTACAGTTTTCAGACAATATAACAATGTCGAAGCCACTTATTTAGTGTCATAATTGGTTCACATGAATTGCTATTTGTTTTTCTAATTATTTGTGCTTTTAATGAGATAGTATGATTTTAAGTAAAATGATTGTTTCACATCACTTTGTTTTCCATCATTTTGAATAATTACATTTTACTATTTACACTACCAATATCCATGAAATATTATTAATATAAACTATTCTTTAAAAGTTTTAAATTTTCCACTGTTTAATTATCGACTGGTCAGGTGCCCATGACCAGTCAAATCAAGCCACTGTACCAAACCTTGCCGAACTATGAAGCCTTAGTAACTTTTTGGTTTTCTGAAATTCATTTTATACATTGAGTCAATTTTATTTTATTCATATCACAATTAAATGTAATTTAGTTCCTCTTTTCTCTGCAAATTTTGAGAATAGAGGTAATGCTTTTATTCTCTTCATGGCTGAATTTTAACTACTTTAAAAATATCTGAGTCTTTTTTCTTTTAAATGTATTACATTCATGTAGTATGTGTGTGTGTGTTTGTGTATGTACATGCATACATGCTGGATCTTTTTTCACCTCTCAGATCTGTAAGCAAAGTAGTTCTTCGGTGTAATACAAGAGTAATACAGATATTTGCAAAATAAGAAGAGTATATATGCAATTATAGAGTATCCAGTACCACCCTAAGAAATTAAAATTGTACAAAATTCAAAGTAAAGGGATGTTTGAAGAGCATATAATTTTCAGCAATAATTTGCAGCTAGATGGGTGACTGAGATGCCTTTTCTCCCCTACAGTATACTACTTCATGAACTCTATTTTTGTGTATATTTCTCCTAAGTATATGAAGCTTGGAACATGTTTACTATGGTAACCAAACTTTTGTACTGAGATCAGGTCATTCAGAAACCTTGGGACACACAGTAAAATCTGAAGGTTTCATCACAGAAGCTCCATGCATCCCAATGACTAGATGCACATTTTTGCATGACTTCATTTGGTAGCTTGTGCCAAAGAAAGCCAACAGAAGGAAAGATTCCCATGCAGACAGCTATGCCAAATGGATGTGGCGCCACTGTTACCCAGGAGTGTCCGCCCTTGTAAGGGGGCTCTGGAGACAGCCAAGGGTGGGTTTGCCCAATGTAAATATAGATAATATTTGTGGTTTGACTCCCACACAGCTATGCAAAAAGGCATTATGGATTGGCTTACAATTTGACCTGGTATTTTTAAAATTACTAATGCATAAATAAAAAACATGACCTAACTGCATAAACAAAGGTCTCTGTCCACCATATGCTAGAAAACTATCACGGGGTCTTGGAACAAAAATAAACAGGATTTCTACCATGTGTTAAAACTATTGAATTCTGCCCAATTCAAAATTAGGCAAAGCACAAATATTTACTAGAAAAACTAACTTTCTTCTCCCTTCCTTCATTTGCTCAAGGGCAAAGAAGAAAGATGAGTAATTATACATGGAGTTTATAATTGATTAAAGAAGTCAATTGAGTTAACTCTTAGTAGGAAAGCAGCTTTTTTCCCCACAACTATACCAAGAGGTGCTTTGTATACCAAACCCTATATACATGTAGTTAGAATTTCTTCTTTTTTAAGTATTTATTTTTAAGTGTGTGTGTGTGTGTGTGTGTGTGAGAGAGAGAGAGAGAGAGAGAGAGAGAGAGAGAGCATGCACATGTGTGTGTGTACGTATGTGCATGCCCAGGTGAGCCCATGTGCCCACAGAGACAGAAAAGGGTATTGATGCTGGGTGTCCTGGAACTGGAGCTGCTGCTGGTTGTGAGCCACCTGATATCAAGGATGGAAAACAAACTCAGGTCTTCTGTAAAAGCAGAAAGCCCTCTTTATCGTGGTGCCATCTCTCCAGCTCTGCATTTTATATGTTGCATACAAAAGCGAAGGGAAAAGTGAAAGTACACATGCTTATATGGAGAACTTAAATTCTAAAAATTTAAGTTTTGAGTTAAGTTGTGGATATGGAATGATAGATCCCCTGACTTGATTATTGCTCTATGAACATGGTAGATTATTTTTTGCTGTCTATATGCATATATGTCAATTAAAGCTAGAAGAATAACAAAGGCACAATAAGAACTAAAATATAAATACTATTCAAATATTTATTATTGCAAAACTTTTTTTTCTAAGAAAGGAAGAAGAATACAAACTAGAACAGAAAGAGAAGCCTTAAGCACTTACTCAGTGTGGTTTCCTGGCAGGCTAAAGGTAAGAATATCATTCAGTATTTATCAGGAAATTTTACTCTAAGGAGTAACTTCATTTTCAATAGAAAAAAATTTTCAATAATACATGTGGTTTCTCTAAATAAAAACTGTATTTTCCTGCAAAATTCCTAAGTAAGTGGGCCACATAGTATGCCTCCATAGCTGTAAAATGCCCGTTAGTGTTCATGTTTATATATTTATAACTTAAAGAAATAATACTTGTTCATCAGTGCTGATTTTTTTTTACACACTGTGTCCTCACTCAGGCCTGGCTTAATTAATTAATTAATGTTAAGTGAATATGAATATTTCCATGTACTAGATTAGCTTATTACCATATCATTAGCCGATTGAAAAAATGCAAGCTTTGCATTAAAAAGACAAAAGTCCTAATAGCCCTTTCCAGTGGCAGTCAGCATATGAATCATTTCATTTGTCTGACTCTTACTATTTTCCTTTGTATAAGGATAATAATTTTTCCCTTTATTGAGAAAATTTGTGACATCTTGGCACTTGATAGGCCTATCAAGCCCGTAGCTTCTACCTGGACTTCTGACCAGAAAAACTGGTGCAGTTAACTGTGCAGCCACAGGAAGCATTAAGCCCAATCAGTTTTTATAATCACAAAAAGCTGAAACACAGAGTTCATGGCAGCAGTTCAAAAATATCCACAAATCAACCGGCAAATAGTCCTATTGACTCATATCACTGTAAAGGGAAGATAAAGTTGCATGATAACACTAGAGAGAGTTGCAAACAAATGATGAGTCTAGAGACAGAATTCATGTCAGAGATGAAGTGACTGAGGTTTTGTATTATAAATCCAAGCTTTCAGGAACGCTATGTGCCTGTGTTTTCATTTCTTAGAGGTTCTGATCTTCCGGTATTCTTTGCCCCTATTTCAAGCCCTGAAACAAACCAATCAAACAACAAGAGAACAAAGGAACTTTAGAGGGAGTAGAGCTCGAGGTATTGGTGTGACAAGTTCAATCAAACCAAATGGACAAGAAAGATACATGTTAAATAATCATATATTGACTGAAGCTAGGTTTTACAATTGTGACTTCTCCAAGTAAACTTAGAGCCACAACGTCCAACAGACTTATTTGAAAATTTCAGAATGTGGGTATGAAAAGCACTGTATTAGAAATGAAGACTCTTCTTTGATGTTGGAGAAAACTATCTTGTGGTTATTCCTTTTTACCCACTGTGTTTTCAGTAACAATCCTGGGGGCACTTCCCTGTCTCTGTGTTTTGAAAATGGTGTTCCACTCCTATGCACACAAGCTGTTACTGAAGAGCCATGTTCTTTCACGACACATTCGTGTGCACAGAGAGGAGGGCTACAAAAATACAGGAGCATTCCTAGAATTCTAAGATAAGTTCTTGGGAACAAAGTGATCTTTCTATCTACCCAGCATGGAAATACATTTTCACATTGAATACATCATTTAAGTCCACCTGAGGGGATTCTTTCCTCCCAGGACTCAGTCATGCTTTCAAACCAATTAAGAGACTATGAGTTTAATAAATTTTCCAATTGTAAAAGGAAAAGTATGTATTATGAAGCAACAAATCTCTATGGTATATTTTTTATTATCTTATAAAAGCCTTTAAAACATTTGGCTCCAATAAGACATTTGTCTTTTGCCACAATTCTTTTGAAGTTGTGTTTATCTAATTCTTCTCAGCTGGAGCCCTGTAGTGTTTGTCTCATCGCCTCAACACTTTGGCAATTTATTAGCAGGATGGGCTTATGTAACAGCGAGTGCTAACTTCCAGGCAAGATATCATTACTATTGTTATAGGTTTTATATACATACATACATACATATATATATATATAAATCTAAAAGGTTAATATAATATATGATATATAATATATATTATAATATATGTACACGATAATATATGTAGTATACTATATATGCTTATTTCTAAGTTGTATGAACAAAGAGAGTCCCTGCCCTAAGGATGTAGCTATAGGATACCATTATTTATTACAAACCTATTTGTACATCACAATTTTCTAAAACATAAACCTGTATAAAGGTATGATATACCCGATAAAAAAAACAGTCCTTTGTTTGTTGTTCTAACAGCAAACAAGATGCATTCAGAGTTGGCTGGCTTAGTTGTGGTTGGCAAGTCAATTTGATGGCCCGAGGTGGTGGTGCTTCATTTGACCAACAGATGGCAGTAGCAGTCTCTTTTTACCCTGTTATAGGAAATTGAAACTAAGCGGCTTGTAAGAGCCTCCAGGAGAGCTCATCGCCTTTTTCTAGATGCTCTGAGTTCTTAGTTGATTTTGAAGCATTAGCTCACCGTTGGAGCACAGGGACACTCTCTCACTAAGAAAATGTAACCACGTTTTCAGGAGAAATGCTTCTTACAAATTCACATTTGCCTAATTCAAATGGGAAACTAGGCGAGTGTGATTGTCTCATTTCTGATGTACATAATTTAAAAAATTCATACAACTGGGTATTTTGGTCACACTAAAATTACATTTGCTAAAAGCCATTAAGAGGAGCTTACACTTTTAGCATTGCGTATGTTTGCCTGATTCGTCATTTCTCTTGTCTCCGTCAAGTTCCCATTACAGACTGGTGCATGTCAAAGGCGCGCAACTCCAGGAAAAGCCCCGCGAGCACTTGTTGCTTTTCGTGTATTTTGATATGTTATACAGGAACTGACGTGCGCTGAGTCTCCTTCCTCTTCATCTCCTGTGAGTATTTGGATGTGTCAACACAGAGTTTCTAATAGGAAACATAGAAAGCATTCTTTGCATTGCCAGCATTCTACAAGAGCGCAGCACGTCCATAAATAGAGACATTTATAATTCTAGAATTCAGAAGATACTTTAAGATTATATATATAAAACGTGATTTAGCAATCTAGTGTTTCGAGCACTTTTATTTTTATAATTTCAAAAACGAAAGAAGAAATACATTAAGATAATGAAAATTTCGATTAAAGGTATGTATAGTTTTAAACTGTCAAACTCCCTTGTACATATACAGGTAAATATCACTAAAGCACTATAAACATTTATTCATTACATTGTTTTCAGTTTAATAGCTATCATTTAACTTCCAAATCTGTGAGAATCATGTTTACTGGAAGCTTTAAATTTAAACTCAGAATGACACTTGTACATTAAGGTGCTTTTTAACCTCATTTTAAGCAATGGGACAAATCGGGGCAATTCATGTGGAAGCCTTCTTTCTAGATTCCTACTCTAATTCTGTAGACTGAGAGCTGGAGATCCTTGCCACCCCCCCCCCCATTTGGTTTAACTAACTTGCTTTTTGGGATCCACTTTTATATTTAGAATCTGAGTTCAGGACTGCAAGTACTATGGAAATTCTTACATTTGCATCATGAGGGAATTTGGAAATAGATTAACCTGAAAGCAGAATCCTCTACCCTAAGAGAATGAATGTGGCAAGGCTATTTATTCTTGCCACTCAGTATTGTGTAGAAGGGTCTCATCATGACACCAAGAGAAGGGAAAGCAATATATATATATATATATATATATATATATATATATATATATATATCTTATATATATATATATAAAATGAAGAAATACATTTTTAGTGTATGTTTTCTTCTATAAAAAAGAAAATTGTCCCTTTCATACTTTGCCTCATTGGCACGGAGGCTATAATACTAAGTTCCTGATAAAGATGCTATGATGTCACAGTTGAGAGAAAGACTGCCCCTAACATAAAACCCTGAGCCAAGAGAGATTCTCTCAGAACTTTCTAGTGGAATTGCTATGTATTTCTCTATTCCACCCTCATCTGGTACTGAAATTAAAAAGTGACATTTATAATTTCCCCAAAGAAAACAGAATATTTTCTTTGTTCAGGAAAATCACAGAATATGATTTTGACACGAAAAGTTGGATAGAAACGACAAAATGTAGTGAAACAAACCAAGGGTGCCTAAGCAGAGAGGCATACTGTGTGCAGAGAGGCATACTGTGTGCAGAGAGGCATACTGTGTGCAGAGAGGCATACTGTGTGCAGAGAGGCATACTGTGTGCAGAGAAGCAGCAGTTCAGTAAGACAAATATGCCCATCATCTCCAAACTGATTTATGGGCTTAATACACTTTTCACAGTAACCTTAGTCTTTTGCAGATGTGCACAAGCCTCTTCTAAAGTTTGTGGAAGCACACAGGACCCCAACAGAATAGCTAAAGCATCACAATATGGAAAATACATAGTAGAAGAAATCACTCTGCCTGATATTAAAATCACTATAATATTACAGAAATTAATAGTATCTGTCATTTTCATAGGAGTAGATACACAGATACATGCAAACCATGAGGTTTTGTGAATAATTAATCTCTTACAAACATATTTTTAAAACTAAGTTCATCTTCAACATTTTACAATATTTTTAAAGTAGCGGGATAGGCAAATCTCAGCATTTACTTCATTTGGTCAAGGAGACAATAGTAGCCACAAACTTTGAAGTCTCTGTGACCCCAAAAAGAGATGAGAAGCATTTAAAATCTAGATATAGAGATTTCTTGAAAGAGACAATGGTGTTCAGGAGACAGAATAAAAGGCTTTTTCAGTGAGCAAGGGCAAACTTAGTAGTTGACACAGTGTTGAACCTGTTTACCTCATACTGTTAAAATTCATTGTGATTTTCCTTTTTTTTTTTTTGGTTTTTCGAGACAGGGTTTCTCTGTGGTTTTGGAGCTTGTCCTGTTGTCCTGGAACTAGCTCTTGTAGACCAGGCTGGTCTCGAACTCACAGAGATCTGCCTGCCTCTTCTTTTTTTTTTTTAAATTTGTCATTAATATTAGGATCAAACACTGGGATGTGAGAGAGTTTGCAACTAGAGGAAGAGTGAATTTTCAGCCGCAATCAGAATTCTGTGAAAGAAAGTGTTCTAAGGTACAAGATGATCGCATATTGTGCAACATTGGGAACAGTCTGAACACGATACATCTGGACCTAGACTAAAGGTTTTCCATGTGTATGCATGAGTCATATAAGTAATATTGGAGTGTTTAATTGTGCATTCTATGTCTTTAGGAAAACGGGAAGTGAGACCAGAACATTTTATCTATATGGTTATTATTTATATCAACTCAAAAAGGCTGCTACATAGGCCACTGAGGGTTTTCAGCTCCAAGCATATTTGATGCTTCACCAGTTTCCATGGTAAGAACACCAGTAAGGACAGCAAAAGAAAATACAGACGGTTACAGTTTCCATATAAATGTCACACTTATGAAAGATGGATACAGCTTTCTTTGTGTGTTTCAAGTTTGTCTAGCCTTAGAAACTCTCAAAGGCACTTACCTCTCCAGTAGCCTCCCCCTTATGTCCAGGTACAAATACCAGACTTATTAATTTAATGAGGAAGCACCCAAATTTTTCTTGTAAATTGTGCTTATGGGATATGTAAGCTTTTTGATATTAATGAATTAGGAGTTGAAGGTTCTTGCTTCACTAAAATATTTCTTGTAAGTTTCATTGAAGATGTGAGAATTTCACCATGATGCCAACTTAACAGCTATAATGGAAATTAAAGAAAATAAAATTGAGGATAATTATAAGAAAAGGAGATGGCAACAGAGAAGTGATTAGACTAAGGCAAAATTACTTATCTTCCCCTGCCATTTTCTATTTTTTTCTCTTTTGAGATAGAGAAAGTGCTAGAAAGTAGATAAAAAATTATAGCTTATTATTCATTGGCAACTAATAGGGGCTTTTATTCTAATTGCACAAAGCCTAATTAACCTGGAAGTATTAATAGGATTCTCTTTTAATTTAGGAGAAATCTAAAAACTAGGCAATTTTAGAAGAGCAGATATATTTGTATAATACAGTTCTTTAGTGTTGTCTTTGACAGGGAGGGAGGGAGGAAAAAGGCTTGAGGAGCTGAAGAACCCCAGGGGGAGGGAGAGGTGGGAGGACAGGTGTGTTATTCCCCTGTCAGGTATCAGGACAGGGAAAGACACAGCAAAAGTTACATTGTTTAAACACATTACTTAAAAAGACTATCTGCATCACAAAATTAACAAAATCCATTCTGTAATATAGTATATTCACAAACATCTCTTTTTATAACCATACATAAGCGTCATCCTTGGTCCTTAGCAAGGAAACCTTTTTGCAACAGGCAAAGACCACTTCAGAAAACCACAACCAATCCAAATGCAGACTTATACATTCCAGTTCCAATGGATGCATGTGGGAAACACCCCTGCACCTAAGGTTGTGGGAACATTGCAGAAGAGGAGGTGGAAAGATTCACCAACATGGCTGCCGAGACATGTGCTGAACAGGTATGACACCAGTGAACATGTCAGATGCCAGTGAACATGTCAGACACCAGGGAACATGTCAGACACCAGGGAACATGCCAGACTGAACAGAGAAAGACTCATAAATCCTCAACACTACAGAAAGAACTAAAGGCACAGAGGAAAGCTATGAATTAGAAAGGTGGCCAGTGACCTTCTCTAAAGTAGTACACTCTAATTGGATGTCCAGTGACAGTCAGCCTTGAGAACGTACACACAGGTAGCATTATACTGACTGAACTATCTGCTAAACTTAAATATAACCTATATTTCAGAACATAAACGCATATATAAATACAATGCACCTGGGGATCCATCCATTGGGACTGAAGTTAAAACATTGCTCATCCCTAAAGGAGATGGCACATGTCTGACTTACCAAGTATAAAAAAAGGGAAATGCAGGTCGTAGTTGGGGGGGGGGGTGTCATCCAGTCATTATCATTGTGGAGTCAGCTTGTTCCCCAGAAGTGTCAGGAACTTCCACCAAGAGCATTCATTATTAAGAATTTCAAAATGTGATTTCTTCCTCTGAGAATCTGGAGCCAGCATGGCAGAGCACAACCCTCACTCATTAGCTTACATCATGGCATGCACATCCGTAGAATGCTACTCTAGGCTGCTAGGGTTAAAAAAATAAAAATAATAATAAAAAAGACTGATTCCCTGTCAATCAGAGCAAGAACTTGACTCAGGAAAAGCACAGCACTTTGATTATTAAATTTATACAGTTTTTATTTAGACAAATCCACTTTCCATTGGTCTGGGCATTGCGTCCATGACTGAGCAATGCATCCGTCATCAGCTCTGATCCCTAACTGCTTTGGAACTGGAGTACAGTACAGCCTGGGATTTAGGGCTCTGGTATTTCACCCAGCTTTGCTTATTTTTTGTGGCAATTTCATGTTCACTGCTTGTTGACTCCATGTGACTATGAAAACAGAATCATTTCCAGGCCCTGGCCACAGGGGCACTGAACTTTGTCCTCCCTTCCTTAAAAATAAATGCACACATTCATGTATGCAGAGAGGGGAGAGAGAGAGAGAGAGAGAGAGAGAGAGAGAGAGAGAGAGAGAGAGAGAGAGAGAGAGAGAGAGAGAATGATAGAAAAATCTCCAAACCTCAGATTTGTGAATTCTACCATCTGAAGGAAAAGTATTTATTGTCTTTGCCCAATTTGTCCTTATTATACACATTTTCTCATCTCATCACTGTTGACATTCGGGGCCAGACAGTTTGTGTCATATGTGATCAGATCCTGAGCCTAGAGGATCTTATACAGCCTCCCTTGCCTTTGCCCAGTAAATGCCACTTGTAACACCCACTGAAAAGTGCACACAAATAGTCTTTAGAAACCATCATGCAGGTCTCCAATCGGAAATTGTATTCCATGACTTGTGAACCATGGCATTAGACATGCTACTGTTGTCCTACGTTCAGGATCATTTTATGCCTGACTAGAGTGTGGAGGTGGTTAGGAAGGAAACAGTAACTATCCAGGCTGTGAGCGCAAGAGCCAGCCCACTGTGTCTGCTGCAGACCTCAGAACAATCTAGATGCCCTTGTTCAGGAGGCTCTCTGTAAGCCAGTAGTTCTCAGTTCTCTCTTTAATACAGTTCCTCATTTTGTGTTGGTCCCTGATCATAAAATTATTTCATTACTACATCAGAACTTTAATTTTGCTACTATTATGAATTGTAATGTAAATATCTGGGTTTTATGATGGTCCACCTCTGTGGAAGAATCGTTTAACTCAAGAAGTGGTCTTGAATCACAGGTTGAGAGAACTTCTGTTGTAAGCCTTTGCATAAACCGGTTTTATGTCTTCATTTGTCCTGGGTTCCCACTCTTATAACTGTCTAAATATAAATATAATAATATACATATCAAGGAATAAATCTATGTGTAATGTCAAAAAATAATTTGTCATAATTGGATTTTCATTTTTTCTAATAGAAGGGAAAACAAAATATTGTATGTTTTTTATATATCAAAGAAAATATTTTTTTGGTGTAGGAGGGCCTTAGTAATGCCTACTTATAGTGTGAAGGTTAAGTGAAATAACATAGTATCAGAATAAATGTCAGGATGCTATCAGCAATGAAACAAACTTCCCCACATGCTAGTTGCATTAGTTTCTGTATTCAGATTTAATAAGCAGAATTTTAAGATGTACTTTGACTTCATTTTCACTGACTTTGAAATGGAATCCTAGGAGATTTTGTTTCTCACTCTGCTTTTAATTAGATTTGAAGAAGCGGAAAGAAGAAGGGCTAGAAATGGACCAGTACTAACACTCTAGAGCCGTCTGTATAGACTCAAAACCGAGTCCTGACCAACCCATGAAGGCCTGAGAAAATGAGCAGGACATGTGTTTTGTCCTTGAAATCTCTGCTATTTTGATTTATAAGCAGTCCAAAGGAGAACCCTATAAATTAAAACATATATCCCTACATCTTAATTTTCATACAGACCATGGCAGTAGATTTATAGTCACTCAAGACCTACTCCATCATAATTAAGATGGAGCTGTCAGTTTTTTTATAGTTATTCTTGAAGATAAATCCTTACCTCAGAGGTTCCCACAGTGATTATCATCATGGCCTCTTGCTTTAATCATGGACAGGGGATTTTGACAGTGCTGTAATTCCTACTGGTCTGTGTGCTTTTCTTTTACTGATGTCTTTTCATCACTAGATATCATTGCTGAGTGATGTAAAAATATCCAGTTTACTTTGGTATCTTCACAGTTTCTCAGAGTTCTATTTGTGTTTTCTCTTTCTTTTTTCTATCCTTGGTTCTGCCTCCTCTTCACTATTTTATATCCCTGGAACAAATTGTTAGTTTTCCCTTCTTATGTAAGTTTTACTAAATTTATTCTTTGAACATTTATACTTGTATTTAGAGCATTCTGATCGCCTCAGCCCTTACCCTCTCTACCTCTGTGATCTCACTTTCAATTAAAGAACTTTTTATTCTGTTGGAATGGAAGCTTGTTTACATTTCTCATTTGAAAGTAATATATGTCCTATAGACTGATAGACAAAACAGAGGATTAGATGTCTATGATAAGGAGGAACTCTTCATGCCCTAAATTATTTATTATTTTCCTTCATAGCTCCCATCTTTAGATGCTATTTTCCTATCTTCTCTCTCTCTTTCTCTCTCTCTCTCTCTCTCTCTCTCTCTGTGTGTGTGTGTGTGTGTGTGTGTATGTTTTGTCTTCTCATAAGAACACAGGTTACATTGGATTAGGACTTGGATTGTCACTATGGCATCGTAAATATTCCTTTTCCAAAGGAGATTGTATTCACAGATCTCAAGGGCTAACACTCCTACATGTCTTTTTAGAGGACAAAATTTCATGCACAATGGATAGTATTTATTATTGGAAAATCGATAAGGCTGTTTTGAAAGCAAATTGACCATATTCTTTCCTCCACAAATTTTTTTTGTAAAGAAATTTAGGTTGGGGCTGGAGAGATGGCTCAGTGGTTAAGCACATTGCCTGCTCTTCCAAAGGTCCTGAGTTCATTTCCCAGCAACCACATGGTGGCTCACAACCATCTGTAATAAGGTCTGGTGCCCTCTTCTGGCCTGCAGGCATACACACAGATAGACTATTGTATACATAACAAATAATAAATAAATATTAAAAAAAAGAAATTTAGGTTGGGAATAAATAAAAGGGAAAGTTTATTTAAATGCAAGCATTCTTAATTATTGAGAGAATTATTTGTAAGCATTTGAAGTAAGAAATGGGAATGACTTATATTTTTGGTATATTGGTATATATAGGGGATTGAATATCATGAAACCAGGAGAAGTGAAGTGGAGGATTAGCATAATTAAAAATTCAATAGATATTAACAAATAACAATTAGATCACATTTTATACTACTTAATTAGCAAAAACAGAAGAAAACAAACATCCTCACTAACAGTACTATAATATGTGTGTGTGTGTGTGTGTGTGTACATTCTTCTATACTGCTGATAGGGAGCACAAGTGTTCACAAATATCCTAGGATGTCACTTGTCATCAAAACTCAGTGCTCTTGTCATTTTCTTGGTGCTTACTTACCAATTCTACTTCTAGGATCTTATTTTAAAGGAATAATATTGTATCTATACAAAAATACAGCTGTAAGAATGTTTGTCAGAATATGTCTTTTGAAAAAAAGTTGCAAAGCGGTAAAGTTTATCATTAGGAGCCAGGCTTAATAAACAAATCTAGAAAACAACACAAAAAGATGGAAAATATGTGTCTTAAATAGTGAAGAAGTGCTAGGCTTGCTTTTCTAACTATGTTGTTCCCATGCAATAGCATCACGCAGCTAGGATTGCTTTCTTGCCCTGATAAATGTGTCTTTGTTATTACAATAACCAACATGTTCTACTTAATTTTATTCCATTGTTTTTTTCTGTGTGGCCATGGATTGAACACTGTATCTTGTTCCAAGGTGTATAAATTATGAAAACACCACAATAGTCTTAGAAGACAGCATTTCTCCATTATTATCTTCTGCCTCTTTCTTTAAGTAACATTTTTTTGTTGTTGTTTTTTCAAGACTGGGTTTCTTTGTAGCTTTGGAGCCTTTCCTGGAACTAGCTCTTATATAACAGGCTGACCTTGAACTCACAGAGATCTGCTTGCTTCTGCCTCCAGAGTGTTGGGATAAAAGGTGTGTGCCACCACCACCTGGCTACGTAAGAATTCTTTCATTTAAATAAGGAAGACAGCCACATGTACTTTAGAGAAAGCCAGAAAAAAAATCAAGGTAGATGCATGCAACAAATGTTATGTGCTGTGGGAACTCCTTCAGCCAATAGCCTTTAATATATTAACCCACTTTGGAATTGGTCTCATGTACTATATATGCAGACAAAAAACATGTGTGGGTTCCTTGACTGGTGGATTAAGTTCCAGTTCCCAGAGCACACAGAAGAATGCGGATCACTACTCTTTCTGTAAGTTTATCCCCTAATAAATAAACCTTTGTTATACTCCATTCTGGGCTAGTATGGACATCTTTTGTACTGTAACACTTATGCACATAGTGGTCTTATTTCTTCCAAGAATTTCTTCTGTGGGTAGTTGCTATAAATTCTGATGGCTTGTTCTTGTGAACACTTTTAGAAAAGGAAATGAGGTAAGAACTTATATGGTGCCTCCGTATCTCAAGTCTCGGTCAAATTTTGGGAATATGTATTTTTTCCTAACACCATCCTTTTCAGGAGTTGGTTATGCACCAACTCCTTTATATAAACCTGAGTCAAGGTATGGCCACTGCATGTTTCAAAGGTGAACAATCAATGAGAATGCGGGGGAAAAAATGATTACTAAGATGGAAGCCCATGGTCATTTCACAGCTTAGTCTCAAAATGATATTTTGTAACTTCTGTCATTTGCTCTTCACTAGAATCAATACAGCCATCCTAGTCCAAACTAATCAAGAAGGGATGATGCATGATCACAACTCTAGGAGATGTGTTGAGTACACCAGAAAGCCTGGAACCCTGTTAACCAAAACATGAGAAAACAATGTTAGGTAAATGGCATTCAAATACCAAGCGAGCAGGATTGGGATCAATGGTTTAAGGGAGAGGCATGTGTTGCAAGGAGGAGGCCCCACTTGTTTGTTTCAGGCCTGGCTTGCTTAACCCCTGAAATAACTACACAGAAACTGTATTAATTAAATTACAGCTTGGCCCATTAGTTCTAGCTTCTTATTGGCTAACTCTCCCATCTTGATTTAAGCCATTTCGATTAATATGTATATTGCCACATGGTCAATGGCTTACCAGGACAGATTCAGCATGTCTAAATCTGGCAGCTCCATGGCGGCTCTCTCTTACTCTGCTTTCTTCCTCCCAGCATTTCGTACAATTTTCCTCACCTACCTAAGTTCTGCCCTATCAAGGGCCCAAAGCAGTTTCTATGTTCATTAATCAATGAAAGCAACACACAAACAGAAAGAACTCCTACACTAGGCATGCATGTAGGAAGAATTTAGGAGGATATGTGGAAGCTGAATGAGGGATCTGAACAAACGGGAGTCACAACACTAGAAAGGTGACAGACAGCCCACAAGTCTGGCTGACTTTCAGGAGTTCCCAGGAAATAAGAATGTCAGTTCAGGCCCCAGACTGAAGACCAGGACAGGTAGTGACTCAGGAGCTACCACAGAGGGTAATCAGAATTGTGAGAACTCCCAAGCTTCTCTGCTCTGGCTTACGAGAAGAATAGAGCCAAATCTAGTATTTTAGTCTGTTTTCTGTTACTATAAATGCTCTAGGATATTTTATAAAACAGAATGGCTTATTTGGCTTAATTCTGGAGGCTGGAAGATCTAAGCAGCATGGATGACCTCCTGTGAGACACCCTACCTTGAAAATATCACCACATGACCGAGAAGCATAAATGAAGGTGCAGAAAGGGGGTACGTGGAACCAGATGTCTCCATCAAATCCCTTCCCTTGGAACTCAGGGACCCCATGGAAGTGGAGGCAGAAGGACTGGGAAAACAGGGGATATGGAGGACACTGGGAGAACAAGCCTTCTAGAACAACTGAGTAAAAATCATGGGAACTGACTGAAGCAGCAACACAGGGCCTACAAGGGTCTGAAACACGTCCCCTGTGTATATACCATAGTTTTCAGTTCCATACCTTTATGGTACCTTTAAATGTGTAAGCGAGTAGGTCTCTGGTTCTTGTGCCTTATCTCTCGAGTCTTTTATTTTTTGTTAACTTGTCAGGTTTAACATCAATAGGATTTTTTTGTTATACCTTGTTATATTTTATTTTGTTATGTTTTCGTCATCTCTGAAAGACAAAAATAAAAATTAAATGTCATTTACATTTTTAAAAAAGGTCTCAGTTTAATCCCAGCACTTGGGAGGCTGAGGCAGACGGATCTCTGTGAGTTTGAGGTCAAACTAGACTACAAGAGCTAGTTCCAGGACAAGCTCCAATGCTACAGAGAAACCCTGTCTTGGAAAAAAAGAAGTCTCAGAATAGTCTGCAACTGTGGAACCTCAAGAACAGGGAGGTTGACAACTCAGCCATAATCAAGCTAACTGAATTGGACAAAGCAAAGTGAGACATAATTAACAATTCCATTAGCAAGCTGTCTCCTGAGAAACATAAAATATCTCCCTGCCTGATATAGGAAAAAAAAAAAACAGACAAGAAATCAGAGCATCCTGAGGCCAGGTTAACTCTTTTTATCACACCTACAGGATTAAGAAATAATTATGGGGCCTCAGAAGCTACAGTAAGCCCATCTGAGGTAGTGTTTGCAACAGCCTAATTATCTCTCCATATTTGCATCTTTTGAAGGTTACTAGAACTTCTTAGCATTGCCTTGTTGGTGGACACTTCTAACCAGAGCCAACCTTAGAAAAATTCTTTGGCTCGGCTCTGATGGGGGGCAGGAAAGAGGAAACCGAAGTGAACCACAACACTTACTTTAACAACTGCTTGTTTACAGAATCACTAAAAATGAAAAGCCTCGGGACTTATTGTGTCTGGGCAAGCTTGTTTCTGCGTTCTTCACAACGTTCCAGGTACTCAAACACCAAACAATTTTGAAGAAATACTCTCTTAGAAAGATGGTATACCCCAAGGAATATGCCATTGGCTGATAACGATAATGGATTTACTAAGTTAGGCGACTAGCTCTAAACCCAGTTGCAGATCGTGACACAAATACGGATCTGCACTGCTGCAGATGGAACAGCGGGGGGAAAAGATGCTTATAACAAAGCATTCCAAGGGAAAGGCCTGTGCTTTTATGTAGGGGGAACAAATCATGGCTGGCACTGATTAGTAGATGCTGCTCTCTCCGGCTGGCAAAATGTAAAAGAGTTTGCTTTGCCAGAAATAACAAAATGGACACCCAGGCCGGCATCTGGAAGTTATTCTTATAGAAATATGGCATTTGCTAAAATTAGAGCAGTGGGTCAGTTTCTGTTTACCCGTCTCCAGTCCATGCTGACTAAAGACGAATGCAATGTGAGGCAGACGCTCCCTGGTTTCAATCCCTGGCCAGCTTGTGGCAGCTTGGTTTTTTTGGCGCTTTTGATAAACATGCATAGAGGACCTGTACTCAGATGTGGATGATGGGCCTCAAGTATGTTTGTAAAATAGTCTTACATTAGCGGGATCATAGTATAGAATCTGAACTTAAAGAGACCTGATTTTTAAATATAAATGTTGCCACTTGCTGAGATCAAAACCCTCAACAAATGACACGCTATCCCTAAAGTTCCATATTTGTATATATGTAGATCCTATAACCACTGTGAAACCAATTATTAGAATTATGTATGATTAATAAAAATATTCAACTTATATAGTAAATGTCCTATAAATTTAACTCTTATTACAGTACATCATTGATACTCCTTAATGGTTATATTAAACCTGGTGAGAAAGAGCCTCTGACACACATACCTTCATTAACGCTGATTTTCTCTTTTAAGCAAGAATTTTAGTGCAATTCTCAAGAAGGCAGATACTGGATGCAACTACATTCAAACTTAACTTCTTAAAATTGCTTTTTAAATTAAAATTTTCTTTTCATGCAATGTGTTTGATCAGGTTTTCCCCTCCTCCAACTTCTTCCAATTCCTCTGCATTTTCCACCTTACCACCTTCAGGTTGTTTTTCTCTTTCTAGAAGATAAAGAAAAAGACCACAAAATGAAAATCAAGCAAAAAAGAAAAACTAATAAGACAAAAACAAACGAAAACCTCAAAGCAAAATGAAACAGAAAGCCCACTAAAAACAAAAGAATCAAACTATGGAGTTTGTTTTGTATTTGCCAACTACTTCTGGGTACTGGGCATGTCCTGGAGTATGGTTGATATAACCATTGAAACTCCCTTGGAGAAATACAACTTTCCCGTTCTCAGCAGGTATCAATTTTAGATCGCTTCTCTGTTAGATATATGACAAAGAGGAGGTGAAAAGATTGCAAGAGCCAGATATGGTAGATGGCAAGGAAACAGCATCTTCTGGACACAGTAGGACTGAGGTACATATGAACTCACAGAGACTCTGACAGCATGCACAAGACCAGCACAGCTTCAAGCCAGACAAAATCTCAGCATTGAGATGGGGAAATGGATACAATGTCTCACCCCAAACCTAATTTAAAGAAAAAAAAAGAAAGGAAGGGAGGAAAGAAAGGAGAAAGGAAGGCGGGAGGGAGAGAGGGAGGGAGGGAGGGAAGGAGGGAGGGAGGGAGGGAAGATAGGAAAGAAAGCAGACAGACAGACAGCCAGAAAGACAGAAAGACAGACAGGCAGTCAGACAGACAGACAGACAAGCAGGCAGGCGGACAGACAGACAGTCAGATAGATAGACAGATAAAGATTCTGGGGCTGGACATCTGAGCTTCAGAAAAATGTTCTACCCTGGAGGTACTTTCCCCTTGCCTCACTTCGTTTACTAGTTTACTAGTGATAAACCCTTGAATATTTCTGTAAACAATTAATTTTCTCTGCCTCATTTTTTCTCATTTGTAAAATGGGGGATAGTGATTGCTTGGTTTATGAGGAATTCTTCTGGCCCCCATAGGAAATTCTTTTTTATCATTTTTAGTTGATTTTTATTGAGCTTTACATTTTTCTCTGCTTGCCCTCTCCCTCCCCACACCTCTCACCTCACCTTCAACCCTCTCCCAAGGTCCCCATGCTCCCAATTTGCTCAGGAGATCTTGTCTTTTTCTACTACCCATGTAGATTAGATCTATGCATGTCTCTCTTAGGGTCCTCGTTGTTGTCTATGTTTTCTGTGATTGTGATTTGTGGGCTGGTTTTCTTTGCTTTATTTTTAAAAACTACTTTTGAGTGAGTCCATTGATAAATTGTCTTTTTGGGTCTGGGTTACTTCACTCAAAATGATGTTCTCTAGCTCCATCCATTTGCCTACAAATTTCAAAATGTTGTTATTTTTTTCTGCTGTGTAGTACTCCATTGTATAAATGTACCACATTTTCCTTATCCATTCTTCGGTTGAGGGGCATTAGGTTGTTTCTGGCTATGACAAACAATGATGCTATGAGCATAGTTGAGCACATGTCCTTGTGGTATGATTGAGCATCCTTTGGATATATACCCAAAAGTGGTATTACTGGGTCTTGAGGAATGTTGCTTCCCAATTTTCTTAGAAATTGCCACATTGACATCCAACGGAGCTGTACCAGCTTGCATTCCCACCAGCAATGCAGAAGTGTTCCCTTTACCCCACAACCTCTCCAGCATAAGTTGTAATCAGTGTTTTTTATCTTGACCATTTTTACAGGTGTAAGATAAAATCTCAGAGTTGTTTTGATTTGCATTACTCTGATGACTAAGAATGTTAAACATTTCTTAAGGATCAAATTTCAGTTTGAAAAACAATTACAAAAAAAGCACCACGTGTGCCAGATGTTGTTGGTCAGAATTCCATTTTTAATCAGAGTCTGCACCTTGCTCTGTTTTGTATCCTATCTCTCAATTTAGATGTTGGATAAAGGAAACAATGATTCTGCTCTTTTTGATGGGACTATGTTAGTACGTCTCTTTGAATTGTTACAGACTCTTGTTATCCTTTGTAGCTCTTTCAGTGGGGACATGAGATATTCAATGGGGTGTTAGACACTTTGGGGAGCTTCAATTAATTATCTTAATCAAGACAGCCCTGTTCACAGAATTAATCTGCTTTCAGTAATCTAATGAATAACTCGATGATCTGCATTATGACAACTTTTCTCAGAGTGACATACTACAAGAGAACAATTCATTTCTTTCTTGATTCTGATGACATATAACATTAGTGATGTGGCCATTAAAATGATTAATGAGATTAGCAAAAATTGAACAATGTTTTTCTATGTATGTGAGAAATGATCATTCTCATTCATCTTTATTCAGATTTGATGGATTAAATAGTTCAGGAATTGCCTCCTGAAAGCAAAACTGTACAGTGAAACTGTGAGGCAGAGATTTTTCTGAGGTTTGAAATCTATTATCACTTCCATTTGGCGAACCAAAATATGATTTCAGAAATGCGGTTTCTTTTCCTGACTATTCCATTGCTGATGGCAGTAAGCACCCAATGCCTTAAGACATTTCCACCCACTGTGTTTCTTTCCTGGTGTGTTTTTGAACATTTGTCTCTTGAAACTGAAAAGGTGCTGATGCAACATGGTTCTAATTGCAGTCAAGTGTCAAAGTTTTTCTGATATCTGAGAAACCCTGAGGACTGCAGGCTACTTTAATTTTATCTCATAGCTGTGAATAAGTCTTCAAATGAATGAAAAAGGGAAGTGTTATGTGTAGGAAGCTGTTTCATTTACTGGTAGAGATCAAATGAAGGCTCTCACCATGAATTCCCAGGCTTTCCTCTGTGAACACTGACTTTCTTGGGTTTAGAACCTGCTGCAAGATGAAGCATGAGGTATGTCTGCATGGAGAAGTAGAACTCTATAGAAATGTCCAGTTTCTTCTGTGGAAATGGACCTCTGGATACAGGTTTGGAGGTCAAAGGCCATTGAGTAGTCAAGAGTACTGAGACTGAGGGAGCTCACGGAGTGAAAGGGAAAGCAACTAGAAGAGGAGAGACCAAAATCAAGGCAGAAATTCAAAAGCAAGAAATAGTCACTTCAGGACCACAGGATCCTATCAGTGTTGTGATTGGGTGCACAATAACGCAGTCTCAATCCTGCGCAGGCTCGGACACAGATCTAGTAGGAAAGGAGAACTGGAGAGCACCTTTCAACCTGAGGGTAATCTGAGCCATGTCTATGCAATGACAGTATGTACAAACTTTGTGAAGCTGGCTTAGAATTCACAACCACACTCACAGCTATTTAATGTTTATAATTTATAGATAGGGTTTCACTTAACCTGTCTACTAGAGTCCACAAAGGACTCTTTATTAGTATATAATTATGGTATTTTACAAGATCTTGTTTGTGTTTGCATGAAGTAGTAGTACACACATAAGTGATGTCTATTTTTTAGTACAGTTGACATGAAAGAATAGTCATCATAGTATAATTCTATGTTAAAATATGTGTCTATAGCAATAAGTATGAATATTTGAAATTAAAAATACTGCAAGTGATGTTCTTTGATGTTATGCTGCTTGTTATCAAAATTCTGTGGGGAAAAAAGTATACAGTGTAATATACTCAGCTCATTGTATGACATTTGCTAAGGTAGACATTTATTTCACAGCCCTTGGATATTCCCTTCATGATTTATCTCGTCATTAACATATTATGTTATAGAATTATAATGAATCTTATACCTACTGCTAAGGTCTACTTTTGTGTATACATTGTATGTGACCCTATACAAAGCCCTATTAATAGGAACATTTTTCTTAGTAGAAAAAAAATACATTCAACTCATTGTATGTTTGGTAAGAAAGACATTTGTTTCATATCTCTTGTTATCGTCCTATCAGATTTGAATATTCCAGCATATTCTTTTTTGTCTTTTGCTTACTGAAAGATGACTGTCATCTTTTTTTTCCTTTTTTTTATTCCTTTTTTTATTAATTAATTTATTTATTATTAAAGATTTCTGCCTCTTCCCCGCCACCACCTCCCATTCCCTCCCCCTCCCCCAATCAAGTCTTCCTTCCTCCTCAGCCCAAAGAGCAAGCAGGTTTCTCTGCCCTGTGGGAGGTCCAAGGACCACCCACCTCCATCCAGGTCTATTAAGGTGAGCATCCAAACTACCTGGGCTCCCACAAAGCCATTACGTGCAATAGGATCAAGAACCCATTGCCATTGTTCTTCAGTTCTATGTCCCTTGATTTTGTAAGAATTTGACTTGAAAATGATAAAAAAGCAAAGGAATACTTCTCTACACCCTCCTCACCTGTATTTAAGTGCTACCAATTTGATGTATCTTTGATTGATCAAACTTCATGATCTAAATTGTGGCAAATTTTCTTTTTTTTTTTTTTTTTTTTTTTTTAATTCTTTTTTTTTTTTTTTTTTAAAGATTTATTTATTTATTGTGTACACAGTGTTCAGCCTCCATGTATGCCCTCAGGCCAGAAGAGGACACCAGATCTCATTACAGATGGTTGTGAGCCACCATGTGGTTGCTGGGAATCGAACTCAGGACCTCTGGAAGAGCAGTCAGTGCTCTTAACCTCTGAGCCATCTCTCCAGCCCCCATGTGGCAAATTTTCATATGCCTTTTTCACCAGGAAAGCAGGGCCCTCTGATCACTTGAGCAAAGCTCATGTGAACTCCCAGACTGATCCAGCAAGCATAGGACCTGTGCAGGTCTGTACCAGGTCATCTCCATACACATTCTGGCTTTCACATTGGTGTTTTTGTGTGACTATGATTCTGTGCCCTCTCTTGGGCTCTTTTCTTTCTGTTGGTTTGCCTTGTCCAACTTCCATATGTTGGTTTGTGTTTTATCTTACTTTTTTTTTTGGTATGTTTTGTTGTCTCTTGGAAGCCTCTTCTTTTCTAAGGAGACACAGAAATAGAATGGATCTTCCTGAGAGGGAAGGAAGGGAAGAACTTGGAGGACTGGATGGAAGGGAGACTGTAATCACTATATATTATATATGGGAGGAATCTAGTTTCAATAAATAGGAGGAATAAATAGAAAAGAAATCCAATAAATTTAAATTAGTTGTCAACATTTTGGAGAGAGAGAGAGAGAGAGAGAGAGAGAGAGAGAGAGAGAGAGAGAGAGAGAGAGAGAGAGAGAGAGATTGAATCTTAGGTTTGTAAAAGGTTAATGGAAAGAATAAAAATAATATAGTGAAATCTCAAAGCAATATATTTCTTTCAATCACATGAAATTGGTAACACTAAAATTAAGTAAATATAGTTTAGAAAAATAAGTATTTCAATGAATTATTAAAAAAGAAAGCCTGACGTTTTTCTTTTTATTTGATCAGTCCTATTTAAGTGCTGACCAAAACTAGGTTACAAAAATATTTAATTTAAAAGATTGAATTCCCAGTGTTTTCCTGTTGCTGTTTAAGAATACCTGAAGCTCACTCAGCAGCACGAGCATGTAAGTTCTCAGTTCCCGCACAGACCTGACCCTGTGCTCTCTTCTTCCAATTATCAGCACGACTTTCCCTGTCACAACGCTTGACCTTCAAGACCAGGAACTTCTCCTTTGGAGGAGAGGCACACCTCCTGCTGTGCCTTGGAGATTTTCATAGCTGCCTACAATAGAGAAAGCAAAACTCCAAGTGTGTTCCCATTTGAATGCTATTTTTTGAGGGTTCGTGGATAGATTTTATGCCTGTTACTCAGGCTTTTCTCCAATACTCTTCAGTAATAGGAAAAAATCTTCTGGGCCAAGAGAATTTTCTGATACATTTACTAAGGAGTGTAAGTCATAATGGCTCAGTGTTTGAGAGTGAGCACTCCTCTCACAATTTGCAGGGCATGCTACCAGAGTGGATTATTTCATCTCCTGAGACCTTGCTTTCCTTCTCTTTCAAATGCTTTCCTTATTATATTCCTTTAAAAATATATACAAGCCATACTAAACAGAATAAGTAGGTTATAATACATATTATTTATTTGTATATGTAATGACAATAGTTAAAGTAGACAGTCAATTTGAGATAACTGTAGTTGGTCATAAAAATGATTGGAGGAAGGAAATGCAGGGGTGAATGATGTCATTGTTTCTTAATTAAAAATAAAGCAATTAATTTAAAAAAGAAAATATATTGATATATGCACATCTATGTGCATTAGTGTCTATCTTACTGTACACTATATATACTCTGGAGAAATCAACCAAAATTGTTTTCAAAATAGAAAACTATCTTCTAAAATATATAATGTGAAACATTATGAAGAACATCAAATTAAGAACTTGTAAGTTTTTATCTTTCTTCATTAAATTTGAAGAATTTCTGTTTCTTCATTTTTTTTTCTTTTGGAGTATATACGTCAAATATTGGATGAGAAAGAGCATCAAAGGATCATTTAAATGTTTTTGTGACATAACCAGGGTCATGAGAAGTCTAGAGTTCTAAGGTTTGGAAGATAAGATTATTCAAAAGTAAGAGCTTTTTGTTACTCCTCATGCTTTTAAAATACTCACATGTGCACATGCACACAATTCCAGTATGGTTGGATGAATAGAAACAAAACAAACATTTTAGCACTGAATCCATCAAAACCCTGAATTTCCTATAGAGATGTTCTGACTGCTCATGTGTTTTGCAGTTACTAAAATAAGACAAAAGAGGTAGTGAGTCATTATCAGGAACACAGGAACTTTTACTCAGATGCAGATTTATGCACAGTATTTTAAAGGTTACACTAAAGGTTCTAGGGTCTGCTGATTATTCTGTTATGAAGCTGAATCGTAAATGTCAGCAAAAGATAAACTCACAAATGCCATCATTCATTGTCTTCAGGTAAACTTCAACTCCTAAGCATTGACAGACGTCTCCGCATAGTCTGCTGGAGCAGAGAGGAAAATAAACAAACACATCCACAGACACAGATCCCTCTGAACTTAAAAGAATTTTAGAGAAGAGGCCAATTTGGGATTTGGACAGGAATTGACAATATGTCCCCAATAATGTTAATGCTAGCCTTTATCGAGTTCTTGCTTAGATGCCAGACATTGTTCTAAATGCCACATCATGAAATGCACAAACATTGTCTCCATTTCATAAATGGTTAGAACTAAAGCTTAAGAGATTTCTCAGCACTCCTAAGATGCCAGTTTTATTGAACCTCTTTGACGTGACTCTCTGCTGGGTCTAAAAACTTCAGTATCACTGAGGACAGAGAATTTGTATGTCAGTTTTGCTGAAATTGGAGACTTGCGCATAACATGTTTAAATGAAGCCTCCCCCCCCCTTTTTTAGCACAGGCTAAAAAGTTGGTTCAATTCTGACTTCACAATTTATAGGGTCTGCTACCATGAATAAATGAATAAGATATTTCATGTCCATAGTTCTCACTCTCCTTGTTTTTAAAATGCAGTGAAGATTAAAGCCTGCTCCCTGAATTTATTCTGAGGTTAAACAAGACAACACACATAAACATTCAGTATGAAAATTCTAGTGGTGATTTCCAAACATACATTCACTCTACTGACCCATCACTTTGTTCTTTTAGTCATTCTCACAAAGAAAGCCAAGCATGCAACCATAGAGACTTAATATTTATAAATGCTCTACTTATACTCACTCAAACCTGAAGCAACCCAGCTGCAACCTCAGGAAAAGAAATAAACCAATTGCGGCTCATCACTATAATAATTCCCGCCAATAGGTAACAAGGTTTTCTTGTTTTTCAAAGTAGCTAGGGAAACTGTTCAAAGCCAAACCATAACAGAGATCAAAAGGAAATATACTATGAAATATGACACAGGAACACATGACTGTCAGCTGTCATGGACCAGCAGCAAGTAATTGATGAACGCAAAAATATGAATAACTCCCCAAACTATCATATTTAAAGAAGCTTACATATGGAGGTGCTTACATAATAGAGGCTTTCATTTATGTTAAATTCAGCAAAAGCTCAAAAGCATGGGAATAGAAATGAGATCAGAAGGTGTTGGATCTTATATTGGAGTTTCCTTGTTGTTGCTGTTTTTTTTTTTAATTTGTTTTTCTTTTATGTTCATTGGTGTTTTACATGCATGCATGCCTCTGTGAAGGTGTCAGAGGCTCTGGAACTGTACCTACAGACAGGTGTAAGCTGTGATGTGGGTACTGGGAATTGAACCCAGGTCTTCTGGAAGAACATCCAGCGCTCTTATTCACTGAACATGTCTCCAACCTCTCGTACTGTAGTTTCCCGAAGAGAAATAATTGCAAATGGTCACAGATGAACTTTCTCTTATGATAGAAACATCTTATACTTTAGTATTTCTGTAACATTATTATAGAAGTTACTCAAAACTCAAAAATGTGATCATAAAATAATGAACTGAACTCTACTGAAATAAAAACTGGATAAACCTGATGAAATAAACAATACTTTGTATAGTTCCAAATATCTAATGAGTGTATTAAATATAAGACTCCTTTCTTTTGTAATTAGCATTTCTTTTTAAAATTTGTATACAAAGACTGGTATAGATCAAGACAAAAAGGTGTTATTAAATAAGTGACATTAAATGGTGATCCCTCCTAAAGAGTTTGGTGAAGTATGATTTTAACATGTAAACATTTTCTATAATTTCTTTTGAGTCTTGAGCCTCTCTTCAAAGGTTGCCATTGTAGGAAACAGTTATATCATTCTGATCTTTGTTTTTGAAATGATAGGTACTTCTTGTTCTTCATGCTGTATGTTATATTTTTGGCCCCAGAAAAACCCTTCTGAACACTATTCATTTTGCAATTTTTACACGTTCTGCACAATAAGTTCTCACATTTTAATTTTACTGAAATAATGTAATTTTATTTAAGTGTAAGAATTGTCCACATTGTTGGAATGCTGTGCAATGTTTTAATATGTGTGTTCACTATAAAATAGATAAATCAGAATAACTAATACCCATCTTCTTAAACACTTACCACTTCTTTGTGGTGAAACTCTTGAGCTGATGGACATGTAGTCTGCCTCCCTTTCTTGGCTGCTGTGCATAGTGCTGCAATGAACACAAAAGTGCAGATTTCTTTCTAACATAATGATTTCATTTCCTTCGGATGTACACCAGTAGTGAGACCGGTGGATTATACGGCTATTCGATTTTTAACGTCTTGAAGACAAGCTATGTTCTTTTCCACAATGACTATATTAATTGACATACCCAGCAAGTGCCCATAGACTGTCTCTCTCCACCATGTTGCCAACACTTGTTATTCTTTCTCTGTTTGATAAGAGACATTTTTATTGGAGTGACGTGATATTTCATTGAGGCTTTAAAACATACTTCCCTAATGATTAATGATGTTTAACAATTTTTCATATGATGGTTGGCCATCTGTTGATCTACTTCTGAGAAATGATTGTTAGAAACTAATGCCCATTTTTGACTTGTGTTGGCTCTCGTTTCCATGTTACTTTTTAGAGTCTCATGTATACAAAATATTAACCCTTTGTCAAATGTATAGCATGCCAATATTTTTTCTCAATCTGTATTTTGTCTCAATGGCTTGTTGATTATTTCCTTTTTTCAGAGGCTTTTTAATTTTATGTAGTATCTTTTATTGATTGTTACTTTTATTTTTCGAGCTTTGATTTTTCTTCTCCAGAAATGTCTATTAAAATTACCTAAATTACTTCCCTCATTTCTGTTTTTCTTCTTCTTAGATCTAGATCTTACATTTAAGTCTTTATTTTGAATTGATTCTTGTATTTGTAAGAGGAGAATTTGGTTTTATATGAATATCTAACTTGGGAATCTAATTTTCTCAACATCATTTATTTAAAAAAAGTCTTTTTCTTTAATATACATACATGTTTTTAGCAACTCTATCAAAAATTAGTTAGCTATAGATTTACTAACTTCCTCTGAAGCTTTCTATTCTGTCCCATTGATATTTTGTCTGTTTTTCTGGCAAAACTGTTGTTTATAGGACTATGGTTTTGTATATATTCTGAAGTCAGGTATTACAGCATTTTCTGCTCTGCCCATTTTGCTCAAGATAGTTTTGGGTATTCAAGGTGCTTGTTGTGGTTTCAACAAAAGCTATTTTTCATTTCAGTAAACGGTGTTATTGCTGGGGCTGGAGATATGACTCAGTGATTAAGAGCCTTTGCTGCTTTTGCAGATGGCCAGGGTTCAGGTCTACATGGCAGTACAAAGTCAGCTGTAACTTCAATTTAAGAGGATCCTGGATTCACAAACTCCAGGCATGTATCTAATACACATATAAACATGTGAGCATTCACATATAAAATAAAAGTAAATCTGTTTTAAAAGAACATCACTGTTACTTTCATAGAGATTGAGTTGTATCTGCAGATCCTTGAGAATGGTATGTGCAGTTTAAAAGTATTGAATCTTCATATCCACGAACATCAGCTTTTACTCTGTTTGTGTATGTGTGTCAGAGTCCTCTTCAAATTTTTCACCAATACTTTAACTTTTTATTGTCAAAATCTTTCACCTTTTTCACTCATTTATTTCTAATTATTTTTGGTAGCTAATATACATTTAATTGTTCCTTTGATTCCTATTTCCTATGTTTTGTTTTTGGCGTATAGTTGTTACTCATTGAGCACACTGGCTGCAGCTTTGCTATATTCACTTATTAGTTTAAAAATAAATTAGTGATTTTTGGAATTTTCTATGTTTAAGACGATCTGGTAAGATAATGGCAACAATTTTCTCTCTTCTTTATTGTTTCTTATTAATCAGAGTCTTTATTTAAACACCAAAGACATGTAACAAGGACATGTAGCAAGGACAGGAGCACAGAGTCGTCACCCTTACTGCCAGGACCAAAGAGACAAAATAAAGACATGACCAAGGGAAAATATCATGAAATAATTTCCTTATTTTGTTTTCCTTTTCTTTTTAAAGATTCATTTATTTTTGTTTTATGTATATGAATATTTGTTTGCAGGTGTATATGTGTAGCATGTGTGACCCGGAATCTCTAGTGACCGGAGGAAGGCAATGGATGCCCTGGAGTTGTAATTACAAAGGGTTGTGAGCTACCGGATGTGTACAGGAAACTGATCTGGGGTCTTCCACAAGAGTAGCAAATACTCTTAACTGCCGAGTCATCTTTCTAGCCTCAATAACGGTGTTATTAAAAGGGAATATTTGAAAACATTTTGTAGTCAAATCACAATGATTCAGAAAGTCAGAAGAATAAACCCAGAGCTTCTGAGATACGTTTGTCTCTTTTTCTTTGTGTGGCTTAATTGCACCATTCTCAAGTCTCAGTTTTGTAGATGACAATATCTACAGTAGCAGTGTAAAAGGCTGGACGAGCTTGTTGAACTGTGAGTTGCCACTGAAGGACTCTAAAAAGTTCCATACAGTTATGTCAATAGATATTAAACTTCCGTGTGCTTAGCAGGGGAGAATTTTGGTAAAATGTTATGTTGGATGTCAGAAAAATTACTTCTAACTCTCAAGATTTAAGTATTATTTAGTGACAATTTTATGAGATTTTTACTAGCAGTAAAATGTTTCATTTTTATAAGGGCATAAAATGCTTCCAAATAACCTATTAAGGACTTCCTATGAATTTGTTGCAGAAAAATATATTTATCATAGCTCATGTTGTCTCATAGGAACTTTAAAATACTATATATATAGATCCTATGATTCATATTTATATCCTACATTTTTGTATTTTTTCTATTTTTATTTCAGAATATGGTTCTATATTTTTCTATAAATTATGTTTTTAAATCTCTGATAATTCATTAGCATCAATTTTAATTTAATCTTTTAAGGAATGCAACTATTAATCCTATTAATATTTATTAAATTAATTAAGTTTGTAATTTTAATTTAAATTTAACAAGAATTATTCAGCTATTTTTCTGTTCTTTAAATTGAGTTGTATATGAAATTATTTCTCATGGAAGTGAGTATAATTGAGCTAATTAATTAAACTGTAGTAGAAATTATTACAGAACATTTAGCAGGAAGTAGGACTAAGACACTTCCAAGCTGACTTCAGGAAAATAAGGCCTGCCAGACAGAACAGGATTCATGCACATATGAACTCATAGAAACAGCTCTTCAGAGCAGGCCCCACATCCAGGAGGTAGACGGCCAACCCAAAACGAACGTGATGGATGTGTGTGTGTGTGTGATAATGCTTTGTCTGGTCATTCTTTATCTTATTGATCTTACATATTGTGGTTTCCTGCTTTTGTGTTTTTTATGAGTTTTGTGTGTGTCTCGGCCAGTGTATGTGTCAGTCACATGTGTGTCATCAGGCTTCTCCTGGTTTTGTTTGTTTTCCTGTTTTTGTTTTCTTTTATTCTGATTTATTTGCCTTATTTGCCTGCTCTTTAAAAAAAAACATCTTCTAAAGAGAGAAAGGCATGAAGTTAGATGAGTGGAGAGGTAGAAAGGATCTGGGAGGAGATGAGAGAGAAGAAACCATGTTGGAAATATATTGTATGAAAAATTATTTTCAATTAAAAAAATCAGGTTACAAAAAAAGAACAAAATGGTTTTCTTTGGATAGTTTCTTCTGTATTTCTTTCAAATGACTATGGAAATGCAACAAGAGCTTCTTCACTAATGGCATATAGTCAGGCTGTGGATATGAAGTGACAGTATTGCGAGAATTACAACTCATGAAAATTTTATCAATTGATACAACTTGAATTGTTAGCAGTGGCTCCTTGTCAGGTTTCCTCTCTGGTCAAGAATAGCAGCAACAAACTGAAATAACATACCGTTGACTTAGTAATTTGTTGGCTAAAGCTACTCACTTATAAATCTGATTTCAAAAGGAATATTGTTATTATTTTTCTGTATAATGATTTGTAACATCATTTTTTAATGAGTTCTGTGTGGCCATAAATATCTGGGAATTAACAAGTTGCCGTTATTTGTTCTTCTCTTAGTAAACTAAGCGTGGGAGTTCACTTTTCAAGTCCTGATATTAATTTGGAAACTTTTCATGTGGTACTTATAAATATCAATATTTATTTTATTTGCATTGGAAATTAAGCTAAGTTTGCATATGTTTTCTAAAATATATGCTCAAAAATTCATTTTTAAGCTGCTGTAAATGATTACATATGATCTACACCTGTTTTATATTTTCTAAAACAAATTTCCAAACTAAAGCAGCAAGCAGTTTTAACAGAACATCTTGCATTTTGGTACACACACAAAAAAAACACCTTAAAATCAAGAATTAATAAATCAATCCCTGGATAATTTAGCCAATCACTTTGTATTTAAAGTAACCTGGATACTTACAGTATGATCTCATAGATTTATGATAAAATTTTATTCACTATAGTATGATAAGCTTATTAATAGTGAGAGTCAAAATTCTTGTCAATTTATACATAAACTTAGGCCAGAAGCTAACGCCTATTATATCCACTCACGTACTCATTCAGTTAGCAGGGCTTTTGGCTTGTTTGTTTTTGCTTTTTATTTATTTATTTATTTATTTATTTATTTATTTATTTATTTTTTGGCGGACCATTTTTTATAAACCAGACATTGTTAAGAACTGAAGAAAAACAAATGAAATACTCCATTCCTGAAAACTCCAGTCTTGTGTCCGGAGATAGACTAATACAAACCATGGATGTCTGTAATGCCATCACTCTTGTGAGGAGACAGGAAGTTGCTACATTATCCTATGATGTGATGAGTAATAACCTCACACTGTTGTACCATGTCCTCAGATTCTTATTGAAAATGATGTTTATTCCTCAAATGCAATACTGCAGTAGTAATAGCAACATGAAACCTTACTTAGTAGACACAATTTGAGGGATAAAATTCAATATATTTGAGTATTATGTAAAGTAATCTTAAGTAAATGCTAACCAAGTGAAATGTTAAATATTTTGTGAAGGTTCTAATGTGTTTAATTTGAGGCTGTGGTAGTTTGAATATAATTGCCACTCATAATCTCATAGGGAGTGGCAGTATTATGAGGTGGGGCTTTGTTGGAGTGGGTATGGCCTTGTCAGAAGAAATGTGTTACTGTGGGTGTAGGCTTTGAGGTTTTCTATGCTCAGGACATCACCCAGTCCAGGAGATAGTCAATTTCCTGTTGCTTGAAAGATGTAGGACTCTCAGCTCCAGCACTATGTCAGTCTGCATGCTGTCATGCTCCCCACTATGATAGTTGACTGAACCTCTGAAGTGTAAGGGAGCCACCCTCAATTAAACATTTTCCTTTATAAGAGTTGTTGTGGCCATGGTATCTCTTCACAGCAATAGAAACCCTAACTGAGACAGAGGTCTAGTACTTAGTTTATAAATACAGTCAAATCTTCCTTACCCAGCTTGTCAACAAGAAGATGTCTTGTGGTCAGGCACATGTGTGTGTCTGCTTTGTGAATTTGGGTTGACACTGTGACTCATGAAAAGCCAAGAGTGTGTGTGTCTCCTCTGAGAATTTGGGTTGACTCTGAGATTCGTGAAAAGCCGAGTATGACAACTGATGCCACATGACTTTTGAATCTGAATCACAATAAATTCTTACATTTCTTGGGATCCTAGCACACCTGCCCTAGGGACACTCCTGGAACTCCTGCTCCCCTGACACAAGAAGTTCTGGCTCCATAGAGAGGTTTGTCAAAGTGCAATAGTGTACAGCCCCAGTTGAGTTTCCACACTACAGCATCTGCCTACTGTAGTCATGTTACTTATCTATTCCAGGCAAGTGTTCTAACGAAGTCAATGTCAGCTAAGTTCTCACAACAGTGCATGGAAGAGACTCCAAAATAAACCACCCAGCCAAGCCTATGCAAGCCACAGTGTATTTTAGGGCAATCAAATATTCACTTTATCTACAAAATCTGGAAGTGCTTGTTTGTGGTCTTTCAGACATGTGTGTTTCTGGGTGTGTGTATAGGTTCTATATGGTGGAGATCAGAGCATCATCTCGGGTGGGTGTCATTCCTCATCTTCCACTTTGTTTGAAATAAGTGTCTTCTTTATGTTGCTTGAGACTATGGAAACCATATTGGCTGAACTGCCAGCTTCTGGAAATCCTGACTCCACCTTCCATTTCCCAAACAGGAGGGCTGAGATTATAGATACCTGCTTCATTGCATCTGGCTTTTACATGGCTTCTGTAACCAGTGTTCAAATCTTCTTGCTCGTAGAGCAAGCCTTCCTCCACTAACATTTTTCCCACCACAGTTTAGTAAGTAGTAAGTAATATGAACTGAGGGATAGTGCTAACATGGTGTTCAGTTGAGTTTTTTAGTAGGTGGATGTAGAAAAGATTCTCAGGTAGCATTTTTGATATGGTCCTAATTTAGCAATGGAAGCACATTTTAATGTACTTCATAAGTACTTCCCTCACGGTCAGTGTTCAAAGAGTTTTATTCTCAGTTTTCTTTTCCTCTGATAGTTTTGGCTCTGGTATTTATCTTTTCCATATGGCAAAAGAGGAGGGAAAAAGAGAACATAAGTTGTTGGAGAAAAGGTTGAAGAATCCATTACTTAGGCAGCACAAGAAGCCACTTACCCTTTCTGATAGATCTACAAGAAACAGATGTCACAGGAGACTTCCCACCAGAAGGAAGGAGGCAAGGAGAATTCTGGGAAAGCAAATTAGATAGCAAGCACATTGTATCTGAATCCATTAATAGGCTGCATAATAGGAATAGGAAACTAATGAATGAAACAGAACCTTGCTTTTTGTGGATAGTTTGGATGGAATATGTCCTAAGGGCCTCTTTTGACTGCCTTCTAGATGCCAGAGACAGGGAGGGGGTGCAGGTCTTTGGTAAACATTTCTAAACACATTGCACTTTCTCTAAAAACTACCTCTTAAATTCCTAGAGTGCTTTACTAACAAGTTCTACAGAATTCATTTTGGCAACAGAAAATGCCCAATGTAACACTAATGGAAAACTGGTTAGGAACAAAGCGATATTTAAAAAAATCTGTAACGCTTCAGAGCAGGTCAATAGGAGTTCAGTAAACGTAGATGTGCATCCTTAAGAATGGAATTATACCTCAGAGAATATGGAAATAATGTTTTTGGTAGACTCTGTAGAAATAATAATTCTAGGGTTAAATCCCTAAAAATTTGGAAAGGGGACATTATGTAATGTCTTTTCTCATTTTTATTACCTATATTTCATTATTTTTATCAAAATCAGCAATCTTCCTGTCAGTTACAAAGTTTTCTGAAACAAGTAGCATTTTGCATATTATTCTATCATTGCCCCATTTATCTAAAATGCCTCTCTCCATTACTGAATCATGCTGCTTTATTCTAGTTTGCTTTGGCCAAGGCATATGCTTTTTTATTTCTTTGGCTCACCTCATGAATTCTTTACATCTGCAAAACACTTTCCTGTTTACAAGCCTGGAGTATAATAAGAGGAACTATGGGTACTTGCGCGGAATGCAGAAACTCTGGCTTCACTTTGCCAGCATAGGTTCATTTCTCTGCCACCTTCATTTGCCGTGATCCCGAATGTTGTGTGAGAGGTGGTATGTGCTTTCAAAGAAATTTTGTACCAAGAATCTTAACCATGTGAAATCACCAAGGTAAGGAAAACAGCATAAGCTGCTCTCCCCCAAAGCTTCATGTCTATGTTCCCGCGAACAAATGGAAGGTTTTCATTTGTGATGGCAGTCAGTTCTTCTTTTCTTTTCTCCCTTTTCTCAATCATCACACAGACAAGCTTAGACACCTCGACCCTATTCCCACGCCATTGATCATACAGACATAGGTAGGGCACTATGTTTTCTACTCTGGCTCACATTGCTATTATTTCCTGTAATGAGAAAAATTCAGACCCACTCACCACTGATGAGTTGGCCAACTTTCTTGAGTCTGAACTTTTTGAGAATTTAGGCTACACATGGCCTTAATCATGAAGTAATTCCTAGCTTGATCGTTTGTTTCAAAGATTCTGTCTCAGTAGGTCACATCCCACTCTTTACCCTTCCACCCTTGATTTCAATCCTGAAGTGTCTGTTATGGCTTTCTAAATCAGTGTTTACAGTGATTTGAATTTAGAAATTATAAAAGTTTTCACTTTTGGAAGTCACCAAAGACTTCTGTCTGAGTTATTTTCAAAAGCACAATGGTTTTTTTCTTCTCATTTTGGAACTTACTAACTGAAAGTTTACTCTTACTTCTCCCTACAGATGCTATGTTATAGTTAAGGTAGGTCTTCTATATATTTAAGGAACCAGGGCATGTTTAAAAATAAAGCAGGGATTCTGAATAGTTATCATTTGGAATTATACATTGTACTCATGCTCTATATGTAGGCTGTTATGAATCCCGTAAGTTAGCACACTTGTGGTCTAGTTTGATGTCTATTGTTGTGATAAAAAAAATAAATAAAACACTTTCCCTAAAAGCAATTTAGGAAGGAAAGAGTTTATTTCACCCTCCACTTTCATGTTACAATCTGTCAATGAAGGAAGTTTGAGAAGAACCAGGTGGACTGCTTACAGGGTTTCATGCAGCATTACCTCTGAGAAGCGGACTAATTCACAGAAGAGGAAGTACAGCAGGAACCATGGAGGATGCTGCTTGCTAGCTGCTTTTCTCCCTGCTGCTGGCTTGTTTACAGGCTCATGGCTACATAGATTTCTTACATAGACACAGAAATGGTGCCGTTTACAGTTCACTGGATCCTCTTCCATCAGTTAATAATCAGAACCCCCCCACACACACACACACATACACACAATGCATTCCTCAAATGAGTCTCCTCCTCTCAGGTAAACTTAGGGTTTGCCAAGTTGACAATTAAGGCTCACTTGGGCAACAGGAATACAGGAATCTTCATTGTTTCATAACCAAACACTGAACCATCCCTTTTTGTTATTTTTTTAAAGGCATCAATGTAAATTGCTAATATTAAGGTATCAATTCATTTTATCTTATATTAATTCAGTGATAGAGGGATCTTTGTATTCTAACTGTATATATGAGAAACCCTGGGCATAAAGAAGCTTAGGTAACATAGGTAATTAGAACAGGGATTGGAAGAGGTACATTTTTTGTCTCTGAGCTCTTCCTTGTAATCTACTCTGTCCTTCTCATGAAGTGGAGTCATACACATTTGCTTCTTAATTTTCCATTCTTTCTTAGGGACTGAGTATAGTATTAAGGGAATGAATCTTGATGTTGGATTCTTGGGTTCTGCTTTGGGCTCTTTCTTCTACTTTGTTTTGTTAGTTAAATGTTTTCTATGACTCAGCTTATTCAGTTGTTTAGAGGGGGAGAATAACACCCTTTTCTGAGGTGGTTATAATAATTAATCAATTCATGTAAAATGTCTTCCATACAGCAAGTTTATACCAATTGTTACCTATCAGCATTATATGTTAAGTCTTCCTCATATCTTTTCCTTGTCCTATTTCCCAGAATTTTGTCTTACTGATTTTAGAACATACATCATGCTTCTAAATTTTCCAAGCACTTCAGAGTCACTCAAGTAAGACTTGAAAAATTCTCAGCATATCTGGGTTCAATTCCAGCTGGTTTCACATCCGTATTTCTGGGCATAGACTTGGACATCAGAGCTTTAGCAGGCTATCCTGGAGATTCGGTTGTGCAGCGTTGAGGAAGAAACTGCACTGACTCTTTTGTGGTATTAGAAACATTTACAAGCACTTATATCTCAATAAATTTCAAAGACTTTGAGTGACCTTCTATCAGACACTTTTTAGTGCCTTGCCTGAATTAAGGCAAATTAACACAATATTGGAAGCTGAATAATGCTCATCTGTAATAAAATACACTAGTTACATTATCCAGAAATCAAAATTAAAGTGACTAAAAACAATTTATAAACAACTTCCCAAAGTCAGTTGCAATGATCTAAACAGAAAGCTACTATTTATGATAATTACTTCCCCCATAAGTTTCTCAAAGCACATTAATTCTTATTTAATGCTTTTGGGATATTTTAGTGTGTTATCAAATTCACAAGTTCTTAAGAGACTAGTCATATCTCACACACTCCCACAGAATTTTTATAACCCTAAACAGCAGGATTTATTTGTACCATGTCCCCAATAAATATTGTGATTTAAAGTAGAAAGCTTTCTTAAAAGGCGTTTTCTTCTGGAGTTTTATTAAAGCAATGCAACTAAAACTCTGGCCCCTAGACGGGACACCTATGAGCCTGTTAGAGACAGAAGTTTATCCTCATATTGCAGTCCTACTGACTTGGAAACCTCTGGGGTAGAGCATTCTAGACTTAACTACCTGAGCACTTGATCTTCAGGTCCTCGCCAGTCAGAGGACTGATTGTTTACAGCGCATTCCACTCCTGTCTCTATCTCAGCAGGTGACTGACTGGAAATTAGGTGATGATGACCAAACAAACAGGAAACTCACAGCAGAACAATTGCTTTATCGAATAGAATAACGTTTAATATGGATAAATCTGAGGCTGCAATACATTAACCATGGATTTATTCAACAGCAACTGTACATCAAATGCTATGCTGGATAATGGGATGGATACAAATTTATTTCCTGCCCTCGAGGAGGAATTTTTAGGTTAAAATGACAGCCATGTACACAAATAATTAAAAACACAGGAAAGCAAGTGTGCCAGTTATTAAGCTTTTGTCTCTCGGTTTCAACACCCATCTCCATATGCTTTTTCATAAAGTTTGGGCTGGGACTCTGCAAACCACATTTCGGCTTTGGCAGCAGGCTGCTAGGCACTGCAAGTCTGGATGCTAAAGAAAGCCTGCGAGGCTAGAAAAGAACAGAAGACTTGCTGTTTCCTCTTACTTCTCCTGGCTTTCACGTTGGAAGTATCTCCAGCTTCACTACCTTGCCCCGATGTGATCATTTTATTCCCGGGGCACGGGTGGACCCTAGCTCACAGTTTTTCCTCTACTTGTCAGACCAGCCTCTTCACATTTCTGCAGAAACACTGAAGTCACGGAGCTAGTGCCCCCCTCCAGAGTCTGAATCCTGGCGCCATGAAGCCTCTTTCCTGATCCCAGCACCAGCTCAAAAACATCTTGAAACATGTTTTAAATAATCCTATCCTCTGGCATTTGTTTCACAACTGTATGGGTGATAGCTGCTTCCTGCATTTGCTGCCACCACGATGGGTGGAGTTCTACTTTTGCTCTACACTCTTATTAGTTTTGGGTGTATTAATTATTTTACTACATCAGCTTTGTTAGAATAGCGGGTAACTTTTCTGTCTACTTACTGAATGAAGATCAAGTCAATAAATGATGACATACACTGATGGGAAGTGTGAACACAGCTAACACTCGGTTGCGTTGTGTCAGTCGGTGGGGTGTCTTGAATCAGACTCTACATCGTATGACAGCTGCATTTTAATCCACTTAGAATACGACTTTGCGCTCTGAACTCAAATTTATAGATTGTCATTTCTAATGAAAGTAGAAAGCATCTCTAAATAAGAAATGTATGTTTTCAAGTAAAACTAGTTGATGGTTTAAATATGTAACCAGGGGCAAGAGAAGCAATGGACTATCCTGTGTTCCTACAGAAAGCATGATTTGAACTAGTATGTTAATGTTAGAGTAAGGAAGATATTTCTAAAAATCAGCCCTGGTAAGAGGGCTCAGTAGGAAGCATTGTGGCACCTGTGTCTAGTGATGAGTTCTATACCATGACCCCACAGTTTGGCAAGAAAGAACCAACTCCTGAGAGTTGTCTCCTTTAACCTCCACAGTGCACAATGGCACATGCACACCTGTTTGTACATACATGCATGCATGCACACACACACATACACATGAGAGAGAGAGAGAGAGAGAGAGAGAGAGAGAGAGAGAGAGAGAGAGAGAATTTAAAAGCTCAGTCCTAAGGTCTAGAAAGAGGGTTTAGTCATTAAGAGCACGGTTTGCCCTTCCAGAGAACTCAGGGTTCAGTTCTCCACACCCACATAGCTCACAACTGTCATAACCCCAGATCCAAGGGATCGACACCCTCACACAAGTACACATAAAATTAACAAAAACCGAGTTTTATGAAAAGGTAAAATTTACTTCTGAAGATGGAACAGATTTCCTACTACAGACTGGAAAACTATGGCTTGATTCTCAAGGTCATTGAATTCGATGTACTGGATTACTTATTAAACTGTGATCCTATGATGATGTTTGTATTTATATATTCATTTTGTTATGCCCCTTTCCAAAGACAGTAGTAGTTCTTGAAGTAGATAAAATGTGTAAAATAAAGTAAAGAAAGTGAGTCATTCAAGAGAGAAGGACATTGGAACACGTACCTTACAGAAGTCTTTCGAGGTAATAAGGTATTGGAATAGGACAATATATTTAGAAAAGTAATTATAAAGGATTTGGGCAAATTGGCTTGAAAAAATCTCTCTTCTCCCTGGTCCATTTAGTTCCTGTAATGAGCAAGGTCAAAAGCTCTCTTGTAGCTGAGCTTTTGTCCTTGCTTTATGCTTCATAGATACCATTTGAAATACACTGTCCAAGAACAGCATGTACCCATGAAAGATGCTCATCCATGAAACAGTTACTTTTTCAATCTTGATTGTTTTCTAAGTTTGCTGGCATATTTGCAGTGACTGACTCTGAAATTTTTTGTGATATTGGAACAAGAAAATAAATGCTGCTTTCTCATATAAAAATATGTCAAAGTTTTCTATAATGACACTGTCAGTCACAACAACATGACTAAATAGCAGCATCCACCCCTTAAGCATATCCAAACTCATTAATAGACAATATTAAGTCTTGGTGTATAAGAGCTATTAGAAACATGTAAATATTAGTTTCAGTAAGGGATATTAATATTATAGACATATATGATTGACAAGTAAGATTAGATGAATTAGGGAAAAATATGCTAAGCTTGTAAAAAAAGTTCCAGTAATCTAGAAACTATTTCACTTAAATATCTTTTAAAGGTTGAATTAATATTTGTGGGGCCTATATTATTATTTTGCTTTAACTTATATGTTAAAATGAGGGTATAGTAACCTCAATTATTTGTGTAGAATATGCCAAACATCCCATATATGATTAGATAGATATTTAATATAATTTGGATACTAAATAATTTGACATTTCTTTTCCTATTTCAGCACTTTAACTTCACACACAAATTATCTCTGAGAGTGTATAAGGCAAGTCAGATTACTTCTACATGTAAGAAGTGATCAAATTCTCTATCATGATGTCATGACAATATGTGGAGCACAATTTCCTAGATATTGAATATTTATTGACTACAGAAACATGCACACACATTTTCACAATCATGATGAGTTCACTCATAGAGTTGCAAATGCATACAGTAGCAGTTTCAAGAGACAGGACTATAGAGTTTATCATCTATGGTTCTCAAAGATTGTGAAATCAGCTCATTAGAATGAAAGATCATCTTTCCGAGTTTGCTGGGAAGTGCAGAGCACATTATATTATTTTATGGAAATGTTATAAAGAGAACTTTATTATTTAATTGCAATTATCATATATTCATTGTATAAGTTTCACAGTAGTGTGGTGTTTTGCCTCTAGATGCCATTTCATACTTTATTATTCACAAATAATAAGTTCCAATTACTTCTACAGACTTTAGTGGAGTACTGAGTCATGACACTAACTAAAGAACTAGTAAGCTATCTCGTGTCAATGCTTTAAATGAAGCATGACTTGACAATACTCATGTAGAATGGGAAGTATTTTCCAGCAAATATGTCTTAGAATAATTAAGACAATACAATAAAATGGATTGTTTTCCAATTTTTGAAGGGTACTGATGACAAAAGTACCAAATCTGTTTACTTCTCAATGGGGGATCTGGTTTCCATGGGGACCAAGCCACCCTCATCTGCTGTTTTGCAGACCATGCTCCCTGCACCACCTCCACTTTGGCAGGACTAAAGAGTGGCTGAACGCAGCTACGCTGGCAAGTGTGCACAGTCTTCTATACAGTTTCTCTTCAGTTTCCACCCCCTCCAACAACAGAGCCCGGGAGGGGGGCTTCACAGACGTGCAGCTTTCCTCCCACGTCGAGTTGCATCACTTCGGATGCTCTTTGAAAATGGAACATTGCACTTGATTGTGATAAACATCCTCCATGTGTCACATGTTTCTTTGACTTAAGTGTCAGATTGTCTGGCAATATAAATAGGTGCTTGTTTTCATTGTTTCAGTACACTTACTAGACACTGTGAATGTATCAGGGATATTTCCTGTAGAGATCGATCAAAACCTATACATACCTATTGGTTGCCCTATGCGATATATTTTTACTCTTGTGTTCATAATGAATGGCTATAGCTCAGGAGATGCCAAGCATGAGAGTTAGAGAGTGAAGTGACAGACTTCTTACTCTGGTGTAGCTTAAAATCTCAAGGAGAGGACTCCGTGGCAGTTGCTGCTCGCAGATCACTATGAACAATGGAACAGAATGGTCACTGTACTGCATAAGGGGACTCTAAAGCAAGAGCCTAATCTTGTGAGATACGAAAGAAAACAGAGGAGGCTCCAAGAGTTATCTGTACATTTTATGATTACTATAGATTAATTTAGTGAAATACAGCAGTATTTTAGGTAGTAAAAAAATGCCAACTTCAAGTCTAAAACCTTGAGATAATGCTACGTGTCACTAAAACCCATGAACTGTGGGCTGTGTGAGAGTCTCCTGGGTGTGGGGGTCACAAATGTCTCTCACACCACGTAGAAAATCAATGATAGACCAAAGTAACAGTGACTCTAAGTTCAGCTTGACTAACCAATGAGGTTACTGGGATTGCCATGAAGTGTGGGTAAGAGGTTTTCTTAAGATTGTGGAAAATTCACATGCAACCCTATATGAAAAAACCTACCCAACACAGATAACTGCTCCAGATGACTTTAATCATGCCAGTCTCTGCACCACTTGCAGGCAGTTTGACAAGTCCTTACTGCTCCTCCAAGTAGGTGTGCAGTCAAAGCCCCTCCCTCAGCAGTTCTTTTATGGGGAGGAGCCTTGGGAATCTTGTAAGTTTTGATCTTCCCTGCACTATGGTTTGTTTACTTCCAGAGTCTCATGAACCTCTTTTCAGTAATGGATGTTTCAAAACAGAGGTTGTCACAACTCAAGAGTAAAGCACAGCAAGACCAGTGAGACCAAGCCACCTGTGAAATATCAAAAACTGCATCACATAAAAAGTGATTGAAAGTGTATAAGAAATTTACAGATATTTAACCTGATGGGTTATGGACAAAATATTCTGAACAGTGTGTAGCATATGAGTTTGTAAAAATGAGATGGAAGACCTAAATAAATGGCCTTTTATTTTTCATTCTTAGCCAATAAAATCTCTAACATCTAAAATTCAATTTTAGTTCAGCTCAGTCCAATTATTGCCATTAAAATAAATGAACTGTACGTGTATTTAGATCTTTTTAGCTTATGTAGGAGAAGACTGAATGCAGGACAATCTACCAGCCCTGATGCTATGTAAAATTTCTGGTAGAGTTACAATAGTGCCTCCCTCCTTGTTCAGTGGCAGGCACTAAATGGTTAGACACTAATAGTTAGACAAAATGATAAACCAATAAAAAGGGACATAAATAGTCCTAAAATATGAGCTTTCTAGGAATCTAAAAACTATAGGATTTCCATGGTAATGTGTAAAACATAGAAATGAGCGAGAAACACAAAGATTTGAAGGGATAAAGATTATTAGCTTGATTGTTGTCTCTAGTAGAAATGCAAGAAGAAGAAAAGGTGGGAGCAAGAGCAGAAAAGCAGAAGTTAGCCTCAGCTGTCAACTTGACAGCAACTTAGAGGCACTGGAGAAGAGAGAACCACAGCTGAAAAGTGAAGATCAGATTTATCTTGGCTGTGTCTGTGCAACATTTCTTAATTATTCATTGTTGCAGGAGTGTTGTCCATATGGTGGGAAGCACCATCCCTAAGCACATGGGCCTGGCTTACTTAGGAAAGGTAGTTGAACAAGCCAGAAGGAGCAAGCAAATAAACAGTTGGCTTAGATCGGTGCCAAAGTGTGAAATATTGAATCCAAAGTTAGTGGTCTCCACTACTGCTTTCTTTCTCGTCCTCTGTGCAATGTACAGAATTAATAATAGGAATTTTGCCATCAGAATTGACTATGAATTCTCTTATGTGTCCCTGGTCCTTGTCAAGTCAAAAATATATGATTCTTTTAAAGACTTTCTGTCTTTATAAGAAAATTTGTCCAGTAAACTTGGACATTTTACGTCAGGAATTGAAGTTCACATATTTTAAACAACATGTTCACTAATTATACTATTCTCATTTCTTTTTATATAAATTATTTTCAAATATTCAAACTTTTGAGGATTTTTTTGAATAAAACAGCATCTCTATTTCAGATGACAGAATAGCCTTATGTTCTGGCTATATTTTAATCATATATCATTAAATGAATATAAATGTCATTACTTAGGAAATTCTTAGATCATTGATAGTCATTTGTTTTTACTGGTTTATAATAATGAGAATAGCAATGTAAACAGCATAGCTAGCTTAGATCCATCAACAATTACATTTAAAGACAAGTCCTGAAAAAGGTTTCCTGGCTAAGTTACCAGCATGTGAATTAAAATGGAAAGGTAGAACATTTGTCTTTCATCCGGAATGGTTATAACTATTGTTTATTTTTTTCAACTTACAAAATGTGTGGACATTTGTGTGGGGGGAGAGTGCCATTCAGTTCAGTCCTGGGCAACTGCAATGGCTAAATAACACCCATATGGCAAGCAGCTTGGTCCGCCCAGTGTAAAGGAAAAGGTGTTGGCAGTGATTCTGTGAAGGAGGCATTATTTATTATCCTTGCACCATAGGTGAGATCAATGTGCAGTTTGCAGGGATTTCTTTCTTTCTTTTTTTTTTTTTTTTTAGCTTTCCCCCACTTTGTGTTAGCATGTCAGTTTAGGTGTGTTTTTTCCCTCACAGATTGGAATAGTTTTGATATGTAATGCTAGTTGCCAGGATATATGCAGCTTGTGATTTTGGAAGGCGCTGTGGAAGACAATGTAAACACTGAGTTTCACATATCAACGATAGGGGAATTAAAGACACATAAAATAGAAATTGTGTCTGATGAGCTTAGCTGTTTGGTAACAAAAATATGACATATGGAACAAAGATAATCAAATTCTGGTAGTTACATTACATATTAACATATAATGAATACTCCCGGCCTAAGGTAGTCTACAAAAACAATTCCTACGTATTATTGAACTATTCTAACTATGTATACATGCATAATATGTCTATAAAACTCGATTTATCATTATGCTAATTTGATAGGTGTAGAAAGTGGTGAACTGAAAGCCGAGATATAAAGTTGAGTGGGTAGAGCAATCAGATGGACCTGGGAGGAGGTGGAGGACAGAGGAATGTGACCAAGATACACCATATGACATTCGAAATGAACTGGTAAATAGGAGGAGAAAGAAAGAAATGGTTTCTGTGACTTCAATTTAGAATTGTTCTCCTTTTTCTATGTCCACAGTCAATAGATTTGCTCTCTTTATGTATCTCAAAGATCCCATGTATTCCATTTCTGTTTTGTTTTTGTTTTTTTGTCTGTTTTGTGTATAATGCAGCATTTGCTTTGGGATGTGAGTGACCTAGTTCATCCGTCTTATCCCCAAGCCTTTGTTCCTCTGTTTGCCACATGACCAACTCTGTTGACAAGAGCTTGCACCATTTGACAACATGGACTTTTATTTCCAGATTCCTTTTAGTTTGGATTTCCTTCCGTTTGTCTACGTCTTTATTGAATTCTATTTTTTAAATTTATTTATTTATTAAAAATTTCCACCTTCTCCCCTCCTCCCATTTCCCTCCCCCTCTCCCACTACCCCTTTCTCTCCCTTTCCTGTCCTAAGAGAAGTCAGGATGCCCTGCTCTGTGGGAAGTCTAAGGCCCTCCCCCTCCATCCAGGTCTAGGAAAGTGAGCATCCAAACAGACCAGGCTCCCAAAAAGCCAGTACATGCAGTAGAATCAAAACCCAGTGCCATTATCTTTGGCTTCTCAGTCAGCCCTCATTGTCAGCTACATTCAGAGAGTCCGGTTTGATCACATGCTTATTCAGTCCCAGTTCAGGTGGTCTTGGTGAGCTCCCATTAGATCAGTCACACCATCTCAGTGGGTGGATGCACCCCTCGCGTTCCTGACTTCCTTGCTCATGTTCTCCCTCCTTCTGCTCATCATCTGGACCTTGGGAGCTCATTCCAGTGCTCCAATGTGGGTCTCTGTCTCCATCTCCATCTATCGCCAGATAAAGGTTCTATGGTGATATGCAAGATATTCATCAGTGTGACTATGGGTTAAGGCCAGTTCAGGCACCCTCTCCTCTGCTGCCCAAGGACCTAGCTGGGGACATCTCCTTGGACACCTGGGAACCCCTCTAGAGCCAAGTCTCTTGCCAACCCTAAAATGGCTCCCTTAATTTCCCTGCTCCCATATCCACCTTATAGCCTGAATTGTTTTTCTATTTAATTGAGTTTTTGGTGGGTGTTTTGAACTTCTTTCGGTTTACTCTTGTCTTCTCTCAGTTTATTCAAACGATGCTTTTTTCCTGCCCTCTTTAAATTATTTGAAGACTTTCAATAAGTTTAGAATTGCTCTTCTTCTCCTGTGCCCATATGTTGTAGGGTACTTCCCACTTTCTCTTCTATCAGGTTCAGTGTGTTCGGACTGATATTGAGGTCTTTAATCCATTTGGACTTGAGTTTTGAGCATGGTGATAGATATGGATCTATTTTTATTCTTCTACAGGCTGACATCCAGTTTTGCCAGCACCATTTGTTAAAGATGCTCTCTTTTTTCCATTGTATACTTTTAGCTCCTTTATCAAAAATCAGGTGTTCATAGGTTTGTGGGTTAAAGCTAGGGTCTTCTATTCAATTCCATTGGTCGACTTCTCTGTTTCTATGCCAATACCAAGCTGTTTTCAATACTGTAGCTCTGTAATAGAGTTTGAAGTCAGGGATGGTAATGCCTCCAGACAGTCCTTTATTGTATAAGATTGTTTTGGCTATCCTGGGTTTTTTGTTTTTCCATATAAAGATGCCCTTCAGTCGAAGAATGGATGAAGAAAGTATGGAATATATACATATTAGAGTATTACTCAGCAGTAAAAAACAATGACTTCCTGAATTTTGCAGGCAAATGGACAGAAATAGAAAACACTATCCTGAGTGAGGTGAGCCAGACCCAAAAAGAGGAACATGGGATGTACTCACTCATATTTGGTTTCTAGCCATGAATAGGGGACGTTGAGCCTATTATGTGTGATCCTAGAGAAGCTAATTAAGAAGGTGAACCCAAAGAAAAACATTTAGGCAATGAAAGGAGGCAGAGACAAAGACCCACATTGGAGCACCGGACTGAAATCTCAAGGTCCAAATCAAGAGCAGGAGACAGAGCACGAGCAAGGAACTCAGGACCGCGAGGGGTGCACCCACACACTGAGACAACGGGGATGTTCTATCAGGAACTCACCAAGGCCAGCTGGCCTGGGTCTGAAAAAGCATGGGATAAAACCGGACTTGCTGAACATAATAGACAATGAGGACTACTGAGAACTCAAGAACAATGGCAATGGGTTTTTGATCCTACTGCACGTACTGGCTTTGTGGGAGCCTAGGCAGTTTGGATGCTCACCTTACTAGACCTGGATGGAGGTGGGTGGTCCATGGACTTCCCACAGGGCAGGGAACCCGGATTACTCTTAGGGATGATGAGGGAGGGGGACTTGATGGGGGAGGGGGAGGGAAATGGGAGGTGGTGGCGGGGAGAAGGCAGAAATCTTTAATAAATAAATAAATAGAGAAAGAAAGAAAGAAAGAAAGAAAGAAAGAAAGAAAGAAAGAAAGAAAGAAAGAATTACTCTTCTTAGTTTCATGTCTTGAACTTCATCTAAGTCATTTTTCTTAGGCACTGACAGTTTTGGACAGATGGGGACATACTATTATTTTATATTATTTTTGGTATTGCTTGTGTATTTGAAATGACACTTGTGCATCCAGGGTTAGGTTGCTTTTTGTATCTTTTGCTACGTGTTTTTACCCTAACCGTTTGGAACCTTAAGGTAGGCGTCAGACTGAGGGAAGCCGGAGGGAGCAGAGGTGAGGCAGAGAGGGTAGAGCAACACTATCCTGTGCATGCCAGGCCTGGCCGTGTGTCACGGGTCAGCAAAAGAAGGATGGCAGGATAGAGGAGTGGCCAGAAGACGGTCAGCAGGGACACCTACTTTGCTGGGTTCACTCTGAGATGTGTGTACTGTTGGTCAACTATACAGGGTACAACAGGTAAAGGAAGATTGGACAGTGTTTCAAGGTAGATGGGCTGCGTGTTTTTGGGCTAGGATAGGTGCATGTCCTGGGCTGGCTCGAGAAGCCTTCCAGAATACACAGGAGTCAGGGGCAGTGGGAAATGAATCATGCTATGCTGTGCAGGCTCCCTGTGTAGGGTAGACTGGAGAGAGGTTGAACCAGTCCAAGGAGAGGCTGGCTGACTGCTTGGTTCTGAGCTGGTCCACCGAGTGCAAGTGAATGTACACAGCAACATTTTAAAATATATTATTATGTTGTGTTGTCATTTGGAATTTTAAATTATTTAAGACAGCAATTTCAAGCTGAATTATGCTTTGATTTTTGTGTTATAGGACATGAAAGAGATCATGAATTTATTTACTGCAAACAGTCTGTCATAGTCCATATGAACATAAAGTAATTCTAAAAGAATATTCCATATACGTAGTAAGGCAAGGAAAATCTTAGAAGGGCTGATATCAGTACTTTATATACAGACAAATAAAAGCATTTAATTTTTATTAAATTTATGTATTTTACACTTAAATGAAATAAACAACTACTGGATAAGACCCAAAGAGTGAAGGATTTTACCTAAAACTAGTAAAAAAGAAAGTGGAACTTTTAGAGTTAACTGTCTTTTGACATAAATTCAGACACTTTGAATAACTTCTATTCCAATCTCTATGAACAAGGGAATCATTCCTGCATGGAGAAACATCAATGTCATTTGACTAATCTCTCAGACACATAGAAGCAGCCATGACCTTATATGAAACAGCCAGAACCCATGGGTCTTGTTTCCACTATTTATCACCAGCATAGAAGGATCCACCTTGAAATGCTGGGCAAATTCTCTCTTCATTCTTCTTTAGAAAGCTCAATGTGGCAGGGCTGAAATCAATATTCACACACGGCATGTGAGATCAAATCGATTCAAGCTTCTCCTTTTGTGGTATTTGCAATGCTAAAGGGTAATTTATCAAACTTCATAGTTTCTTGGAACTTATAAATTTCAAATTAAAATTTTAGCCTTCTGTATTAAATAAATACATGTTTGAATACCAGTTGAGCTCTCATTTTGGTGATTCATTAACAACAAGGGGACCAAGTACCCTTGGATCACTGTGGGAATGTATTTTGAGGTGTGTGTGTGTGTGTGTGTGTGTGTATGTGTGTGTGTGTGTTAGGAAGAGAGAGAGAGAGAGAGAGAGAGAGAGAGAGAGAGAGAGAGAATTTTCGATGGGGAATGCATTTAACTTTCATTGTGTTTTCAAAGACATCTGTGAACACCACCACCAATAAAAAGTTGAGAATAGCTCCACCGAGAAAGCCCAAACTTTCCACATAAATTTTTTCAGCAGAAGAAGCCTAGGACAACTGGCTCACATTTAAATGTGTGTCACAAGCACAACCATTTTCAAGGCGTTTTTAGACACTATTCAACTATTTCCAGATGGGCAGATATATAAGGAACTTTTACTGTGATGTGTAATTAATATTGGGAGATTTACTCCTGAGAAAATGAAGCACATTTCCAATGTAGGGAGTTAGGGCTGGCCACTGAAATGTCATAACATTTATTTTGTAGGTAGGAAACTATCTAGGCACTTGATACATAGGAACTCACAGGGATCTCAGGCAACATTAGGACCTTTGGTTGTGGACTGAAAAGGAAAACAGGAAATTTAAAACAGTTAATGAAGGTAAAGCTGGTGATTAGCAGCAGACCTGAGGTTCTCACCTGTGACCATATGCTAATATCGCTGATAAATCATCACATTTATTCCTATATATGAAATAAATCTTAGTATTTTGCAGGAAAAGAGAGTGTCGTGTATGGGAGCTATTAAATGTGAGAGCAGGAAGTTTGTTAATCAGTTGTTTTATAGAACAATTTGTTGCTTACAGAAAAACAGGAGCTCAGTAAACAGTTATTAAATGAATGCACAAAGTCAAGCTACCCTTTAGTGACAATATGTGAAAAGGATTTGTGAAACATTGTTTTAAAATCTGCTCACCCTAATTTTCTGAGAAATCACTACACTGATTTCCAAAGTGGCTGAACCTGTTTGCACTCCCACCAGCAATGGAGGAGTGTTCCCTTTACCCCACATTCTTTCCAGCATAAGATGTCTGTCATCAGTTATTTTGATCTTGGCCATTCTGACTGGTGTAAGATGAAATCTCAGAGTTGTTTTGATTTGCATTTCTCTGATGGCTAAGGATGTTGAGCATTTCTTTAAGTGTCTTTCAGCCCTTTGAGATTCATTTGTTGAGAGTTTTCTATTTAGGTCTGTACACCATATTTTTACTGGATTATTTGTTCTTTTTATGTCAAGTTTCTTGAGTTCTTTGTATATTTTGGAGATAAGTCTTCTGTCTGAAGATCCTTTCCCATTCTGTAGGCTGTAGTTTTGTCTTGTTGAATGTGTACTTTGCTTTACAGAGTTTTTTTTAATTTCAGGAGTTCCCATTTATTAATTGTTGATCTCAGTGTCTCTGATACTGGAGCTATATTTAGGAAGTGGTCTCCTATGCCCATGTGTTCAAGTGTATTTTGCACTTTCTCTTCTATGAGATTCAGTGTGGTTGGTTTTATGTTGAGGTCTTTAATCCGTCTCGACTTGAGTTTTGGGCACAGTGATAGATATAGATCTATTTGCAATTTTCTACATGTTGATATCCAGATATGCTAGTGTCATGTGTTTAATATGTTTTATTTTTTCTTTTCTATACTTTTAGCTTCTACCTCGAAGTCCAGCAATACTGCTGTTGCGTATATACTGAAAGGATGCTCAATCATACCACAAGGACATGTGCTCAACTATGTTCATAGCAGCACTATTTGTAACAGCCAGAGCCTAGAAACAACCTAAATGTCCCTCAACCAAAAATTGGATAAAGAAAATGTGGTACATTTACATAATGAAGTACTAAACAGCAGTAAAAAATAATATCTTGAAATTCGCATGCAAATGGATGGATCTAGAAAAAATAAAGACATATATTTAGTGAGGTAACCCAGACCCAGAAAGGCAAGTATAATATGTACTCACTCATAAGTGGCTTCTAGAAAAAAAGGAAAGAAAAAAAACCTACAGTCCACAGTCCCAGACAACCTAGACAACAAAGTGGACCCTAAGAGACACATACATGGATCTACATAGGAAGGAGAAAAAGACAATGTTTCCTGAGTAAATTGGGAGCATGGGCATCATATGAGAGGATAGAAGGGAAGGGGGAGGAAGGGAGGAGAAAGGAGAACATGTATAGTTCAATAAAAATAATTTAAAAGGGGGGGGGGAATAAAATCTGCTCACCTGGTTAATGGAAAATGGTAAAGAAACTAATGCACTTTATGATTATGTGTTATTTCTACCACAGTTGAAATTTAAGCTGTTTCCAGAATCTGTATTCATCCCTGGATGAATGCTGAAACTCTAAAGCTGGTGAGTCCTTTTCCTATGCCCGATCGTTTAGGATAGAGATTATTGTAACAATAACATCTTCAGGAAAGTTAGTGCTAGCTTCAGAGATATTTATTCTTTCTTTATAAGGAATTTGATGTTTAATATGATATAGATTGGCCCTGGCATTTGCACACTTCTTACTATCCATTTCCAACCTATAAAGACCCCTATATCTTGTTTTGTTAGGTTCATCTTCCCTGCACTTTCCAGAATCTACAGTGGAACTTGCCCCATTCCAAAATATTTCAGGACTGGCTTCATTGAAATGTTAACTATTGGACTAATCACATAGGGTCTAGTGTTTTGTTGTTGCTGTTTTGTTTATTAATGTTTATGTTCTGGCTCTGATTGCTGTCTTAAAATGTACGTGTGCATTTGTGTGTGTGTTTGTGTATAAATGCTTGTGTGTGTGTGTTTGTGTGTATGTGTGTGTGTGGTGTGCTGCTTACAGCAGAGCCTAGATTGTGTTAGGCAAATGCTCTATCACTGATCTGTATCCCTTCCTTGCTCATTAAAATTAATACACTCTCACTCTGTACTGTGGGCCATAAATTAGGTTGCCAGTCTTGCTTCTTTTTTCTCCTGTTGCAGAATAATGTAAACCTTTTTTCTTTATTCTGCTCCATCTTTAATTGAAATGGTTATTACCATTTACTTACTGTATAATGCTGGAAGCAGAGATCCAATTCCATGACTTTCTGACCTTTCCAATATTGTTTGTGAAAGTCTTATCATTTTAATCTCATAAGTTATCTTTTTAGTGAGTTCAGTGATCCCCCCCTTTTTTTGCAATGGGAAAAACAACAGAAAGCACTAACAAATCTTGAAATTTGAATTAAAATCTGTCATTTGCCATTTATTAGTTGTAAGAATTTCAGCAATTCACAAACGTCATGAATATCCATATTGGCATCAGGAAGCTGTGAAGAATGAAGCTAAGACAAGATAGGACAGTTTGAACAGTTGACTTAAAAACTAGAAATGTGATCTGAAACACATGGTAAGCTAACTCCTTTTGGTTTATGAATCTTCTCATAAGACTTTAAATTTTAATTCTAAGTTTTAACAACATTTTACCCTCATAGTAGTTATCAATGTGTATTTCTGAGATGTATGCTTTAACCATAAATCATTTGTTCATTTTGTACTTATGAAATATTTTGGTAAAAATTTTAAGTACAGCCTTCCAAAAGTAAACAAAACAAGGAGTATTGTCTTCAAATTTTATTATATTTTTGCTATAAAAAATGAGGTAGCATCTCCCTTAGAATGTAAACAAATATGGGACTGTTTTAACCAACAAAGTGGGGATGGCTTTATGATTGATGAAACTGCATCATAGGATGGCAGATAGCTTCTAGTTTGTGTATTGGAACAGTTGTTTCTGGATACCTGAGCCAGCACAGAATAAAGCCAACAACCCAGAAACTGCTATGCTGTGATATAGCTAGGTTGCATGGTAGATTGACATGTCATCCACAAATCATACACCTTTTGCATGAAAAACTTTCATAAGATCCCAGCCTCCCACCAGGAAGTTATCCCAACTTTCTTTAATTCTCTGTAATGAGCCTGAAAATATCATAGAACAGAATCAAGCCAATCCCTTTGTGCCCCATATATCTGCTTTCCAGAATCTCTATCCATACAGAAGTTTTAATTCACAATCAAATTTTGCATTATACACACACACACACACACACATATATATATATATTAGCTATAAATGGAATCATTTCAACTTGGAAAAAATGTGTATTTCAAAAATTTTAGCACTAATCTAGAATTATATTTCTAGGGCACTGTTTTAAATTATTATTTTAAGATGTGTTACAATCATTTATGCTGTAGAATATTTGTTAAATCATGCAAAGAGTCCTGCATTCTTTTATATTGCATTTTTTTAACTCGGTGAAGCTGTGTTATTTTGTCTGCCTAAAACACCTGATTGGTCTAATAAAGAGCTGACTGGACAATACCTAGGCAACAAAGAGATAGTTGGGGCTGCCAGGCAGAGAGGAGTGAAGAAAGGGAGGAGAGGAAGATACCAGGGGCCAGCCACCCAGCTATATGGTCAGTCATGGAGTAAAAAGGAAAAGAAGATAAAAACCCAGAGGCAAAAGATACATGGAATAATTTAAGAAAACTTGGCTAGAAATAAGCCAAGCTAAGGCTAGACACTCTTAAGTAAGAATAAGTCTTCATGTATTTATTTGGGAGCTGGGTGGTGGGCTCCCAAAGAGCAAAGAGTTAAGAAAAATCTACTACAGGGCATACTTTCTTCAAGGATCCCAGGTTCAAGGTGATCTGAAACTCAGAGGGAATCACCTACTCATGAATTCACATGCCAGGAGTAAAGACATGAGCCACCACATCCAGCTTACTGCTGGGGAACCTCCTTTAGCCAATGGCCTTTAAGATACTGGATTAGGTTGGGAGTGGCCTTGGGTACCAAAATCCCTATTGACTACTCAGAGACTATTTGTAATTATACAAGATTAGTGCTTAAAACTTAACTATCATCTTAGTTTTACAGGATCCCATAGAAGAACATCATCCACATGATAGCTTAAAGTAATTCTTGAAAAAGATGTCCCCTCTCTCAATAAAGTTTGTCCTCATGGTTAGGGACATCAATTAGCGGTTGATTAGAACTGTTATAGGGTTGGGGGTTGGGTGAAATTTTTGTAGGCTCAAGAACCTCATTTGAGAAAAAAAGGAAATTGAATATTGAATGGGATAATGGATAGATTAATGTGAGTTTACTCACACTAATAATAATAGTGAGTAATAGAATGAATACTTTGAGCTATTATTTGTAGACAATTTACATTGGTATAGATTCTTGTATATTGATACAAATTAGAATTATATTTGTTATATAGAATATGCTCCTATATCTGTTTACAATATTTATACACCTATACAAAATTATTTTGTCATATTGTATGCATGCATATTTCTACTTCTGTTTAAGACATTTTGTATATTAATATAATTTTAGGATATATTTATCATATTGCACTATAGATTTCTATCTCTGATCAAGATATTTATACACTATTTACATTTTGAGGTCATTATCCCATTTGCTGCACAGTTGTTTAAAGATGCTTAATATTTAGGCTATATAGTTATTAAGTATTATAGGTCAATAATGATCCATGTTTATCATACTTGTAGTTAGATTAATCAGGTTCTTTAGACATAGAAATTGTATTCTACAGAGATAGGTAATCTTCAACCATTTCAAAGGACTTTAGAATATGGCATATAAGTAACTTAGGGTTCTGTTGACGTGAGATACATTTACTTCTGACAGCACTGATCTATTCCCTAGAGAATGTTGAGCATCAAAGACACTCCACTTGGAGCTTGTTTTCTTCTTGGCAAAACTTGCTGTGGGTAAGGAACTGCCCATGCCTCAACCACTCACAAAAGGCATTGTGTCTGAACTGGACAAGCAGGATACAAGAAAAAAGACTGCCAAACCTTGCCAAGACAGGGTAAGACAATTTTGGAAATTTTCCTGCCTCTAAAAGTGGTCTGTCATTTTCTCTAAGCCTTGACCAATGTTGTTTGTTCCAAAGTTGCAAATGAAACTTTGAGTGATCACCCAGGTAGCCAGTTGTCTCTGTCATTTATTGCATATTTTGGAAGCTGCTTGATTACACTTCCTACCTACTCAAGTCTTCTCAGGTCTTAGACAGGGTTGAAGACTAGATAGACATAGTTACTTTCCTCTCATGACTTAGCCAAGGTATTTCTAATACAAGATTATACTCCTTAGGATAAAATAATTATTGAAACAGCATATGTTTCTTGCTTACTATTGTTATACTGATTATTAGTTTAATTTTTATTCTGGGTATTTTCTTACTGTATATAGTTTTGTGTTGGGTTTAAAACTCATATATAGACAAAAGAGGGAGGTGCTAGGAAGTTTCCTTCAGCCAATGGCCTTTAAGATGCTGGACAAAGTTGGGCATGGCCATGGGTACCAAAAATGTGTGTTCTCTTGTGCCTGCTAGCTCTTTTGCCTCTCTTGCCTGGCTGCTGGATTTGGTTTCTGTTCCCCATTCATGCAGAGGACTGTGATCTTTTCGTTCCCCCATAAATAAAGAACTCTTTATTATACTCAATTCTGAGCTAGTGTGGGACTACTTTATTTGTGATCCCCTACAGTTTGGTCTTTGCATTCTTTTTTTAAAATTTTTAATGAGCTCTACATTTTTCTCTGCTCCCCTCTCTGTCTCTCCCCTACCCTTCAACCCTCTCCCAAGGTTTCCATGCTTCCAATTTACTCAGAAGATCTTGTCTTTTTCTAATTCCCATGTAGGTTAGATCTATGTATGTCTCTCTTAGGATCTTCTTCATCGTTGTCTTGGTTCTCTGGGATTGTGATTTGTAGGCTGGTTTTCCTTGCTTTATGTTTAAAAACCACTTATGAGTGGGTACACGTGATAATTGTCTTTATGTTCTTAAAAAACAACTGATGTGTTCTTAAACTACTTTATCAGTTAGCCCTCAAGTTCACATATAGGGGGTGAGTATAATATGTATATTATACTTTTTTTTCTTTCTTCATTTATTTATTAAAGATTTCTGCCTCCTCCCCGCCACCGCTTCCCATTTCCCTCCCCCTCCCCCAACCAAGTCCCCCTCCCTCATCAGCCCTAAGAGCAGTCAAGGTTCCCTGCCCTGTGGGAAGTCCAAGGACCACCCACCTCCACCCAGGTCTAGTAAGGTGAGCATCCAAACTGCCTAGGCTCCCACAAAGCCAGTACGTGCAGTAGGATCAAGAACCCAGTGCCATTGTTCTTGAGTTCTCAGTAGTCCTCATTGTCCGCTATGTTCAGCGAGTCCAGTTTTATCCCATGCTTTTTCAGACCCAGGCCAGCTGGCCTTGGTGAGTTCCCGATGGAACATCCCCATTGTCTCAGTGTGTGGGTGCACCCCTCAGGTGCTGAGTTCCTTGCTCGTGCTCTCTCTCCTTCTGCTCCTCATTTGGACCTTGGGATTTCAGTCCGGTGCTCCAATGTGGGTCTCTGTCTCTGTCTCCTTTCATTGCCTGATGAAGGTTAATATTCAGGAGGATGCCTATATGTTTTTCTTTGGGTTCACCTTCTTATTTAGCTTCTCTAGGATCATGAATCATAGGCTCCATGTCCTTTTGATGATACTTTTAAACCTCACTTTGATACTTTGAGTATTTGCTGAATATTATACTCATTCTTGTTTATGAACACATTTAATCTTCCTCATAATATTTGAATGTTATTTTATATGTCATCTATAATACCTGGATTTTCATAGGTATTCAGTGCTTTGCTAATAATTCAGCATTGTTCTGAGTTAGGGTATTGGCACTGAAGTAGTTTTCTCTTAAAATGTCACTTAATAGTTACTGGGCATTTTTTAAAATGTCTTGTAGTTACTGTAGCTTTTCCTCTTCTCACTACGTTGCTCATATCTGGCTTTACAGAGACATAAAGGAAGAGAAAGAAACTTATGTTTTCTGTATATGCCAGGTTTTACTAAGCAAATTCAGATTGTACATTTAGTACATTATTTATTGCACTCCTTTAATGTAAATTTCCTTTATTTGAAGGAAAACATTGTTAGATTCAATGTCTAAGTAAAATATATCAAACAATGTTCACATAACTCAAGATACAAAGAACTAGCTAGCATGTACACATACATACATACATACATACATACATACAGACAGACAGACAGACAGAGAGACAGACAAGCTTTATAGTAGCTCAGTAACTACTGAGAACTAGGCAACTCTAAGACAGCGTCATGGCTGAGTGGGGATTAGGTTCTTAACAAGAGTTCTGATACTCACAGACACCCTGCTGTTTGCCACATTCCCATCACGGTTTTAATCATAATTGCTTCCCTACCACCCATCTGGGCTGCTATCAACAAGGCTCATGATTTCCAGGGAGGAATAAATAGAGAGACAAGTGAACTCATTGAAAGCTCCAATTCTGCCTTTATGCAGATTTCTCAATAATAAAATAACGAAGTGAAACACTATAAAAAAAGATTCCGAAGAAGCAAGTATCTTTAAATAGATTATGTTCCACAAGGAATCAGTGGGTGCTAATGTTCCCTTGTTGACTATAAAACCACTGGGGGAGAAATGACAATTATAGCAATCTCAGCATAGTCTAGCCTTAGGAATGTAGGCGCAAATAAAAGACAGGACAAAAAGAAACTTTGAAAAGACTGTCTTTAACAAGGCGACACAATTAAGATGGCCATTCATAAAATGTTCTCATCTGCTTCACTTTCTCTCCAGAATGGGTTCCATAGCACCTCTGGATATCCTTCAAGGCCTAACAATATGCTTTTCTGTTTGTGGGTTTTAAGGATTGAATGTGTTATTAATCAAAACAGTCAGGGTAGTTTCAATGATTCAAGAACCTCCTGGGGCACTGTATACAGCTGCATTCAAAGAAAATGAACTGTTATAAACTTGATCATATTCATCCCTTGGGCTCATCTGATTACAGGATTGCCCAATGAGCTGTTACAGTGTCTTCAAGTAATTAGTTAACTCACACACAGGGAATTCTTTTCTCATTTATTCTCTTTCTCTTTTATTTTCTTTCTTTTCTCCTTCCCTTTTTCCCTCCCTCATCCATCCCTCCCTCCCTCCCTTTCTTCCTTCCTTCCCCTCTCTCTCTTTTCTTTCCTCCTTTACTCTCTCTTCCCTCTCCCCTCGCTCTCTAGATCTTTCTTGCTCACCCTCTGTATCTAGTCCTCATAGGATGTATCTTCCATTTCTCTAACCATTTAGCTATCGTAGGTTTTGTTGTAATGATACTGGTTGTATGAAGGCAATGAATGCTACATGTTTTGTCAGATAACAAAGCACGATATGATTGATTCAGGAGCTTATAGAGCTGTACTCACTAGCGGCACATTTCAAGATCACTTGGTGATGACTCAAAGATCCTTCTGGACATAATTAAATAGAAACAAACCAGATGAATCTTTAATAAGTGAAACTCATTTCTAAAAGTATATTCTTTTGAAAGCACATTTCTACGCTCTTCAAAGTTCTCCATAGTATAATAGAGGGAAACATTGTAAGAAAAGATGCCTCATAAGATAATAGTTTTGAATTAGCAACTGACACCCACTCATTTTTATATATTGAATGCTAACCTCACACTTTGACTACATAAGGGCATAAACTCTTTGAGGGAGCAGTTAAAGTTAAGTGAGATTCTAAAGAAGAAGCCCTGATTAGCAACCTTAGGAACTTGCTTTAATTCTGCTCAGCCTTTTGCATGAAGAAGAGAGGAACTGAGAAAACACATAGACAAAGTGGGGAGGTGGCATCTGCCAGTTAGAGGGCCCATTCAGTCATGGACTGAATGCATCTTGATCCTGAACTTCTGGACCTGAGAATTGCAAGAAGGTAAGTCATTAAACCGCTCATTCTTTGGTGTTTTACTGCGCAGGCTTGGAAGCATAAATGCAGCAATTATCAGAGACTAATTCAGTCTTTGATTTGTACGTGTTAAAGTCTCCAAATTTTGTCTTAAAAGTAACTAATTTCTGACTCCTGTCTACATAACTGCGTTCCTGCTTCCTATTGCTGTTTCCTTTCATGAAAAGTCTTTCTTGTTGCTTCATTTTCTTACCAAACACATAAAACTATCAACCTGCTTTCCTTATTCGGAAAACACTCTCATATGCTATCGCTACCAACTGCTGTTTGCTTCTACTGGTGGCTTCTTTGTTTCCATTCTATTTACTTTTCTGAAATATTTACTTTTCTGTGATAATTTGCTTCCATCTTTCTCAGGTTAATTGCATCACAAAACCCCTTAATCATGTCTTGTCACAGAAAAGGGGTAAAAGTATATCTTCAAAACACAATATTTTCTGAGAAAATTGTAGAAAAATTTACAAAGGTGAAGGAAGCAGAAATTCACAGACCCAAGTAAGCATCTTCATACATCTAAGCGTATTTACAGGTGAGAGAAATTCACTCTTTTACAAACGAGTGAATTTGGCTTACCAGTACCAGAATGCTCTATTTCACGATTTTTAAAACAATGATAAAATAGTTGCTAATCTAAAGAATATTTGGAACTCTTATTAAGGTGATATATGTATGATATTTCATAGACTACATAAAATAGAGAGAGAAATCACTAAGGAAACTGGTTTAAATATTAAGTCTCCTCCCACATTTCTATATATTATTTAAAAGTGATTTTGAAGACAAGGCAATTAATTCTGCTTTAGATATCATTTTTATCTTCCCAGGAAATTTATAGCTAACCATATGTAGATCTGTAAAAATGTTTTTCTTTTAATAATGCTTGTCTAGTCACAGAATAGACAACCTGTATGTATCTTTTTCTTAATTTGAATAACACCCTCCCCAATCAATGAGATTTTGCCCTCTGAATGTAATTATACAAAAGAAAGGAGAATCGTGAAGAAGCAGTTCAACTATGACTTGGTGCACTAATTAACAGCAAGATGAGACAAAATGCCTCTGCTTAATTGTCTTTTCTTTATTAAAAATCAGTTACTTGTAACAAATTATTACACAAGAATTGGTGCATACAGTTTGTTTCCCTAGGTTCCCCATGGTCCTTTTGCATAGCTGCTGCATTAGCATCTTAGGAGACACTGATTTCATATGATATTATACACTAAGAGACCTTCATTATGTCCTGTTTTCTTCCACAGGCTCTCTTGCTGAAATAGTTTAGTTGAGAGGCTCTTACATAAACCATATCAAGGCTTTGTTTACTTTCATTGTTGAATATCCATCTGAGCTCTTATACTTGCGGCTTTGTAAAGAAGTGGGGGCTATTAATCAAATTTACCTAAAATGGCTCTTCTTTGGGCCATCATTTTGTCAATAGCAAAGAAGTAAACCATGGAAAAGGAATCCATTAGAATCATCATACTGAGAAAATAACATGTATATGGCTAATTATCATAATGCCTCTTAGTAATATCTTGATTTTTATGCTTGAATACACAGTAGAAAATTACTCAATGTTCCTATCTCTATTTATCCACTAAGGATAGAACAGTTATTTGTGCTGAATTTTGTGCGCATGAAATACGTGTGTATGTGGGTAAAAAGGGGGACATTGCAGTCTCCTGCTTATATAGGTTTTTAAAATTGCTTTCATTTACATTTTAAAAGTCACATGAGAGCCCTAATGGTATATTGTGTCACTTGTAAGTATCTTCAATTTTTACTTATTATTGTTAGTTTTAGAGTTTTAACAATAGGATAACTTTAATGAAATTATTACAGTTTCAATGGAACTGTCTCTGTTTGATTTTGTGCATGTCTTGTTAAATATCCTTGCAGTACAGAAACAATGAAGCCTGTGGATTTCTTCATCACATCATTTCTTATTAATAGACATGGTTGTTTTTATGCCCAGACATAAAAATGATGAACCGAGGTGTGACTTTTTATTCATAAATTATCAACATCCTAAGATATAGGAAGCTCAAGCGGATGACATTAATTTGATATTATTTTTACTAATCACCCAGAGACCTTGTCCAAGAGCATGTTGTGATTCAGTCCATTTGGATGTGATCTGCAATCTTACATTTCTAAAAGACTCACTGGTCAAAAAGATCTTGCTGGTTAAAGAAGCATATATAATATTTTCATAACAAAATAGTCTACATTTCCTATCATCCTTCTTTTCTCCAGATTGGCTATTATTGATTAGTAAATCCAGTACTTTCTAATTTGGAAGTAAATTAATGTTAAAACTGGTGATAAGTAGTAGAGTTTATTTAATGGTATATGTTTTTCCTTTTCCCTCGTGTATACAATCCTTTTTTTTTTGTAGTTGTTAAAGACAGTAGAGAGAGAGAGTGAGAGAGAGACAGAGAGATGGAGAGACAGAAAGAGAGAGGAAGAGAGAGAAAGAAAGAGAATATTATCCTTTCCTAGGGACGAGTTCCTTAATGATTATACACTATTAAGTGGTTGAGTCAACTCTGAAATCAAATACACAAAAACAACAGTAAATAGATTCGGAAGGTTGTACTTATATATTTATGAGTTTATATACAAGTACATATAATAATAATAATCAAATCAAAAGATAACATCAATGTGATAGAAAGTGGGAGCAATAGGAAGGGTTAGAGTAAGGAAAAAGAAATGGAAAATGATGTACTTATATTTTAATCTTTAAAAAAATTTTGTTTTGATTTGTTCCTTGATGGTAGAAATAGATAAAGGAGGCAGTATAGCAATCCAAGACTAGCTTGAGAATGTGAAGCCAACCATGCTGAATTAAAGAAAGAACATTTCTATTCAGTGATGAGTCAGTGCTACACGTCATAAGGTGTTCGGTGCTCAGTATTGCTCCATTCATTATTGCTGTTGGACAGATTCTGCTACCATTGCAACTCCAGGGGTCACAATTACCAAAGGAGTAAGAGGATATGGAACTGCTGAAAAACACAAAGTCTATTTTACTATACACATTTTTCATTTTTAAAGATACCTTGTCTTTGAACTTTCATACAACAAAATATTTCTTCAGCTTTAACAATTTATTGATTCAAGTAATACTCTATGATTAGATTTGTATGTTTATTTAGGGGCTGTTTGTGCGTAACTGAAGTGAGTGTAGTTAATTCTTTCAGTAACAGTCCTGGGATTCCTTATGATTTCTATTAACTGGGAGAAAGAATTGTAACAAAGGGAAAATGGATTTATACCTTATAAAAGGTGAGCAGTGGGACTCCCATAAGCTATAATGAAAAATAAAAAGCAAGGAGTTCTGAAAGCTCCAAATGCTATTGCTGGTGGAGATGGTTCATATATTTCCATCGCAATACCATTTGCAGTGTTTTCCCAGAATGGCTTGTTGTCTGTGGGCAATTGTCTGGAAACGATAGGAAATTATTTTTAAACTGTGCACTTCAATAAGATACAAAGCTTCTGCATTAGACAATGGCTTATATATGTTGTAAAGTGAAATGCATCAATATGAAGCCAAAATCAGAATTTGAATTATCCCAATGCTTTAGACAGACAGGTGCTCAGAGTTCTGTGCATTGTAAGCATGAGGGCTTGCTAACAACAAGTTTATTAAGGACTTTATTTCCAATAGATAATTACATAAATCATCACTAGTAAAATTTAGAGAAACTCATTGCTTTAGGGTTCTTTAAAAGACTACTTTGAAAAAAAATTAACAGAATTATTACAGTGCCATCATGGGTGTCAAGTAACCACACCCCCAATGCTCTTTGGATAACAAACTTACTTGGTTAGGAAAGAATGCAAGGTGCATCTAGCTTGGGAAGTTTTGTGAAATGATTTGTGAAGGGCAGTGTATCTGCCTCTGACACAGTTACAATTCTTGAGGCTTTGTATTTCAAAGCTGAACAAGCAGCCAAGCATGGGAAAACAGCATAAAAAAAAAGAGGAAGGAGGATTTGTACTGCGTTAATAATTGAGCACAAAAAATTTGTTCACTTAATTCCTATTCATATCATTAATGAAATGAATCCCTAAAAATAAATAAAACATTAACATAAAAATGTTGGTAGAGAAGAATCTCTGATAGGGCATGGTATTAAAGATCCACCAATCTAGTATCTGTTATCGCTCTGTAAATTCCTCCTACCATGTAGGGTGTAAAAGTTCTATGTTTTCCCTCTATCTGTTTATTAGATGTTTATCTGTTTGCATTTTCTAGTAGAAAAGACCCAATTAAAAAATGGTTAAATTTTTATTATACAATAAACAAAAAGGAGCACATAAGAATTATTGACTTACAGAAAAGGTCGAATGGTTAATGTCTGTAATTCACCTTAGAATTAAGGGTGCAGATATCAGAACTACAATTTAGCACACTCTGTTGTAAAAAACTGCAGAATTAAGGAGGAAATGAATGATAGCTTTGCAACACTTTTGCTTTCTTTTTAAGCATATGTCATCATGACAGTAGTCTAAGTTAATAATGAAATAGAATTTCATCATAAATCAAAGGTGCATACAAAAGAGATGAATGCTGTTTCAAGAGTCCTATTTGGAAGAACTTGACACTTCCTAGTTAAACATATTTCATTTTCACATGAAATATTAATGGTAATTTACATTCTCAGGTGTTGTATTGTTTTTGCTCCTTAAAACTTCTGTAGAAATATCAGCACTTTCATGCGGAGTAGGAATTGAGACATTGCAATTTTTTCACTGATAAATATATATTATGTATTATGTATATTTAATTAGCTATCATTTGAGGTATCTGAAACAATAATTATGTAATAATGTTTAGTTCATATAAAAATGGATCCCTTGAGATCTCATAAAATATGGTGCAATTTAAAATATATTAAATATATTCATCTTTCTGGGATAAAACAACACACTGTAAAAAGTCAACTTAAAGCATAAACCTCTCAAGAAATAAGCTTTGAAATAAAATTTGGCCTTATATTCTCAGTTTTAAAGATGGTAAGAAGTTAAAACTGGGGAAGTAAGATAAATGTAGATTTTTTTTGTCAAGTATGATTCTATATAAGGAAAATAAAATATTTAAATATTTTTAAAATTATGATATTTAAAGTATTCCTTAAAATAAACAGCCTTTGGTTTTACTTTGCGAAAGTTGTTCTGTATTCTCAATTACCTGATAGTGTTTTTCTAGTTATTTGTATAATTTATAATTTAATGTCCTGGGATTTAAAAATGAATTTTTTTCTTGATTTTATTGAGCTATACAGTTTTCTCTGCTCCCCTCCCTTTCTCTCCCCTCCCCTTCAAACCTCTGCCATGGTCCCCATGCTCCCAATTTACTCAGGAGATCTTGTCTTTTTGTACTTTCCATGTAGATTAGATCCATGTATGTCTCTCTTACGGTCCTCATTGTTGTCTAGGTTCTCTGAGATTGTGATTTATAGGCTGATTTGCTTTGCTTTATGTCTAAAACCCACTTATGAGTGAGTACATATGACATTTGTCTTTCTGTGTCTGGGTTGCCTCACTCAATATATGTTTTCTAGCTCCATCCATTTACCTGCAAATTTCGAGATGTGATTATTTTTCTCTGCTCTGTAAATATACCACATTTTCCTTATCCATTCTTTGGTCGAGGGACATTTAGGTTGTTTCCAGGTTCTGGCAATGACGAACTGTTAAAGGAGGGCACTTGTTTTATCTGGCTGCATGGCTAGCTTAGATCCTAAAAAAATCACACAGAAACTGTATTAATTAAAATGCTACTTGGACCATTATCTATAACATCGTATTGGCTAACTCTTACATCTAAATTTAATCAATTTCAGGTAATTTGTGCATCACCACGAGGTTATGGCCTACCATCAAAGTTTTAGCATGACTGTCTCTGGTGGTGACTCCATGGCTTCTGCCTGACTCTGCCTCCTTCCTCCCAGCATTCAGCCTAGCTTACCCTGCCTACCAAAGTTCTGCATTGCTATAGGTCCAAAGCAGTTTATTTATTCATTAATGGTAATCACAGCATACAGAGGGGACTCCCACATCATCTCCTTTTTTTCTGTTTAAATAAAAAAGAAGGCTTTGACTTTAACATATTAAGATTACATATAACAAAACAGGTATCAAGCAAGAATTACATTTACAATATTTATCTTTTATCATAACTAAGGAAAACTATAACTGTAAGTTCTTCAACTTCATCAAAGACTCCAGAAGGCTATAATATTACCTAAGTAAGCAAGAAGTACATTGTAAGCAACTTCCAAAACTCTAGAAGTGACAGAGACATCTTGCTAGCTGGACAATCACCTAAAGTTCTTCTGTAGCATTGGGACATCCATCTTTATTCTACAGGCCCATAGTATCCAGCAGACATTTTTACGAAGCAGGAAATTTCAAAGACATTTCCACCTATACTGGCAGTTTGTCCTTTACATTTTTCTGTGTCCTGCAGAATGTCTAGCAGACTCCTTCATGAAGCAGGAACCCCGAAGGATCATCTCATCTTTAGGCAAGTTTAGCAGTCATCTCTCTGTGGGTCCTGAATGTTAAAAAGTTCAGGAAAAAGAGTATTTTTTTTTTCCCAAATGGCTAAGGAACCTCTTGGGTGTCCATCTTCTTCTTAATGTAATTGGTGTTGCCAGGAACAGACAGGTCTCATTGTCATGAAAGATCCTAAGTTATTAAAACATTATAAATGGCATATTCTGAAGGTCTCTGAAAGATTTGAAGAAAACCTATCTAACTGAAATATATCTCTATCTATTCAGAATACCTAACTAACATGACTATAAACTTGACTATTATAGATGAGTATCTATTAACCTATATTTCTTAATTATACATTACATTTTTTTTTTTTTTGGTTTTTCGAGACAGGGTTTCTCTGTGGTTTTGGAGCCTGTCCTGGAACTAGCTCTTGTAGACCAGGCTAGTCTCGAACTCACAGAGATCCGCCTGCCTCTGCCTCCCGAGTGCTGGGATTAAAGGCGTGTGCCACCACCGCCCGGCTTATACATTACATTTTTTAAATGAACTATATGATCACAATACATTAATCAAGAGCAGAAATAAACATATAACAAAATTGTCCGTAAATTTGTATCAATAAACTAAGATTCATACGAACACAAATCTCTATAGCATATTCCCTTTTAAATGTAAACAAACAATTATAAACAATATTTGGAAATATGGGTGTGGTTCTGTCCATACTACTTTCTGTTGTTTGGGGGTACTGTTAATCAGGTCTTTCATGGTCTATCCTATGTGCAAGATTCCTCTTAGTCAGCAATTGGACAAAGTAATTTTTGAGGGTGTTCACAACAACCTTTCAGGGGGTGTGGTCTATAAAACCATATTTGTCTAGAAGCAATCCACATGTTCTCATCCTCTGTGGAAAGAAGAGAAAAACCTGTTTTCCAAAACAACATAACCTTAGACCCAAATTTGGAAATTATGATACTTTTTTAATATACATGCTTCTTTAGCTTAGCAGTCTGTAAAATGAAATGTCTCTTTGTACTTAGCTCATTCACAGTCAAAAAATTAAAAGATAACATAACATATATATATATATATTCTAGACTCTCTGTGAATATTTCATTTTCATATAGCTTAATTTTCTTTACTCCTTTTAATCTATGACTATCTGTACTTTGTCTCTTTAAAGACTTTACCCCCTTTTTAAGCATTAACTTTATGATTCTCTATACTCTTTTTCTTCTCTCTTCCAAGCCTATGTACATTTATACAACACTATGACTCATCTGGATTTGTCTTTATTGCATATCAGTAATTCTTTACTGTCTAGGAGCACTTTATAAAATGATAAGTGCTTCTTAAAGCTTAAGCTGCGCCATTACTATGCCATATACAGTACTGCCTGCTCGATCTGCACATTCCAGCATAGCGGAACCACTTTAGACTCTGACCCGTGCACACCCCAGTTCCAGACACAAAGCTGGTTCATGTTGCCATCAAGCAAGTTGCAGCACACTGCTCACAAATCCCATCCAAATACTTGGTCTCCCAAAAGAGCCAGAGTCACTCTTGCAGCATGGCCCAGAAAGCCTGCATTTCAAAATGTTGCAGCTTTTTTTCTGCTGCTGTGTCAGGAAAATCTCTTCTAAAGGAGCTGCAGCACACTGCCAGCAAACAGCAAGAAGCTGTGTTAAACTCTGTATTTTTGTGTCTAGAATTCCTTTTCAAGCCCTCTCAGGTTTTATGTGGATTTAGTTGGCCACTTGGGTGTCAGTCTGTTGGAGGAGGACGCTTGTTCTTCCTGGCTTCCCAGCTAGCTTAGGCCCAAAATATTCACACAGAAACTGTATTAATTAAAACACTGCTTTAGGGGCTGGAGAGATGGCTCAGAGGTTAAGAGCACTGCCTGCTCTTCCAAAGGTCCTGAGTTCAATTCCCAGCAACCACATGGTGGCTCACAACCATCTGAAATGAGATCTGATGCCCTCTTCTGGCTGCAGACACACAGACAGAATATTGTATACATAATAAATAAATAAATATTAAAAAAAATAAATAAAACACTGATTTATCCATTAACTCTAACTTCTTGTTGGCCAACTCTTACATTTTAATTTAACCCATTTAAAGTATGAACATAGTCAAACACATTTCCTTGTGGTACAATTGAGCATCCTTTGGGTATATACCCAAAAGTGATATTGCTGGGTCTTGAGGAATGTTGTTTCCTAATTTTTTGAGAAATCACCATACTGATATCTAAAGGAACTATACCAGTTTACACTCCCACCAGCAACACAGGTGTGTTACCTTTATCACACAACCTCTCCAGCAAAAGTTGTCATCAGTGTTTTTAATCTTGGCCTTTTTTACAGGTGTAAGATGGAATCGCAGAGTTGTTTTGATTTGCATTTCTCTGATGGCTAAGGATGTGAAATTCTCTAAGTATTAGAAGGTAGAAATTACATGTTAGTTTGGAAATCCACCCTTAAAAGTGCAAAGTTTTGCTATAAATAGCTTTTTCTCTGTGTTCACCTTAAATCTTTAAAACTTAAAATCAAATATATATATTTAAAAATGCCAAAAGAAAAACTGTTGCAGGAGTATTATCTCCTGGGTGATGAAAGGACCAATTCTATACTTAACCTTGTTAGATCTTTTACTAGGCATAGAATCTAAAGGAAAAATAATAGTCTGTGTTTCATTACTAATGTTACATTAGTGAAAAGTCTCCTTGGATCAAAGTTACCTTGGCTGGCTGTTAGAATTTGTTAGTGTGTGATGGCTCCTGGAATGCACAGGTACAACTGGGACAAGAATGGGATCTGAAGGGCAGCTTTTCAGGCCTCTGCTGTCATCTTCACACCCTAGTCTCTACAGTTCTGCCTCTACTTCTGGCACAAGCAATGAACCCTAAGATCAAGTTCTTCCCTAGTATTCTTCCCCTTCCATACCATGCTTTCTTGTGGCTCAGCACCCAGATCTGGAATGGTTCCCCAGGTAGTAAAGTGTTCACTTCCCAATACACAAGGATAGTTAAGTACCTAGGAGAAAGTTGATGTCTTTCTGATGGTCATCTCTAGCATAGTTCCCAAATTGAGTGGATTTAGCATCTCTCAGACTCCCTTCAAAGCCATGTTTCTCTGAGAAGGAAAATCAGTCGGTTTCTACCCCAATTGGTCTTATAGCTGGGTAAGGAATACTGGGAACCTACATGGGGATCTCAGTCCCAAGATTCTGTTGGGTAGTTCTCGGTTCCCATCTCATAGGAGCAGCCGCAGACTTCTCTTGTCTCCCTCTTGAATGGAACTAAACACGAGAGTTAAGAGTTATAATGCAGCCTGGGGTTTGCAGCAACCTGGGCTGTGGCTTCCCCATCCGTCCCATCCTCTCTACTCTGATACCACCAAGTCCTCCATATTCTCAACAGAGCAGAGTACCTATTCTCTTTTTTTCAAACATCTTTTAAGTAGTACTCTTTCAGAGTGTTCTCCCCTACTGTCAACTACTTATCCTTTCCTTCATTAGAATGAGTGTAACATGCATCTTTATATTAGTCCTAAAATATCCTTAATGCTAATATTTAGGCCAGGGATTGTTGATGATTCGTGCAAATTCTTTGAGTAAGTGATTGAAAAGTAGATCAAAGCTCCTGGAAAATAATTTGGACAAATATAATTAAAAAAAATTTAAATCCTCTCAAACTTCTAGCCATATCCAAGATCTTTCAAAGTCTATGTAAACTCAAAATGACTTATGATGATCTTCATCACAGTGTTGGTTGTAAAACAAATTTTAATGTAGGAGGAACCCTTCCTATTTGCACACCATAAAAATAATTTTAGGTGGTATTTTGTATAGATCAGTTTATTAATATTAAAAAGTCAGTATATTAGTGTTATTAACATTCTTAAACACTGTATATATTGTTGAAAGGATTCTGGGAGACAGTTTGTGAAGCTGTATATTCACAAAACATCTAGATAGTATTTACTATCTACCACGTACCGAGACTGATACTTTAAAATGCCTTTGGTGAGGAGAAAGGGATTTTGCTGCCTGCCTTCTTAGGAAGTGTTATCTGCATTTGGAGTTTCTCCCAGAAAACATAATTCACTGCTCTTTGCTCCTGATATGGGCTGCATTATTTGCTATGAGTAGATGTGTAATACATGGGTATCTATGAGAGTCTAAAAATTTAATTAGAATCTTCAAGAAGGGTGTTTTGATGATTGCTCAGTTTGTGAAGTGCTTGCTAACCCATCATAAGGCTCTGAATTCGTCCTAAACATCTGTGTGAAAATATTCACAGTGGGACAGGCCTCAAGCAACCCAGTTCCCTGGAGGAGGGAGTGTGTATACATATTTATTACTGGAACTCAGGAACTACTGGACAGCCAATCCAATTAAATCAATGAACTCCAGGTTTAAGGAGAGACATTGTCTCAGAAAGCAAGGTGATCAGCTGATGTTGTCCTATAGCCTCTACCAGCATGCATGCACATATGGCCACATTTAGGCATGGACACGGACTTAGAAAAAAAAGGCACTGAAAGAGTGTGTGGTAAATTGGGTCTAGACTGTCTAGCACACAAGGAACTTCAGCAATCACCCTTCACTAACACAATGGTGTACTATGCTGAACTTGCCTGTTTCTGATTGCCAGGAGAAGAAAGTACCCGTTTAACTTCTGCCCAGATTTTATCCTGCACCATTGTGAATGAAAGTCTGAAGAGAGCTGACCCAGCAGAGTGAAGGAGAAAGCATGTTGGGCAACAGAACCAAATTCAGTGAGAATCTCTAGATTTGGAGACCCTTTCTCATTTATTGTTTTTGCAGCAAAATCAGCCTAATGCACATAAACAGGTCCATCCAGAGAACCAAGCTCTTTTCGTGATATGGTATGAAATATTGGATGTAGGAAATGAAAGATGCAATCCCTGGTGTTATGGAAATGTGCAATAGATATGAACATGTGACCTATATTTACAAAATCATGGCAGGAACATTGTCATAAATTTTACCCAGCAAATTTGGGAAAACATAAAATATGAAGAAAAAGAAAGAAGGGAAGAATTTCAGTTGAAGTTAATTTTGGCTTGGAAACAGGCAAAAAATAAGAGATTCAGGATGAAGAAAAGGAGTGAGGATAGAATGGAACCTGGGGTCCTTAAGACGCTGGGAAACCACCATGCCAGAACAAACTGATCAAGAGATAGGGCTGTAATCCAGCAACGATCAGCTCATGCAGACCCTACCATCAGTGCTGAGAAACCTGGTTTTGAGAAGAGATAGGGCTGCCTTCCAGCAGTAACCAGCTCACACAGACCCTGCAGTTGGTGTTGAGAGACCTGGTTTTGAGAAGTACAACATGAGCCATGAATTAATATTTGCACTAAAAGTTACTTAAGGAAGCTACTCAGTGCTGGAACTAGTGCCATGAACTCTGACCTTGGTATACACAAATGGATCTTGGGTTCTGAATGTCTCAAAATGAGAGGCTGATTGTATAAAACCCTGCATGCTGAGGTGTCCTTTCCAAATATTACCAAATGAAATGCTATACATATACTATCAAGTCATAGTGGAAAAAGAAACAATTTAATTTAAAATGAGTAACGTCTATGAAGTGCATTTCAAATAATTTGAAGTTTTGTCATGCTCTATGAGGCTTAATAGTCACTTAACTAAGACAAAGAAACTAAACAAGGGACCTTTCTTCTTTAAGAAGTGAAACAAAGTTTGCTTTGTCTGGCCATAAAAGGGTCTGGTTAAATCAAACTGAGTTAAAATATTTTTATACTATCTAAAACCAAAGCAAAATGGAAAGAATTTGCCTTCAAGTTTATATCAGTAAACATTCATGCAATGATACATTAGTATTCATAAATATAAACATAGAATATACTTAACAGATTAACAAACCTATTAAGAGTACTATAATCTATGAACGCTCCTTTTGAGTTCCTGCATGATCACTGACTTGTATTAATAATATCAAAATAGAGAAGAGTTGAAATTTCTTTAAAAGGTAAGACAGAAGCCTTACTGTCTTGTTTTAGCAGATGTGCTAAGAGTTGACTGCGTGGTCCAGTTGGGAGATGTAAATCAGAAAGAGGTCCCTGGCTCATAGCAGCATTATGGAACACTGGGCATTCTCTGTGTCTTCCATACATAACAGCATCACATTCTCTTGGTCCCCTGATTCCACAGGGCTGGCAGTGAGTCCTTACTAGTGGACCCTCAATATCTGCATCACACCATGTCAATATATTGTCTTCTTAGGTTGTGGGGCTACTGTTCCCAGGATTATTGTCTGAAAACATATCTTTTCCAAGTATTCAGGTTGGAACAGAGGGGTTAGGATACTTTTCAAAGTGCTCACACTAAATTCTAGCTAAAAAAAAATTTCAATTAACCTTTCGTCTTTCCCCTCAAATTATCAAAGTTACTGTCTACCATGAGTAAACCCACTATCATGATCCTTTCCTCTCAAGGGAAATATGCCAAAAGTGATACTTGCCAGTGACTATTTCTATTTTTTTTTGAGAGATTTGGACTAACAATTTATAGATGGGTGGTACTTTGCCTACATGGCTGGTCTTTTAAATTGCTTTGGAAAGATTCTCCTTTGTCTTTGTGTGTGTGTGTGTGTGTGTGTGTGTGATAATTTCACTCTAACTTGAATGTTTCATGAAAATGTACATACTTCCCTTGACATACCTAAGGAAGGAGTTTCTCTGGGACTTCTGCTTTTGCTGAGTGCCACAGACCTCTTCTGTGACCCGTGGGCACACTGGTCATTTCAGCTTTTGTGGTTAATTTAGTATAATTTGATTTACTTTCTTGAAGAATTTTTATAGGGTAGCTCGATGACACCAAAAATTGTAACAAAATAAGCAGCTGCTGTGGCTTGAATGTGACATCAGCCATGGGTTGCTGTACTTGGCCTCTGGTCTCTAGACAGGAGCACAGGTGTGAAAGGTTGTGAAACTTCTAGGGTTTGGAGCCTTGTTGGAAGATGTAGCTCAGAAGCTGAGACCTTGAGTTTTCATAGTTAGCCATTCTTCGTGTCTGTTTCTTGACTGTGGACACGGTGTCACCAGCCCCTCTATCCTCCAACCACCACATCTTCTCCCCATATTCCCTTAATCTGTAAACCAACATAGAGCTTTCTTCCCTTAAGGTGCTTCTTGGTAGTTCCTTCATTACAACAATAAATAAAGTAATAAACACAATGACTTAAAAGAAAAAAACGAAAGAAACACAATGACTTTAAAAAAGGTGTAAAACCAAAGAATGTCCAGGCACGCATTTTCTAGAGGCTCTCCGGGAGAATTCCTTCCTTTTGTTTCACATCTCCCCATGGTACCTATTACTTGCTCATTGCTTTAATGTCTTTTATTGTATCACTTTATTTCCGGTCGTGATTCTTGCCTCTCTAAGAATATGTGCAGTTTCATTCGGCTACAACTGGTGCAGGAGGCCTTTCTGTATTTATGTTGCTTTCATTGGCTGATAATATACTGCTTTGGCCTTTTGATAGGGCAGTCCTCAGGTAGGCAAGGAAGACAGAACAGAATGCTGGAAAAAAGAAGGCAGTGTGGCAGACGCCATGGCTCTCTTCTCCGAGATGGATGCTGGTTAGACTCATGCCAGTAAGCCACAGTCAAGTGGCAATACACATTAATGGAGATGGGTTAAAGGAATATGTAAGAGTTAGCCAATAAGAGGTTAGAACTAATGGGCCAGCCAGTATTTCAATGAATACAGTGTCTGTGTAATTATTTCCAGTGGAAGCTCGCCGGGCGGCCGGCACAGAACAAAGGGGCCCTGCATCTTCCTACAACATACAACATAATTCAAGACACTCTCTCCAACTCAAGATCCTTAAGTTAATCATATCTACAAATCCCCTTTGCTGTGTTATATAATAGAATCAAAAAACTTATGAAGACAGAATCCAAGGATTTGATGTGCCATCAGTTAGCCTACCCCAATAAGTTTTACTCAGACACCTCAGTGTATTTTTCTGAAGGTGCTAAGAGGAATTGTCTTATTCTGATACATTTTGGGGGTTCCAGATTCCTAGCCTCTGTGTTGTCTTATCCAGGAATGGCAGCTTAACTGCTCAGTCTTCACAGGTGTTCAGCTTGTTATGTGACCTTACTCTGACTAACACTCTGTGCATCCCTTGTTCCCTAACATCCACTCATTCTTTATTTAAACAATTTTTAATTTCTGAAGCCATGCTTCACTTTACTGACGCAGATGATGAAGGTGGATTATTTGGAGTTCTTTAAAATTTTCAGCATTTAGATAGATATTTTGCTACTTGAACACCAAGTCTTCTTTGTTTCATTGATCATTATATAAATTTGCTATAAATATTATGATTTTTCCTTTTTAATAATACATTTAATCATTTGACAATGTTACACATGTATATAATGCATTCCATTTACTTTTCCTCATCTTCATTTACCTATTTCCCACTCCTCCCAGGTCTCCTTTTCCCTTTGAATGTCTTCCATATATTAGTAACTTTTTCTTTTGTTTTGTGCCTCCACTGCATTGAAATTGTGCTTTAGATGTGATCATGTGCTTGGAGCTACACACTGGAGTTTGTTAGGGACACAAGTGGATATTATATTCTTCTTTGTAAGTTCAAATCGAGAGTTGGAAAGTTCTATCCCTACAAGGTGGAGACAGTGAAAGACTTTGGAGCTCTCAGTCCTAAGTGGGATGCATCCATCGAAGTACTTAAGGATCAGAAATCTATATGGAAATGGAAGTGAAAGGACTAAAGGATTCTGAAGTGATGGCATTTCCAATCAAAGTGTCTTCTGGAAGCAACAGGACTATGCACATGACTGTGACTGCATGCACATGTTCAAGCCAAATGAGATCCCAACAGGGAGAGGTGGGGGTGAACACAGGCACCCACATTTAGGCAAGAAGCTTTCTGCAATTAATACTTGCTGACAAAGGAGCAATCATTTCTCTTCAATGGATTCTAACAGGGTATATTAATCACCCATCAGGGTAGGCCCCATGCTCAGAAGCGGATAGCCAACCCAAAACAAACTCAGTGTCATTTTTGTAGGCATTTTGTCTCTTTTTACTTTGTTTGGGAGTGTGTGTGTGTTTTATTCTTCTTTTGCTTGTTTATTTTGATTTGCATTTTGTGAGTTCTCTCTGTGTGTGTTTCTTGCTTTTTGTGTTGTTGTCTTGATTTAATTTTTATCTGTAGATTTTGTTGAAAATATTTTTCCAAAAATGTTTAATAAATATATTCTGAGCATGAAGTTTCATGCATGAGAGGCCATTTCATAGTTTAGTCACTGTCCTTAGTGCTGATGAAGGTATTGTTGAAAACCACTCTGCCCTGCTCTAAATTTAAAAGACAATATTCAAAATCACATGTATGTGTGATATTGTAGTGTTTAAGGTATACACACATATACATATTTTTGCTTCTAGTAGTCATCATCTTATATAATATAGCCATACCAATTTACTTTAAGTTGAAGGGAGTGTGGGATGTATTCTTTCCTGTTTCCTTTGCTTTTGTGAGGGATTCCTTTGCAGAGAATGAAAATAATGAGTTGCTATGTGGTAAATCTTCTCAAGGATGATTTAACTACCCAATTTCCAGGCACTCTCATGTAGCCCTCAGATACATCTTAATTTGAAGCAATGACAAAGCTATCTCAGCACCGGCTATTACAAGGTGGTGCTAATAAAACATAGCTAACCGTAGGGAGCACATAGGGATGTTTTATGACCAGTAGGTGACTGATTGCCTGAATCATAAGTAGAGGAACCTGGTTTCATTGTAATGGAATAACCTGCTGCAGGAAGTACTTTTCTAATATCAGTACTTCTAAATAAAATATAACATTTTCCAATTGCACCTCCCATTACACTCGGGATAGAAACTTTGGAATTTCATTTCAAAATGTCTTTATTACTTTCAAATCAAAGCTGTGTCTACTATCTTATTTATCTTCCATTTTTAATTCAACAGACATAGCAAAACATGGTTTAACTTCACAATATCTTCTCAAATACTTATCTGTACTTATATGCATGCATGCATACTACTATGTAAATGTGTATAAATATACTCATTTATGTAAATACCTAATATTTGTAGACTGAGGATGCTCATTCATTTCCTGGCCACTCAGACCCGAAATAATCACACAGAATCTAAATTAATTATAACACTGCTTGGTCAATCAGTTAGGCATATTGCTAGCTAGGTGTTATATCCTAAAGTAACCCATTTCCATTATTTTATATTTTATCACAAGGCTTGTGATTTACTAATAAAGTTCCTGGGTGTCTGTCTCCTTCAGCGGCTACATAGCAGCTCTCTGACTCCATCTACTCTCTATCTATATCTCTGTTCAGATCTCCTGCCTGGCTATATTGTGCCCTGCCATAGGCCCAAAGAAGCTTCTTTATTAACCAATGGTAATAAAACATACAGTGTACAGAGGGGAATCTCACATCAAATATTAATAATTTATTTTTTATTTTTAATAAATTTAAAATTGCATTTATTTATTTCATTTATGTGTATGACGGCATTGCATACATATATGCATGTTCACTGTGTGCATGCCTGGTGTCTGTGTTACGAAGAAAAACACATCACATTCTCTGGAACTGTAGTTGGGGATGTTTTGAGCCACCAAGTACAGGATGAGAACTGAGAACTGAATTTCTGTCCTCTGCTGGACCAATATGTGCTTTTAAATAATGAGCCATCTCTTCAAACCCTTATTTTTAATTTTATGTGTGCTTGTAGTACAAGTCCACTTGAATGTGTGGACTCATGTGGTCACAGGTATGTGAGACTACAACCTTGGACATTGGTCCTCAGAGTCATCCACCTTACTTTTATACCTTTTCTATAATACAGTGTCCCTTATTGGTCAGCAGCTTAACAAACAGGCTAAACTAGCTTGCCCATGAACTTCAGGGATCTGCTGTTTCTGTCTTTGAACACTGGAATTGTAATAATGTGTCTTATTTTTTTATATGAATTTTGAGGACATCAAGCTTGTGTAGCAAGCACTTTACCAGCAACAATTTCTCCAGCTCATACATAAGTGATTTATCATTTAACATATAATTTACTACAAATAATTATTCTTAATTTGTGTTTAACATAAAATTTATCATTACATATTATCCTATGTACTTATTAGATACATAAACTACAGTCAACACTGACATCAAGGAAACTAATCTAACATGGCTAATGATATATGCCAGGAAAGTAATTACAGCATCCAGGTTCAAATACTAATTGTAAAATTAAATTTTTCTAAAGTTGATTATGAGATATTGCACAATAGCAATAGCAAACAAGTTGAAATAGTAATTTCTCTTTATATAATAGTTGATGGTGAAGCAAATATGATATTAAAATGTATTAATAGAGGTATTAAATGTTCATACAAGGTTATACAGTTTCATTTGATCCACCCCAAAGATTATAACTGGATCGGAGTCATTTTCAGCTACCATATTGACAAGCTAAGTGTGTAAGATATTCATCTATTAAAAATATTAGAAGAGTGGAGATAGCTAAATTAAAACATGATGGATAGAGAAGTCTTCTAGTTTTATGTATTTATTATTTGTTTTAGGATACCATTTTTTATTCTTTGACAGTGTAACACACATATGCAACATATTTTGGTCATATCCACCCATGTATCATAAAACTTTGCAACTGTTATTTGTTGACATTCATTAGAAACAACTAATAACCTGAAAGAATAAAGATGAACTTGAGGTAAGCCCAGCCAAGAACCTTCTCCTTCTCAACCTATTAGCTTCTTAAATTTGAACAAAAACAATTACCTTTGAGATACTGGTTGGTTCCTGGGTGGGTTCTACTCCCCCTGCTCCTCCACCTCACAAGGTCAGACCAGGCCAATGTGGGAAAAACTAATTCAAGCTTGGGCCTATGCTGCATCCAAGAGCTCACTTCATTACATTGACCACATTGGCCCAGATGCTCTGAGATATGGTAGGGCACCTTCTACCCTAAGCCTTTATTTATCATTCTGGTGCATAGTGCCATGAGGACATGTGCTCAAATATGTTCATAGCAGCTTTATTTATCATAGCCAGAACCTTGAAACAACATAAATGCCCATCGACCAATGAATGGATAAGGAAAGTGTAGTACATTTACACAATGGAGTACTATACAGCATAAAAAATGACATCTTGAATTTTGCAGGAAAATGGATGGAGCTAGAAAACATTATTTTGAGTGAGGTAAAATACAGACACAGAAAGGCAATTATCACATGTACTCACTCATATGTGGATTTTAAACATAAATCAAAGAAAACCAGCTTACAAACCACAATCCCAGAGAACTTAGACAACAATGAGGACACTGAGAGAGACATACATAGATCTAATCTACATGAGAAGTAGAAAAAGACACGATCTCCTGAGTAAATTGGGAGAATGGGGACCTTGGGGGAAGGTTGAAGGGGGAAGGGAGAGGAAGGGAGGGGAGAAGAGAAAAAAATGTAAAGCTCAATAAAAATCAATAAAAAATAAAAATATAAAAACAAACAAAAAAGAAAGAAAAGAACAGACTGTGGGTGGTTATCTTCCTTAAAATGGTAGTAATGGTAATGGGCCTTCTTCTCCTCTGCCTCTCCTGCACACTATGAATACAGTGAAAGAGGAAGGTTATGGAACACTGGCTTTCCCCTGTTCTGGGTCTATTCTCATAAAACTGCTCAGATGTAGAAAGAGTAAAGGACTGAGACAGAAGATCCACTTTCCATACCACTTAGATATTCCAAAGAGTCATCCGATTTCATTTTAATTCTGGAAACCACAGAGTCACATTATCCATCATCAGATGCCTCCTGGGTCTTCTGCAGTAGTCAGCGATGGCCAGTGATACCATCTATGCATAAGAGGTTTGTCCATTATGCTTAATGAAAGACTGTCCCTGGGCATTCTGGTAGCTTGTAAGCAGATGGTCTTTGACAGGGAACACATTGAATCTCCTGGTGGCAAAAAAGAAAGTATTATTATTTTCTTCCTTTAGGTGGTAGTCTGACTCTTTTGTTCTGAAATCAGTTTTCAGTCAAACACACATAAGAGTGGCTGATTGGCCAGTTCTTCCCTGGTTGTAACATTCTCTTCCAAGAACTGTTTAAATATCTTCAATTCAACATTTATAAACTTATTTCATGGTTTTTCTTTACCTCTTCTGTATTTTGTGCTATAGTTATTTCCTTTAGAAATTTCTTTTTAAAGTCTTGTCAAAATTCTATTTCTCAACCTATCTGGGTGCCAAAGTTAATGCAGTCATCTTTAGAAACAAGTAAGAAACAGGATAAAAGGCATATTTGCCTTTTTAGTCTAATACCTGGAGATAACATAGTATCAAGGGAACTGATATTCTTAAGTATTCAGATTACTGCTTAATAAATAAAAAAACTTTTGGTGATTAGAGATGCTAAAAATGAAAACAGGCTTCTCTATGCTGCATTAATTTATTGAGATTACTTGTAGGTCTTGTATCTTACACACAAGGAATCAGGGTATATCTAAGGATCAATGTATGTGTGAGTAAGTTTAGCACGGTAGAGCTTTAAGTGAAGACTATGCCTTTTACAGTACTTATAGAACACACATGTAAATAAAAAAATATGGCTATATTAAGCAAGATTGGCTCCATGTTCCTAAACAGTAAATATCTGAAAAATTGAAGCCAAATACTCACTCAGTGATTCTATAAATCAGAAAACCCATTGGTGTGAGGACTGAGACATGGCTGACTTGTGCATGACCCAAGGATGTACGGTATCAGACACTCACGTGCATCAAAGATGGACCTGGGGCAGTGGCTGCAGAGATGTTTGTCTCATACTAATTAATATTAAATATGGAGATACTTACAAATGAAGACAAACTTTATTACCATGATTTATAGAAAGGTAACAAGTTAAGAAAAAAGTGAAGAAAATATCCAAGACATAAAGATTTAAAACAGAAGGAATGTAAAGCTCTTAGAGTTGGGGAAAGGGATACCAAGTAGGTGGCCAAGGTCATGGCCATTTAGAGAGCAATGAGGAAGACTATTGTAATGTTATTTTTTGACCAATTAGAAGATACTATATTTGGTATATGTTTTTCTGAACCAACTAGAGACATCATGGTTTGTCACGTATCATCTGCCCAAACAGGGGGGATGAAACCATTCCTCTGTCTATTGCTAACTCTTTGTTAGATAGACTTTGTTTGTCCCTAACTCTTGACAGTTTGTGATATTATTAGTTACCAAGAACCTCTATACCTTGCAAGTATCTCAAAAGCTGTTAATTATGCTAAGTTCTCTATGTTGTCACAACTAATAGGAAGTGACTGCATTTGTTCTTAGCTCTTTGTCCACAGAATGATTGCAGTTCTCTTTTCTGAAATAGGGGAAGAAAGAAGTCACCTTTATTTACAACTTGTTTTGTTATAATTAGCTGCTTCATAAGCAGGACAATATACAAAATCAATACTGCCTAGAATTTTCTTTCCAAGGGAAATCTACATGAAACTGACCAACTGACCAGTCAATACTAGTCTTGCTTCATGAGGTTACTGTCTCTCTCCTATCAAGTCTTTTTGACTATCTCCTACTCTTTTGGGGACTGTAGACTCCCAGACCCTGAATTTCCTGTGACCCTCTGCCTGCTGGAGTAAGCAACTTGTTTTCCTATGTTTGCAGCTGTTCTGAGCAAACAACTTGTTTTGCAGCTGTCTGAGCACAAGACCCTCAGGAGTTTCTGATGTCCGGGGAGTAGTTTCTGGTTGGCTTGCAGCTTAGAGTTAAGGCATAGCCATTAGTCAAGAAGATCCTATATAAGCTGCCCTGGAACATAGTAAAAAGGGTATTCTTGCCATTACACTTGTCGCTGTGTGTCTGTGTGTGTTTCAATCTCCAGGGCCTTGCCTGACTCGGGAACCGTACTATAGTGTGTAGTGCATAGAGCAGGTATTGCACTACACTGCCCAGCTGAAAGCTCTTTGTTTTTCATTCCTAGTGTTCCTAGTCTCACCATTTTAGGGCTAGCACTCCCTTTATCTCTAGAAGTTTGTTCTCACCGTGAGCCATTTGTAGACTTCACCATGCATCCTCTGCCTGAGCTACCTATAGTAAGCAAGCACCAAGTTGAGGAAAATGGTGGCTATAATAGACAGTGTTCTCGGATTGTTTTCTATAGGCCACATGTATTAGCATTGTTTTTATTGCTGTGATAAAGTACCCTGGGAAGAACAATTTAAGGGCTTACTCTGGCTTACAGTTTCAGAAGGAATACAGCTCATCATTAGGACTGGGGAGAGGCATGGTAACAGAAACATGTATTGTATACACATTGAGTAAGGAGTTTAGAAGCAGAGGACACACAGGAAGCAGGGCTAGGTTATAAGCCCCAACCAAGTGAGATTCTTCCTTCAGCAAGGTTCTACCAATAAAAGATTCAATAACCTTTTCAAACAATACCATCAAACAGGGACCAAATATACAAGACTAAGGGAAGGCATTTCATATTCAAGCTACACCACCAGGTAGGTGCTTTTTAACATTATGTACATAAAGGAAGCATTACTGTCTATATTGTAGAAATGTAGGCAATTTAGTTTTCTAGATTTGCCTGAAGTCTCTGCTAAGAGATAAAAAGTTAAATCTCTACAATCTGTTTTGAAATCTAAAATATACTTTCTCATCACATGAACTTTTGAGATAATATTTTAAAATAATTGTAGATTTTGTGAATTTACAGAAGCTTAAAGAGAAGTTTTCCGTTCTTCCAATTTGCCTTAGTGCATCTCCTATAATTACAATACAGTATATCAAAGCCAACAAAGTAGGCTTTGTACAGTGCGTGTGCCTGTGTTGTGTGTGCAGGTGTGTGGGTAGGTGTATGCCTGCGCATGTGTAGTTGCTATGCCATCTTAATGCCTGTGTATAGTTACCTAATTTTCACTGTACCAGTGATAGAGATCTAGTTGATCATCACAAATTCTTCCTTTGTTGATACACCTTAATAGTTGCATACACCCTTGTCATCATCACCATCCTTATCACCTGAAAACTATGAACTCCTCCAGATCTATAATCTTGTCAACTTTCAAATGTCTTCTGGAAGGGGCCATATTGATGTTGTACCATGATGAACGAATATGTGAACAAAGAAATTTAAATCCGTCGGCAGTACAGTTTCTATAGACTAAGTTTCTATTTGAATATATGATAAAGAATTTATTTAAATATGTTTCATAAGTAACAATGTGGAAATACAAGAAAATCAAAAGTTTTTGAAGAAATAAGCATATTAATATAGCATAAAATATACATTTATGTGGAATAACTGCATGAAAATTGTCAATTTGTTTGGGCTTTGTATTATCTTCTAATGATTGGCTGTTTATTTCATGTAACATCTTAAGTGATTTGTTTTGATGTCTATAAAGAGAAACAATTTGATGTTCTGCTGATGGGAAGGAATATAATTTAGCAATCAGTATTCAAATTTATTTTAAATTACATTCGTAGACATAGGGAAATATTAAAAAGAAATTAAGAATTTCTTTCCATTAGAGTTTTAGTTAGAATCACTTCATTAAATGACAGCTTCAAAGTAAATAGGCAGGCAATTATGTGTCTCCACTAATCACACTAGCTGGTAAAATCGTTTCCTCACTTCTCATTTTCAGTGAGCTCCACAAAATAATGTTATCTATAAGATAATGCTTGTGACTGAAAAAAAAAAACAAAACACGGAAGGCAAATAAGCAACCTTAATTGCCAATAACATTTACATCTAGCGCATGCTAATTTACAAATCAGCTTAAAAGCTTACCAGCATCTCATATAAACAAAGTCAGTCGATCCACTTTTCCGTATTGAGAAGTTGAAAAAATAAGCATGCAAGGAAACAAGCACTTGAAAACAACATTTAGTGGCTACTTTCATCTCATCACTGTGAAATTTCTTTTCTTTCTGTTCCAGGGCCATATTAAGATTATTATGTAATCACCTATTATTTTTCTCTTTGTACTACATAAAAAATTAAGTTCCTTGTTTCTTTCCACCAATGATATTTGAATGAACGGTTACTAAAGAGTAAGACCCACTTCAACAGCTAGTAAGATTTACACTGGTTTTCATGTTATGTTACTCTTTCTTTTTGGTGACAGAAAACTCTAGAGTTCTCTCAGCTTTTCTGTACATATAAGTGCAATATAGTTTATTGACCTTTCAATGGGCAGTAAAACTTCTTATGCTAAATGACCAAAATTCTATAGAATAGCATATTTCCATACAACTAACCTATGTACAGAAGTTTGAATACAGAACTAGAGCAAGAGAAAAAGATGATATTCAATTTAATTTTTTCTTTTCAATCATTCAAGTCAAATTTATCTTTGTTGTCCATATAGAAGGTAGGAAATATATAAGTATGTACATGTTGATATGAAGCATACATGTAACTCATGACAAAGAAAAGTTATTGGTTTTAAATCCATCACCCAGCTGTGAACCCTGTGAGGTACAATGACTGTCCTGACGAGATAGGCCCATTGGTGGAATAATGGCATGAATGGAAGTAACTAGCCACTTCTAAGTAAACACGTTTATGACCACATTTTAATAATTGAGCAAAGAGAAAAGAGAATCAACACAAGAAATGCAATACTCGCCAGGCGGTGGTGGCGCCCGCCTTTAATCCCAGGACTTGGGAGGCAGAAGCAGGCGGATCTCTGGGAGTTCAAGACCAGCCTGGTCTACAAGAGCTAGTTCTAGGACAGGCTCCAAAACCACAGAGAAAACCTGTCTCGAAAAACCAAAAAAAAAAAAAAAAAAAAAAAAAACAAAAACAAAAACAAAAAAAAAAAAAGAAATGCAATACTCGTTACACGCAATTTTACTTCACCTGTGTAAAATGGTGTTTCCATAAATACAGAGCTAGTTCCAGGACAGGCTCCAAAGCCACAGAGAAACCCTGTCTCAAAAAACCAAAAAAAAAAAAAAAAAAAGGAAACTTTTAACTTTGAGTTGCACCAGTCATTGGGATAGACTCCAAATCACTTCTCGTTAAAGAGCAATTGTATAGGTAAGTCATGTAAGATCAATTATTTTTCAACAAGTACTTTTCACGCTCTTGTACATAGTTACTGGAATATCCAAATCTACATTATTTGATTATCTATACACACATCAGTATCATATTATAGGTGGATGGAAGGACTGCTGCTCAAAAGCTAGAGTGAGGTTTCCATACTGATAGAATGGAGGAGGATAGAAAACTTACCATGGTGCCTGAGAATTGTAATGTAAAATGGACACTCACAGTTCAATTTAAATGCTTCATTTTCTGTATAGAAAAATATAGGTTCAAAACTTTGCAATACTGTGGCATAACTAGATACCAATTTTTAAAATAGTGTGATTGGGGTCTTCACAAGATTCTTGTAGAGAATACATGAAACATGATATATAAAGAAGTTTCTATAGATAGCAAAGCCTCTATAAACATCTGAAAACAATCTGAATCTTTGAACTGGGGAGAAAACATACTTTGATTAAAATCCCATCTCTTCCTAATGTGACATTAACTCCATTGATGTTTATCATTTTACAGACATTTATTATTTTGATATTCTTTAGAACATTATTGTAATACTTCATGATCAATCACCCATCTGAAAGTTCATCATTTGGTGTATTTGTCTTGTCATTAATTGCTTCATATTTGAGACATCTTTACAGAATAAGTTTTCTCTCAGAATAAAACTCAAGAATGTTTTGAATTTGAAGATGGTGTTTCTAGCAATACAATAAAATAAAAACTAATACAAGAAAGAATAATGATTAGAAAATATCAACAAATGTTTTGCCTGTGAGAGTGGACATTTTAGTAATACCACGAAGATTTCTACGTGGTACAGCAAGAACAAAATTGATGAGTGTGTTATTATTTTCTAGTTTTTGACTGAAACTGACCAAGGATAAGCTAATACTATATGAATGGAAGGATTGCTAGCATGTTGGAAGCCAGGCCAATTCAAAGCTTTTCCTGAGGCCTTGATATGTGGAGAAGGAATGCACTTCCTTGTCTAAAATCAGGAGCACACATGACAAGGCCAGTTACTACCCTGGGCCATGTCCTTGTTTAGGATCCTGGGAATCCAGCTCTTCTCTTCTAAAGGGCTGCGTTTTTTCTGTCCCAAGGCCACAGTGTTCTCAGTGTGATACACTTGAGATATCCCATATTCCCTTTGTGTATCATTACTTGATTGGCTTCCTGCTGACTTTGCTCCTTTGTATGGTAGCTTTCTGATGACTCTGTCCAATTTTCTCCCTTAAAACTGAAAATAAGATGCTGCACTCCTTATATAAGCTTGCTTGGCATAAGCTGTCAGCTTATATAGGAACTTCTGATCTCAACTTTCATATCTTTTTTATTTTCTCATCCCTAAACCGCCCCTTCAAGAACCTGTCACTAAAGAACAGCCTGCTGGGCCAGATCACTGGTGTTCTCATTAAAAGCCTACTTAGAAAGATTACAGTAAGACTGCTGATATCTGCAATATAACCTTTATATACATATAAAGATTTTATTATGCACTCACATATACATATATGTATATGTGTGTGTTTGTATATATGCTAAAGTCAATGAATGAAATGTGTGAATGGCTTGTTTTTGCTTGATATTACTAAAAAATAAATGAACAGTTGAACCTAACCCTTGGGTTAAGATAATGGTGCAGACATATGTATGTAGAGATGGGACTTCATAAATAAGAGAAGCTCATTCTCTTGGGAATTTGCTCACATCTTGAAGAGAATGAAGAAATTTCTGCAGGGCATGAAATTGGGGTTTCTGGTCCAATGCGCCTTTTAATCAAAGGGCAGGAAATACTTATTGGCCACCTCATCTTCATTTGATATGAAGATTTAGTGAGATAAAGAACATAAACACCAGAGTCTGGAACATTTACAGTGTCTGCATTTGCAATGATGACTCCATGTATTTTAGCCTCTGTCTTTGAACAGAGATTTCTGGTCTCTGCTAATCAGATTGGGCCTAGAATTGACCTCAGAAATCAGATACACATTTACTAGATATGCTTCCCTTAGAATCTGTAATTGGAATAAAGAGATAATTTATTCCTGTGTTACCAAAATTGGTATGTATATGCTTAGAGGTACAGACACAGTCTCGTATATTGACCTGAAGAAAGAGAAGACCCTCAGCAGAGGTGCTAAGATGGAATATACTCAACAAAAGCATGTAGATCTGTTTCAGTTAGAAAGTGATTATATTTCCTAGTGGGTGGATTTCATTGTATGTAAGCTGTTAGCATTGAAAACTATGCAAACAGGTAAATATATTTGATTATCTTATTCAAGGTACTAGTTACTAAAGATCTCTCTTTTTATTTCAATACTTGGTTGATAAGCCATTGGTTTCATCACGGATTTTAAAGAAATTGTTCCATTCCTTGTTTATAAGGTTAAAGTAATACTGAAGTATCCTGGAGGGCAGCATTCGAACATTATAATATTTCTTCATAGTCCCACAACTAAGTCTTGGAGAGGTCATCTCAGCCTACATAGATTCTATCTGCCTGATGAGACTCAAGATAGACAATGAATCATAAGCACCTCCTCTATTTTGCAGAACAAAAGGAGTTTCTCAGAGAGAAGCAATATTGCATTTGAATTATTTAACCATGATCAAGGCACAGAATACCAACACTGGAAGCTTTGTGGTGAAGACAGGTATATCCAAATCCAGAGTAAGTGTATGTTGTAATAAAGAATCTTCCATCCTCCATAATTAGGGACTTCATGTAATCATTACCTACAAGGTAATTGGTCACTAAACAATAGTGTAATCACTACCTACAAGGGATTTGGTGACCAGATAATAATGATACATTAGAAACCGAGCTTTAACAGATGATGCAGGTAGGTCAATAGTACAGCAGAATAAGTTCAGATGAGGACTGTCTTTGAGATGTGGGACATAACTTTAGTAATTTTGCCACTTTGGGTTTTTTTCTCAGAAATTATAGAAGTTTGAAAGATACTCTACAGATTGACTGCATCATCAGTCTTATTTTTAAAATCCCCTGTGCAACAGGACCTTGTGCTGAGCAGGGGGAAAAATGCTTTTACCCATTACCAATAATTTGGACTTATGAAGAGGTAAGATTCAGATTGAGGGAGACTGAACAAATCAAGGAGACAGTACATGCTCATGTATAGGTATAGGTACATGTGTATGTATATTTCCTCCTCTGCCAGTGGAGACTGATAAACCTTTGTTTTACTTCATCTGAAACTGGAGAATTACTGATGTTATGATTTGGTAGATCAGATAACAGGTAGTTCATCGGAGATCATAATGGTCACATATGCAGCATGCTGTTCTAGGTCAGGCGTTTGATCTCCACCAGAGCCCAGGACGTACCCAGGAGCTGATTTTCAACATGTTCAGTTGTGCAATGATCAATTGTGTAACGAAAGACTTGATGTAATAGAGCAAAAAACAAAACCCGAAAAGCTTCCAGAAATCTGCCTCTCTGGTCACACTTTTTTTTTTTTTTTTTTGGTTTTTTTCGAGACAGGGTTTCTCTGGTTTTGGAGCCTGTCCTGGAACTAGCTCTTGTAGACCAGGCTGGTCTCGAACTCACAGAGATCCGCCTGCCTCTGCCTCCCAAGTGCTGGGGTCACACTTCTTTTCTCCTGGTTTCCCAACTATTTTATCAGCGTTCCTCTTTGCTGCTGACACTTTAGAGCTTTGTTGAATCTGCTGAGTCTTTAGGTCCAGAATGAAAATGCTTTACTTACATCATACCTGTACCAGTCTCTGATACATGTCTTGTTTCAGTATTCATTTTCTCCTACTGCACAAAATTTTTACATGTATGAAGGCTTAAAATAAAAGTTATTATCATATAGTTCTATAATTTGACAACATAAGATGACTTTCTGTGAGCTAAAATGAAGTTGTTTTAGAACTATATTGCTTTATAGAAGGTTTGATTGAAAGTCTATTTTCTCATCTGTGCTGGTAAGAGGCTGGCTCCATTTCCTGTCTTTTGTAAACTGATGGTTTTCTTGCCTTCAACCCCAGACATGCAAGCATGCTATGTCTCGGTGACTCTTTTTCTGTGGTCAGATTTTCCTCTTCCTCTTTTGAAATGAGGAACAGATTCCATTTTCAACAGTCCATATATTTGACTGGGCCTATTTGTTATATATCCAGACTAATAGCTTGAATTCCTGAAGTGTATATGTAAAATCCACAATGACAAGTAAGGTGAGATATTCATAGATTCCAGAGAATGCTGGGCTATGAATGGCCATTATCATGCCTGATGTCAAAACCACTTGTTAGATGACCCACTGCATTTTATTCTCTGAAGGGTCCATTGCCTTCTAGATCTGGAGCTGTTATTAAACATTGTATCATAAAGACACAAGGCAAAACAACTGTAATCCTGGGGCATCTCTAGAGCCTCCTGAAGACGCAGCTCTGAATTTTTATGCATATTTCCTATCAACACAATACAGTCCACTGTCTCCTGGTAACCAGGCTTTATTAGAATGAGGTGACGGGAACACTTATCTAGTATAACATCCTTTGGGATGGTGCAATGATGGAGCACCCTGAACATTAGAATATGACACGAGTTTAGTAACTAGATAGTTTCTATGTCCTTGCTATGGTTGGTAAGCAGGTCACAGTACTAGGCATGGATTTTCTCATGTGAAGTGAACCTCAGAACTAATCATAGATGGCCTAGCTTCCTGCATCTATGAGCATGGTAGAGCCAATGCAATTGTCTTACAACAGCATCAGCTGCGTTTAATGGGCCTCCACAAGACTCGGCTTGTCAATGGTCAATTGCAGACTGAAGAGGGGCTCGCATTGCCCTAGTCCACCCTACTGAACTGGTGGCTATTGATGGATTCCGAAGAAGGGTCAGACATTGTCTTTAGTTGTATACCTGATGAGTCCACCACATTTCAATGGCTATCTCTAAATCCATGGTCATGAGGTAGGCACTGGCCAAACTCAGCAGATCTCAAAACAAAACAAATGGTCACGAATGTAGGAAACAAACTTCTAGCAAGGAATGGAGGGGTAGTAGAGGTGGAAGGGAGATAATTGAGGATGGGAGTGGCAGCAATCATGATGATACATACTATATATGTGTATACTATATATAAATGTGCATGTACTGTATATATATACAAATTGTCAAAGAACAAACTTAATAAAAGTTTAAAAATTAAGAAGAAAAAAAGAAGAAAACTAGATAGATTTAAAGTAAAAGAATGAAGATTTGCCAGTTGAGTTTGCTGGACAGTGAACTGTCAGATTAAAGTCTGGGTGCTGAGTAAGAATAGCTATAACCATACTCTCAAAATATCAGCTGAGGCACCTATTCTCATCAGTTTAAAGTTCAAAGGGTTTGCAATCCGTATGACCCAGCCAAAAGGGCAAGATATAAAGGTATTTCTCTTAAGAACCAGATACTGGAGCAGAAAACACGAGTCTGCCTTGCACCATTAAGACGGAGCAAAAGACCCACATGCGTGCCTGAGGCAAATATCCCCAGGCAGGGAGGAAAAATCACAGGCCACATGGTGAAGAAATATGGTGGGGTACTGAAGAGAGAGAAAAGAGAATGATTCGTGTCCTGTGGAGACAGGCAGATCTGAAGAAGCGAAGGCAGTAAGGAGCGGGCAGAGGTGGGTGGCGCGCTCACCACCTGGGGTCATGGTAATGTCCAGGCCTGAACTGCTGCCACAGGCCAAGTCTGGTCCTGTGACTCTGTTGCCACTGCTGTCTGTGTTGAAGTCCATGACTCCTGTTACCACTGCAGGCTGAGAAAATAGGGCTGCAGAGCTGACCCTGCCCTCACCGGCTGCAGCGCTCCATGGCACAGATCCCTGCACCTCACTGTAGAGCTGACCCTGTGAGCAAGGGAGCAGGGGAGTATGGGAGATCTGGTCCAGCCACTCATCTACCCTATGGTGGTGTGAGTGAAAGAGAGAGATGCCCCTCCACTGACCCTCACTGCCTATGGATCTCATGAGAACAGGAGAGCTGGCCTGGCATCTCACCGGCTACAGTACTAGGGAGAGCAGGCCCTGTACCTCCCCTGAGCAGCACAGTAGAATTGACCCTGTTGGTACTGGCACCTTAATCCTTAGGGCCTGAGCAATGGACAGGTGGCCCCACTACTTGTTTGGCAGGCAGCAACGGGGGCGGGGCAGCGATCTCGCCCCCTTTGCCCCGTGTCTCTCACTGCCTGAAGCAGGCAGGAGAGCTGACTTCCGGGTCATGAAATTGGACGAAATGGCCTTTCCCCCTTTATCTGCCATGTGTTGGTGATGGCGAGGGAAAGACGCCCTCTCCCCTCACTCCTTTCCACCTGTATCAGGTGAGAGAGTTGACACTGCCCCTCACCAGGAAAGCAGGTCTTTCACCTCACCTGGGTGGGAGAGTAGAGCTGACCCTGTCGATGGGGGTCAGGATGACCATGTGTTTGTGATATTTGGCCCCACCCTTTATCTGCCATACACAGGAGAATCAGCCCCATCCCTTACTGCCTGCTACATAGAGTGAGCTATCCAGGGACGATGCTGGAGAGCTCACTCTGGTGATGAGGATTAGGGAGAGCTGGGGAACTGAACAAACAGCAAGCATCCAGGCACAGAACCAAGGATCTGTGTTGGCCCACAAAAACATCCACCCCATCAATGATCTACTGAAGCATGTAAAGGGGCTAGTTCTGCAGACTCACAGCTGGAGCATCTCCATGACACAGGGTAAAACAGTATATGCAAGAGGAGTCCCAGTGAGGTCCTGGTATAGATAGACCAGAGGCCTTGAAACAGACCGACGACTCACAGCAATGAGCACTTGCAAGTAATGATATATGGACTAGGGGTATACTACGTGACTCACTGTGTCACACTACAGCTATGATGACAAGATTTTTCTGCATTCTTTACTTTAAATTTCATTTTGCTTTGTGTGGGGCATAGGTTGTAGGAACAGAGGGTGGATGTGTGTGGGGGACATGAATGGGATCCAGAGGCAGTATATGAAATCCACAGAATTTTAAAAAAGAACCTAACATTACTTTTCTAATTTAAAACAAAGTAAAATTATCATAGATGTACCCTTGATAAGGATCAGGAGTTGTATGCTCCTATCAAAAGTACAAGAACAAATGAAACACTGCATTTCTGGGGAAACTGTATCAACACTATCCCTAGAGACTTGGAAATGGTGATTTACGTGCTATAGGGACCTAACTCTAGTGGTTTAGTACCATGTCTTCATCATATGACTTCAGCACTCTGTTCAACTGGTTACTTATAAATGCACAAAATTCCCAGAAAAAAATAAAAAAATGTTATGTTTGTTATATTTAAAATTTTTGATTTCCAAATTTAAGTTTGTGTCACCTAATTTTGACATTAGTGTGCTGGCTGGTTCCTATCGTCTTCATACTGAAGAATGCGTGACTTTTGCAGCATATCTATCATATTATAGCATTTGATCACCTCTCCAGTACTACCAGTACGTTTTATGATTTCCATTTTTTCTTATTTTATTAGAAATTATGGTTGTTTTTATTTTAGGGAGTATCTCTCTTCCTTAGTTGAAGAAAGTCTTTCCTATTCATTTCATAAAGATGTATAGTCTCTTAAGCTCTGTTTGCCATGAAATGTCTTCATCTTTCCCGTACTTCTAAAGGACAACTTGGCTGGATAATATACTTCTGTGTGGTGATTTTTTTCCCTATGAACTTTAAAAAAACTTCAGGCTAACTTCTGACTATAAGATCTCTGCTCAGAAGTAGCCTTCTAGGAGGAGGAGGAGAATATATAAAGATACATTGAGGGGTGACTTTGTTTGTTGTTGTTGTTTTGAGACTCTTTTGTATTGTTGTCTTTCTTCTTTGGGAAACCAACTACAAAGTAAGTTAGAGTAGACCTAAATAAGTTAACACTTACTGATGACTGAGAGCTGACCTTCCTATGTCTGGACACTGGTGAATAGCTCTGGAACTTGGGAGGTTTCTATTACTAGTTCTTTGAGTAAGCTCCTTTGTCAATCTCAAATCATACTTTTGAAGACTCGAGAACTCATATTTAGCTCTTCCAATGCTGCCCCGTTCTTCCCATGAACTTTCTTCACAACTGAAGAAACCTTGACCCTTCCTTGTCCTGCATGTGGATATTTTCCAGTGGCCTGCTTTCGAGCACACTGATTTTTCTCTTGCCTTAGATCCATTTTGCTAATGTTGCCTTCTATTGCACTTTTAAATCTGCTAAGTGTATTTTTTAGTTCAAGGATTTCTGTTTGTTTGTTCAAGGTTTTCACATTTTGGTTTCTATTTCTCAATCAAACTGAAATTTCATATTATTGAGATTACTTTTCCACGTTTCCTTGCTTCTCACTGTGATTCCGCGAATTGCCAGTTACATTCTCTGATAGTTACACACATACGTTACTTTCTGCTTGATTCTGACAGTGTATTTTGATAGGTAATCGCTTCCTGAAAGTTCTTGATGCTTATTTTTTTATACCTTTGAACTTTAAAATAAGTTATTTACTGTAGAATTCATAATCTGGATTCATTATTTCCATTTGCTGAAATTCTATACAATCCACCAGTTTTCTGAGACAGTTGTTGCTTCTTTCATCACTAGAGGGTGATATAAGCCCAGGTTTGCAGTGAAACTGGCAGAAGGGGGTAACACTCTTCTAGCACTAGAGAAAGAGCCAACCCCAGCTTAATGGATCTATTGCTTCATCTTAGCTCTTTGAGTACATGAAAGGGTAAACTTCCTGAAGAACTCTCTTTGGAGCTACAGAAATAACAGCCTCCGGATATTATGTTGTGTCTGTGAGTACTAAAGCTGCTAAGCCTTTCACAACCTGAGTTTAGAGGTTTTCACAACACTTGGATAGAACCAAATGTTGCCTTCTTCCCAAGCAATCCCAGGTCAATACTAGTGGAGTAGTCGTTTGATAAAATGGAGCCACGAGTCTCTGCATGTCACTGTGGCTGTTCTTGGGGGTCTATTGAACAGAACTGGCCTGAACATGGTGGTGTGTTGCCAGTCTGACTTAGCATTTTGATTAAAAAAAATTCTGTGCTCACTACTTGTTTACCCCTAGAGTGTCTGACTACACACTATTGTAGGGATGCTGTTGACAAAAATTGCTTGTTACCAATGTGGACATTAAGCCATGTTGCATTTGTGTATCACAGACACAGACTTGCACAGTCCCATGGGTATGCTGAGGCCCACACTACAGCTAGCAGTCATACAGACCCTTGACTAAAGTATATATCTCTACATGGTGCTATGTCTGTGGGCTACATTGGTACTTTTCAGTGTGGGAGGAAGGGAATCCAGACAATCTCTTGGCTACTATAACTGGTGATAACCTGGGCCAAGCCTGAGTCTTTGGCTTCCAAGTGCATTGCCAAGGGAAGGAGTGCCTCAGTCCCACTCAAAGACTGGCAGTGGGTTCAAATCTTAAACTTTTGTCACCAATATTCATATATGTCTGATTTCAGGGCAATTCTACAACCAATGAACTCTGCTCTGAAAATGCAGCCTTTAGTCTCTGTTTGTTGTTAGGTAGACTTAACATTGATCCTGAAGACAAACGTCTATGTAGATTTTTATTGCCTTCTTCCAGAAATTGGAGAAAGCCTGCTCTGTTTTACAAGGTTGGAAGATGGATGGCAGAGGCATTTCCTGATCCTTTGGCCAACATTCCAAAACCTATGTCTGTGAGTATTTGCCCAGTTCTGCCAAACACTCTCATACTGAAGATGATTTGAGGTGTTTTGTCTAGATTTGGACTTCATTTGTTTTTCTGCTATAAATGAGAAACATTTCTCTCTGATCTCTGGAATTGGGGTACTATCATAGTTTGAACATAATTGGCCCCCATAGTCTCATAGGGAATAGAACTATTTGGAGAAGTGGCGTTGTTGGAATGGGCATGGCCTTGTTGGACGGACCTTGTGTCACTGTGGAGGTGGGTGTTGAAGTCTCCTATGCTCACGATACCACCCATTGTCTCAATTTACTTCCTGTTTCCTAGGTGATCAATAGGTAGCTGCTTCTCCACTTTCAGTTCCTTCTCTAGCACCATGTCTGCCTGCATGTTGCCATGTTCTGCCATGATAGTAATGGATTAAACCTCTCAAACTGAAAGCCACACAATTAAATGTTTTCTTTATAAGCTTAAAGTGTTTCTTCACAGCAATAGAAACACTAAGACAGAAGTTGGTACCAGGAACTGGGGTATTGCTGTCATAGACCTGGATATGATTTTGTTTGGAGGAACTAGGAAAGCATTGGAATACTTTAAGCAGTGCTTAATGAGCCATACTAATGAAGGTATGGAAGAAAATTGCACTGAGAATGATTAGAACTGTGTGGGGGGATAGGAGGCTGGCTCAAGTGGTTTCGAGGAGAAGAATTTTAGTATATTGCCTAGAGGTCTTTCTTGTGATAATTTGGTAAAGAAAGTGGCTGCTTTTTGCCCTTGCCCAAAAAGTCTGCCTGGGACTAAAGTAAAGAGATTTGGATTAATTCCATTGGCAAAGGAAATCTCAAAACAACCTAGTATAGACTCTCTTGTGTGGTTACTAGTGTTCATGCTTATAAAAACTTATAATCAAAAAGAACAAGCTGAGCAAGGAAAAATTCAAAATGTAAAATTTCAGGAGGAAAGGAGCACCAGTAAGTGGAATGGAGCTAAGTCCCTTGTTCAAGGAGATAACTTAAGAAATGGAATGAATGAAGTGGTGACCTCAGGGCAAGATCCCATTCAGCTATGTTTTCAACTTGTGAAAGGGAGCTGAAGAAAAGCCTAGAGCTGGGTGTGGTGGTGTACACCCTTAATCCCAGCACTTGGAAGAGAGAGACTTGTGGATTTCTGTGTTTGAGGCCATCCTGGTCTACAAAGCAAATTCCAGAACAACCAACTTTAGGCAGTAAAGGTAACCATCAAAACCAAAAAGCTGGTGAAGATGTAATTGAACCCCAGCAAGCAGGAGGACTTGGCAGGTTCAGCCACATGGTTCTGGCTTTAGAGTTAAGGAGAGAAGAAGGGGTTATAGAATTTGCCTCCAAAACTAAGGAAAGCTGCTGAGGCTAGGCATGTTTCAGGGGTGTCCCTGAATGGGAGACCTAAGGAAGTCATTAAACGAAACTGTGAAGTTGAAGCCTGTGGTGGAGACTCCAAGATGTTGAAGATGTCAGAGTCATAAGGTACCTGCCTAGGAAAACTGCTAAAAGATAGTGAAACCAATAGAAAGAAGTATGTTGCAGTAAAAACTGAAAGGAATTGGAGATCTGAAGAGCGTTTTGACATTAGACATGGAAATGCAGAGTTTGGTAGTGTTTGTCTAGTTGGTTTTTGGCTATTGCTTTGATCCAATATTTCCTCATTATGCTCCCTTCTCTACATTTTGGAATAGAATACATATACTGTGCCATTATATGTTGAAAGTTTGTGATCTTTACCTTGATTTTGATTTTATAGGGGTTTACATTTAAGATATTTCATGAATCTTAGAAGAAACTTTGAACTTTGTGGACTTTTAAACATTTTTGAGACAGTCATAGACTATAGAAATTTTTGAAGTTGTACTGAATTAATTTTGCATTATATTCTTACAAGTTTATGGGGGCTAGAGAGTAGGATGTGGTAGTTTGAATGTAATTGCCACCCATAAGCACATAGGGAATGGCACTATTGGAAGATGTGGCTTTTCTAGAGTAGCTGTAGCTTTGATGGAAGAAGTCTGTCACTATGGAGGTGGGGTTTTGACGTTTCCTGCACTCAAGGTATCAGCCAGTGTCTCAGTTCACTTCCTGTTCCCTGCGGGATCAAGATGCAGCTCCTTCTTCATTCTCAGCTCCTTCTCTAGCACCATGTCTGCTGTGTCCTGCTATGATGGTAATGAACTAAACCTCTGAAACTGTAAGCCACTCAATTAGATGTTTTTCTTTATGAGAGTTGCTGTGGTCATGGTGTTTTTTCATGGCAATAGAAATCCTTACTAAGACTGGTACAAATGAGGTAAGCAACATTATTCTTCCTGCCTTCTTCAATATATCTACTTTTATTTTTAAGGCAAAATGATATACTTTTACCTAGTTTTCTTAGCACCTAGGAAGGCAGTAAATCACAGTGCAAAAAAAGAACCATGAAGGAGGAGCATAAGACGTACCAAAGGGTGAAAGGGAATCAACCTTTCTTCATGCCGACCCAAGGACACATCTCTATCCATACATCTTTCTACTTTCTACTTGACAGAGCTCCTTATAACCTTATAACTCATCTCTTCAGAGTGGGTAGAGGTTGGAGCTCAACTTTTAATCTGTTGGGACCTTTCAGAATTACTTTTTATCAGAATTAGAATAAAATGCAAAAAATCCTCCAACATGCAGTCATGAACATCTGAGTTGTTTTCTGTGCTGATAACCTCCAACACTACCTCATGTTCCTTCAACCAAGGTACTTTTCAGAAAATTGGTGTTTCATAAACACCTGGAGCTTATGCCTACCATTTTCTTTCCACTTGCTCATCCTTCCATGTGAGACAACCCTGCCTCAGAAGTCCCTTATTTGCCTTCATTTAGATTTGCATATGGAGACTACAGATCTGTGTTAACTGGTGTGTGATCCTACACTGCTTTACTTCTGACTTCAGAACATAGGCTTTTCCCAGGTTTCTCTCATGGGAGATCATGTCTGTCCTGTTCAATAACATTTGCTCTTTACTTAAAAAATTAGAAGACAATTATTAAAGAATTTAACTAAATTGTGATTCTTTTTAGCTAAATTATTTTTTGCATTGAAGTATTATTTTTTAAAATGATAATAATTAGAATGAAATTCTGTTTTCACACACTAAGAATACTGAACAAATCAAGAAATTATCAAATTAAATAACACATTATGTCTGGTTTCAATATTCAGAAATTGACTGTGGCATGAAAAGTTGAGCATAAAATTGAAAAAACACTATGCAGCAGTAAATTAGATATGGTCAAAGATTTTAAGGCTGGGGAAGAAGCTCAGTATTAGGGTGCTTGCCTAAAATATTCAAGACACTAGCTTCTATTCACTGCACTAAAAAATATTATTAAATGTGCTGGGGCTATAATAAAGCGAATCAGGGTACAATGGCCCATTTTATAAATTATCCAACAGTACTTTCCTAAGTAATTTATCCTTCATGTTTTAGAAATAACACATGTTAATATTAATTATCATTGACTTCATTAAATTTTTGTTTTGTTTAATATATTCCAAGTGTATAGAAGGTAAGGAATTAAAAATTCAGTGACTTATCAGTTTAACATTATGAGAGGTAAGTTTGTCTGATTCCAGAGTCTTTGCTAATGGCTTGTAGCATATGGCGACTCTCTTTTCTATTTATTAAACACAAGTTATATGCCAGGCTCTAAAAACTGAATGCATAACAGCGACACACATAGCATAAAGTACCTTGCAGTGTGCTTCAGAATATTTTCCTTGTCTGTAAAAAACTTCGATCTTGGTTCATTTCTATTGATGCCTGTGTTTTCAGTGTTGCTATTTCAAATTACTAACTTTTCTTCTAGAAGGCAAAATATCTTGTGGCCAATCACCTAAGAAACCAACTGAACACATGATGAAGAAAAATGCTGGTAAGGAGGAGATGGGGGAGTCCTGGGGAAAAGGGTAATAATGAGGAAAGAGTTGGGGGAGGTGCAAAGAACGTTTGAAATGGGGGATGTAATCAAGAAACCTGAGCAGAACATATATATGATATATGTGCTCCAAATACTGACCTAAACTTCAACTTCAGTGTATGGAGAAGACTTCTCCTATAACCAGTTTTTCTCCACTTTGGTCCCTTCGCGCTTCATCAAAAATAGACCTCTAGTTGTCGTACTTGGCCTGCTGCCCTTGGGTCCCAAACATCTGTGCTTTCGCTCAACCACCACTGTGATTCTTGCAAAAGCAGCTGGTTATGTTTTGTTTTTGTAGTGTGGTTATTCTGTGTACTTTTACAACCACTGTACTAAAAATAATGACAATATTTCTATTTAAAAGTCATATCTTCCTAAAAAATGAAGGAAAGAAAATGATAATTTGTGCCAAAATTATCCTTCGAGTCTAGTGAAACTGCCATTCAGGATAAATTTAAGTGTATCGTATTTTGAAGTCTTTAAAGAAAGAAAACAAATATAATTAAAGTAAAAATTGCCAGTAATTTAATAGCATATATATATATTTGATTGTTTTTTTCAATCTTTTCAAGAATTTCCTACATATACACAATGAAACATGATCATATTGGCTCCTATTTTCAAATATATCTATTACCCTAATTCTGGACAAGTTATAGCTTATTTGGTTCTTTTAAGTGGAGTTTCTAGCTCATAAAAGTAAAAAGAACATGACAACTTCAGACACAAATACAGTGAAACTCCCTGGGAGATTTTGGTAAGTTCAAGTAGGCATTGACTATGATGTAGAAATGGCAAGTTTCCCATGAGGTTTCAGCTTTTTAGTAAGGGTCCATATAAGTTCTTAAAACAATGTGAATGAAAGCTTCGAAAATCACTTACAGACCTTGAGATGTGTTTGTTCTCCAAAGCACCAAGGATTCGGTGGAGAGTCTGTTTTAGCACACTGTCTACTCAGGCCATTAGTGGAACAAATATTCTTGTAATATCTAAATTAACAACTTGAATCCTGATCACGCTGCAGATAATAAGAATGTATATTCTTTTCATATAGTTCTGAGAGATCCTGATATTATGCTTATACATTTGGCCTGTTATTTTTCATCTCTCATATCAATTTTTTAAGTGCGATTGACTGGCTTCATATTGATTATTCTAGCCAACCTTTTATTACCCCACATTTTCTCCCAGTATATCAGGTTTACTTATTATCAGTATGTAAATACAGAAATTTTATCCTACAAATCCAGAAAAAGAGGGAATCATTAGACCTGTGGTTGAATCCTTAGCCTTTAGGGAAATGCAAATCGAATCTATTTGAGATTCCTGAGCCCTGTCAGAAGAGCTAAGATCAAAACCACAACTCATGCTGGAGAGGGTGTGGAGCAAGAGGAGAACTCCTCCATTGCTGGTGAGAGTGCAAACTTCTATAGCCACTTTAGAAATCAATATGGCAGAAAATTAGAAATAAATATAACTCAAGACACATCTATACCACTCTTGGGCATATACTCAAAGGAATCTTGTTCAACTATGTTAATAGCAGCTTTATTTGTAATAACCAGAACCTGGAAACAACCTAGATGCCCCTAATCTAATAAACAGATAAAGAAAATGTAGTACACTCACACAATGGAGTATAATTCAACAGTGAAAAACAATGGTACTATGAAATTTTCAGGCAAATGGATGGAACTAGAAAAAATCATTTTGAGTGAGGTGACCTAGACCCAGAAATACAAACATGGTATGTACTCGCTTATAAGGGGATATTAGTGTTAAGTAAAGGAAATTCATGCTACAATCCTCAGAGCCATATAGGTAGGTCATGGGAGGACTCAAGAAGAAAGGCATGGGTCTCCCTGGGAAGGGGAAATAGAATAGATTTTTCAGATTGACTGGGGGCAGATGGGATGGGAATAGGAAGGATCAGGCAGGGTTGTGTAGGAGGGAGAGAGTACTGAATGAGATTTCTGGAATTGGAGTGAGGGCCACTTGAGGGGCGATGAAGAAACCTAGTATAGTGGAAATTCCCTGGAATCTGCAAGAGTGATCTAGGGAAGTCTCCTAGTCATGGGGACTATGGAGCCTGAACCAGCCATCTTTCATAATCAGGCATGGTTCCCAGCAGTGGGAAAGGGGCATTAACCCAGCCACAAAATCTTCCACCTACAGTCTGTCCTGTCTGCAATATGTGCTGCGATAGATAATGCAGTGCAGGACTTGTGGGAGTGGGTAATCAATGACTGATCCAACTTGAGACTCACCATGCCTGAGAGGAAATCTATGCCTGACACTGTTTGGGTGGTCAGTTATCAGAGACAGGACATCCAGAGACCTAAGATAGCACCAAACACGACTAGAAACAAAAAAGTCCATGAAATTGATAGTCATAGATTGATCTCACCCAAGTGTCGTTAGAGGGTTGATGGAAACAGGTGTAGAGACCTTCAGCCAAACGCAAGGCAGGGCCAGGGGACCTCTGCAGAAGAAGAGGATGAAGAATTGTAGGAGTCAGATGGGTCAAGGACACCACAAGTACACAGCCCAAAGAATCAACTAAGCAGAGCTCACTGGGGCTCACAGGTAATGAAGCTACAAACATGAACCCTTTAAGGATCTGAACGAGGTTCTCTGCATATAAGTTATGGTTCCAACTTGGTGTTCTTGTGGGAGTTCCAATAGTAGGAGTGAGGGTCTGTCTGACTCTTCTGCCTGCTCTTTGGAACCTTTACCCCCTACTGATTTGACTTGTCTAGCCTTGATATGAGGGTTGGTGCCTAGGCCTACTGTACTTTGTTATGCAGGGAGGAGAAACTGTTGTTAGGATGCAATGTATGAGAAAAGAATAAAATAAAATAATTAAAAAAAAAGAATAGTAGTTGGTGGGGTTAGGAAAATCATACCAGACTAGGAAGTCACCATTTTTGAGTTTACTTATTATACATAGTCACACAGAATTTAACAAAATGGTCAGTTTTTCACGCTTCATCTGTACCAAGATTTTTGGGGTCCAAATACTCCACGTTGTGTTTGAAAAGTTCTTGTGTCTAGCTCACTATCACTACTCTTTATTCTTGACCATTTCTCTCTTCTTCAACTCCTACTTCAGCAAAATTGAAACAAATTAACAAAAAGTAAAGGCAGATAAACAAAAGAAAAAAAGCCAAACAAATGTACCAAGAAGAAAAACACAATATATAAAACACACAACAGCATGATGTTTTTGAACTTACCTATTCAAACTGAAATTATCTTTCAAATTAATGAGAACAAATATAAAGTTCATTATGCCAAGCAGTTCATTAGGTTTATCTGAGACATCACATTCAAATTCTGCCTCAGGTTATGCTTTTCGCAATGAAAGCATACCATTTTTTAAAGGAATTATTTTTCTGAAGCTAGAAAGAAGACTCGGGGCTTGGCGGTGTGCTGCTCTTGCAGACAACCAGACTTTGGTTCCTAGAATGCACTTCGGACAACTCACAACAGCCTGTCAATGGACACCAGCTTACCTGTGCTTGAGCCTCTTCCACCTTGTCTGAAGGTCAGAGAATTTGAGGTTGCTGAAAGTTGTTGATAACAATAGTGGCTCCATACCCTGATCTAGGATGTGGTTATTTGGTGTTTTGCATATTAAGATGCCCCATACGGGTATATTTACTCCCTTCTTTGTATTGGGGCATAAAAAATGTATGGAAAATTAAACATGGGAAAACTCAGGAACTCAGCACTCAGAACTCAATGTGCATGCCCCGAGTAGCCCTCCTGATACTATCTATGTCTCTGTGATTCTTTCTTATCTCTGTTCTTCTTACCTAACTTTTCTAATCCTAATGCCCTTACCCTGGAACATGCAAACCCGTTGTGACTAGCAGCCTGGCAAAAGTCACGCCAAAAAGGTGACTCCTGACAGTACACACACACACTCCATACACAAAACTAAAAAGAAAATTAAATATAAAACAAATAAGAGTCAATTTGCTCCCTAACACAAATCATATACTACCACTAATAAAGAAATTTTCTGGAACTTTGTTTTTATCTTGAAATATTTCTCTAGCCATGATGAATAGTGTGTTTTCTTCTTCTTAACTAAGAATATACCAGGGGTGATGTGCAGACAGATGCAGAATGGTGAACGCAGAGTGTTGAGCGATCCAGAATCTGTTTTGCTTCACACATTTGCACAGCCCCAGCTCTGAGGAATTCTTGACACTGCCTATTCATCAGAATCATCTGAGGAGTTATTAAAACTGCCAATGTGGAGGCTATAGGCCAGGCCTATAAATCAAAACTCTGAGACTGTGACCTCTGCATCAGTAGTTTTCAAAGCTCCCCAGGTGATTCCTTTATGAAGCCAAATTTGAGAATGGCTGGACTTCAGAACACTGGAGCCCACAGAAGCATGGCTGGGTAATGGCCAGCCATTTTTTGGTATTGTCAACAGTACTTAAGAAACCATGCCAAGAGTCATTTGGGAATGGGAGCGTCAGAGAGCTTGCCCATCCAAGATCTCTTGGGAGAGTAAGAATTATTCCTTAGAGAATGACTATCATCGCTGGAGTGCATGAAGTAAATAAGACTTAGGAAAGCTCTCAAAAATCAGGTAGTAGAGGTTTCGGAATGGACAGAAGATGGTTGCATTTTGCTTTAAATTGAATCTCTTTCTCTGAACTATATCACAAACATTTGAATAAATATGCTGTCATTTTTGTTTTTGCTTTAGTGTTTTCTTTTTGTGGCGTGGAGAGAGCCACAGTCATATGATCTTAGAAACCAATTCTGTAAGAACACATTTATACCCAATAATCACTTGCATTGGTTGTAATGATTTGAAATAAAATTTTATCACAGGAATAGGAGTCTGTTGTATCTGAATTCAAAATTCCCCTGCATCCAATGAACAATATAAGTAGTATTTACTAAATTTCTGTTAGAAATATAAAGAAATGGGGTTAATATGATTATTCTCCTTTGCAGTAATCTAAAGTATGTGCTGACATTCAACTAACTTTTTCTCTAAATATGATTATTTTCTAAAACTTGGGCACTCTGCATAAATATGTAGTGAATTCATATTGATGTTCTCCAAGAGAGTCTCTTAATTGTGGTTTAGTGGTTTCCTATTATGATTTTTAAGTAGAAACAGACAAAAGTAAAAAGAGTAGACAGATAAATTTATCATAGTCTTAGGCCCACTACTTGTACGAAAACTGAACTAAACCATTGGGAAGCAGATTAATATGAAATAAAAACTGTTAGGAGTGGGAAGTATGCATTAAATGAAGTATTTTATTCAATCTTGTCAGTCAATGTTTGCTTGAGGAGTAGGAGTTAGACCAAATATATAAAAATAGATTCTTCTGAGAATCTGTAGGGATGGACAAAGATTTATGTGTATGGTAAACAAAGAAGAGAGAAAATAAACAATATTTAACCGTCTGTCTGATCAAAGAAGAATTGGCACGCTAGACAGAGGACAGACATGGGAAAGATGGTGACAGTAGAGAATTGTGGTTGATGTTTTGCAAAGCAACTTTAGTCTAAGGATATTTGTATTTGAATTATAACCTGTCACTTTGTTCCAAAATTTTGAAGATCTCTCTATACCTCAATTTCTGGTCTGTAAGTTAAGTTTATGTGAAATACTCTGCTACTTGTGCATATACTTGTGTGTCTAATGGACTTTTATCAGTGCTCACTGAACAATAGTGTTTGCTATGGTTATAAGTAATGCACTTATTATTATAAATAATGCTGTAGCTATACTAGTAAATATTTCTTATTAATGTGGAGAAATGAGCTTTGACATATTAGTAAAATGTTATGATATCAAATGTGGAGAAGGATAGAATGTGATATTGATTATACGTATCTAATTTGAGATTAATATGTGACAGTTACGGTTATCACCTCCTGAGGCCAGCAGGTGACTGCTTGACATTTATAGTGGTTGTCTCCTTATAACTCCCCTCTCTCGTTTCTCTTTTCCCCCTACCCTCTCTGTCACTCTTGCAAAAGGAATAAAGAATTGTGACATATATCCTAATGTGGAATCAAAGACTAGGGCCATGTAAGATTTGTAGTTAATAGCACAAAGGAAGGTATGGCTGAAATCTGCTCCTGGTTTGAATAGCCCCAGTTACACATCTCCAGGAAAATGGCTTGGGGAAGCTTTGCGAGCCAGCCACTTCAGTTGTCTGTATCTGTATGACAGAAAGAAGTACGCATAGTCTCCTAAATCTAGGACAGGTACATATGAGCAAAGATAAATGGATTCAGTAGGATGTATGTACACGGGGCACATATATTTACATATGCCAATATAAAAATGGAACAATAGTAGTTAAAGGAGAGCATGAATCTGAGAGAGGAAGAGAGAGGGCAGGAGTGCAGTAGATGTATGTATGTATGCTCATGTATGAAATTCTAAAATAAGATAAATATAAATAAAATATGAAACTGTTTTAGGGAGCAGAGTGAGTACAAAGTATTTTTCCATCTAGAACACAATCGATCAAATACGTCTGGCAAAAAAATAAATATGTAGTTCTGTTAACACAATGTTGCAAAGTTAATCTTTCTCCAACACAGGAATAGGGCCCGACCTAGGTCCAGTTCCTGCACCTGGGAGTTTTGGGAGTCTGTAATCTGGAAGCTGGGAACAAAAGAAAAGAAATGAACAGATCATAATCTTGCTAAATGTTGAATCTACTATGGGAAAAGTTGAAGAAAGATGAGGGAAAATAAATTTGAACTAATAAAATATTGTCTAATATAAAAATATTACCACAATTCGTACTGTGATATCTCAACATTTTCATAATTTCAAACCCATAACATATTTCTATGTATATACAGAAAATTAATTTAAGTGAAGAATAGACATATGATCTTTTGGCTTCTTCTAAAATGTTCTTTTAACAGATTAATCAGTTTAGATTAGCTTACATATGAACTAACATGGAACCCTACTTGGAGCTCACATTTAAAATCACTTTGCTCTCTCTATTATGTCTATGATTATTTTTATTTATGCATATCCTTTAGTACTACTTGTAGAATAATAATATGCTCATCCTTAGCACCATTAATTCTGCTTTTAAGAATTCTTAGAGTCTTACACAATCTTAAAACAAAGGCAATGATTTTTAGTTAATTTGATTTAAAATGGAAGCAACAGCTATTCCTCAGTTTAATAAGAATAAGTAAATCAAAATTATTTGTCTATATAGTACTTTGAAGCGATTTTGTAGTTTGAGTTACTGGATGTCATAGGCCCTATGGTAGAACCTGCTCTTTGATATTTTGCTCAATGGTTATTTTGTCAATTGCCCTCTCAGTATTTACTTTCATACCCACAGATTTCAGCAGTCTTGGTCAGGGAAGCTCCTTTTTGTACAGGGAGGAAGGCAATGCTGAAATTAATTTAATTCCTGAGAATGAAAGATTGTGTATTCCTCCTTAAACCAGACATAGTCTCAACCACTGCCCATGTCCACCAAGCCTCTGGAAATGTCCTAAAACAGGAAACAGAGATAATACAGAACCAAAGGAATGGGAGAAATGCTATGAAAGACAAACTTCCAGACTTGCCATGGTTACTACATTTATGAACTTATAAAGATATAGTCTCCTACCCAAAGGCAGAACAAGATCAGCCAGCCAAAATTCTGGAAGAGATGGGGGAGGGGCTTTTTAGGCCTCAGTCCTTACTGAGATGTTATTGGCATTGATATCTGCTAGGTCAGCTAAAGACAGCTGTTCTTGAATGTGTGGTAGATTTTACATACTCCAGTGAATCACTTTATACTATATTCCTATGGGAATCACTAGTTGAACATAGGGGATTAATTTTTGGGCAAAAAACTGTTCTTGCCTCTACTGCCTGATGTTATGCTGTCTGACATGGACATGCAGGATCAAAGAAAAATGACTGCTGAACTTGCCTACAGGTCTGGTCGGCCAGGAAACAAAGAAGCAACCTCTGCCCAGAGTGTTCCCCTTTTCCCAGAGAACCTAGACATCAAAGAGGACCCTAAGAGTGTTATACTTGAATCTAATCTATATGGGAATTAGAAAAAGGCAGTACCTCTTGTCCTGTGTAAATTCGAAATATGGGGAATCATGACAGAGGGTAGAATGGGTGGGGAGAGGAAGAGATGGGAATGGTGAAAAACATGTATCTCAATAAAAAAATAAAAAAATAATAAAAAAAGAGAATGTGCAATTGGGAAGAGATTGCATTGGAAGAATTTAGGGCAAGTTAAGAGGAAAATAGGAGCCAATATGATCATGTTTCATTGTGTATATGTAGGAAATTCTTAAAAAGATCGAAAAAAACAATCAAATCAATTAAAAGATAATAGAGTATGCACCATGCTTTGAATACTTTGTATTAGTGTTTTTAGTCTTCTCATTTTATTAGATCTATTTATTAATTTAAAAAGCATGTATTGAGTGTTTGATGTGATCCAAAAATTATTTCTGGCACTGACAGCTGTAAAAAAAAAAAGAGTCAAGGACAGATCTTTACTCCCTATCTAACATGACAGACACTGGCTAAGAAAGTCATGGCTCAAGTACATTTAATTGCTACCGCAATAACTGAGCAGAAGAATAAGCAGAGAGTTTTACTGAGTAAATGTAGAGAGGTAAAAATCTGGTTTGAGAGATGAGGAAAGGCTTTTCTGGGATGACGATGTTTAGAAGTAGATTTGGAGCTTTATGCAGTGTTAGAGGGCATGTTGGGGCAGGTTGGGGATGAAGAATTTCAAGAGAATGAAGAGTAGTGGAAGGTGTGGATGGGTAGCCCTGGTGGCTTGATGCTGCTGTGTAACGTGTGCTGAGGGTAGACATCCTGATTTCAGGCTTCTTCAGCCTCGAGAGTGAGGCTGCACAGCGTTTATGCATTACTCTGGCACACTATAAATTTAACAGAATCTGTTGTCTCTTTTCCTAAGTTTTATTCTACCATCCCCTTGCCGGTGACAAGGATATAAAAGACAAATGCTTTTAGGATGGGGTACTAGGGACTATGGATGGTATAGGACATAAACAGGTGGAAATTGTCCAGGATGAGGATTTACACTGAAGATACAATGGGTATAAAGAAGTTCCTGGAAGATTCCAAGATTTAAATTTTGGGTGGAGGAAGAAGCAGGGACAGTGGCCAGGCCAAAGAGATTTAGTGTCACTGAAGCCTGGATGAAAGAATTGCAAGAAAGGAGAAATAAACTTTTGGGATACTTGATGGGGCGGGGTTGTTTTTAATGTCAGCTACTAACATGACACATTAGACTTGTGATTGCTGATTTTATAGTACAACTTCAGGGGAGAAAAAAATGCTGGCAAGCTTAAAATATACCTTATACCTATGATTCTGAAAATAAATAGTGCTTGTGACTTCATGTGAAATAAACATACATACAATTTAGTTGGTAATTATCAAATAAAATATGGTTTAAATTTTATCATAAGCTATGTTTTCCTTTATTTGACCAAACAAGTTTGCTTTGTTTACATTCATACACACAGAATAGTAAATGAAATAACAGTTTGGTAGAACTGATAATAGAGATCACAATGCAGCCAATATCAAAACCTATGTACCAATTTTATTGTTTGAAAACAAATGAAAAGCAATGGGTTAAAGAACAAGAATAGAACTGTAAGCTAGCATAGTTCTTTCCTTTTTCACATTTTAGAACAAAAACAAAACTTTCACTGAATAAAACATTTTACTAATGAAATATTTGTTCTTTTATTGGCAAAGAACGGTGCTAGTTTAAGAATTAAAGTGTGAAATAATTGGTCTTAAGGAAATATATAGTTTTACTTATGCCCAATATCTTACTATTTCTCAAGCCTCTACTATATGCAAGGCCCTTACTTTCTACAATTAAGCTTTATGTGTACACTAATCATACATATCTACAGATACATCTATATAGTTATATACATAGATACCTTTTTAATGAATGAAATTAGAGAGACATTCAGTCGACTTAATTTTCATCTGGGAAAAGCCACTACATCGTATTTCACTTCTAGACCAGCAATGATAGAATGGACTTCTGCCCGGATCTGGAGGTATTCGGGTCACGTTCCTTCTGGATCACTTGAGACCCTTCTATTTGAATAGTCTTGGCCTGTTTTAAAGTCTTTAGTTCTCCTCTGTGTATATTAGAAGGATGCTTAGCAACCTGTGGCTGTAATATTTCTAAATGTCTTGGGTCACTTTCAGTGAATATCAATTTAAACAGCTTTCGTATTAAGGTTGATTTACAGCTTTTCATTTAAAACAAGGCCAACACAGGTCTTTCTGGGTGCAGAGGAATCATTCCAATCCTCTCTTTCTCATTTGTTTACCAAATTTCTGCCCACAAATTTTAGAATTGTGTGACAAAGGTGAGCACTCCCCATCTCACAGCCTTATGTGTTTATCCTTCTCACAAGTTCAAAAGGGTTGGCATGCTGATCTGTTTTGAACATCCCTGGAAAGAGTTTGTTCTATCCTTTTAGCTGTTTCTGAAAGGAGAAGAAACCAAACATTTATGAGTCTTACTTTACTGCAAATTCAGTCTTTATCATTTCCACATAAAATAAACCAATGGTCCTTGATTTAAAAAGTCATTATTAGGATATTGTCATATCTGTCTGAAATATTAAAGAGGGTTTAGTATTTTTATTTAATTAACAGATTAGTTTTTTTAAAGATTTATTTATTTATTATGTATACAGTGTTCTGCCTGCATGTATGCCTGTACACTAGAAGAGGGCACCAGATCTCATTATAGATGATTGTGAGCCACTATGTGGTTGCTGGGAATTGAACTCAGGAACTTTGGAAGAGCAACCAGTGCTCTTAACCTCTGAGCCATCTCTCCAGTCCCAACAGATTAGTTTTAAGGTAAAATTATAGTGATGTCATCCCACCATAAATATGTCAAGATATTGCTGGCTCTAGATTGATGCCAAGCTATAGGAGAGAGGTGGTAATAGAGAAACAAAAGTGACAGGACAGATGACAGACTGTAGTGAACCATGGTGGCACATGTATGCAATTGCAACACTAAGGAAACTGAGTCATGAGAACTGCAGGTTTGAATCTAGGCTGTGATACACAGTGAATTATTGCCCAGTTAGGACTGTGTAGTAAGAATCTATCTCAACCACCACAATAAAATAAAAATAAAAATAAAGGAAGATAAAATCACCCATATCTTCTATGACTTTAGTGTGGCCTTGAACAGCTTGTTTTTTTTTTCCCAGAAGTGAGTTTTCATCATCAGTAAAATGGAAGAGTTCTGACTAAGTAATTCTTTTTTATTGATTTTATTGAGCTATACATTTTTTTTCTGTTCCCCTCCCTTCCTCTCCCCTCCCCTTCGGCCCTCTCCCATAGTCCCCGTGATCTCAATTTACTCAGGAGATATTGTCTTTTTCTACTTCTCATGTAGATTAGATACATGTATGTCTCTCTTAGGGTCCTCATTGTTGTCTAGGTTCTCTGGGTTGTGAGCTGTAGGCTGGTTTTCTTTGCTTTATATCTAAAAGTCACTTATGAGTGAGTACATGTGATATTTGTCTTTCTGGGTCTGGGTTACCTCACTCAAAATGATGTTTTCTAGCTCCATTCATTTGCCTTAAAATTTCAAGATGTCATTATTTTTTTCTGCCATGTAATAATACTCCATTATATAAATGTACCACATTTTCCTTATCTATTCTTGGTTGAGGGGCAGTTATGTTGTTTCCAGGTTTTGGCTATGACAAACAACGCTGCTATAAACACAGGTGAGCACATGTCCTTGTGGTACAATTGAGCACATTTGAATATATACCCAAAGGTGGTATTGTTGAGTCTTGAGGAAGGTTGTTTCCTGATTTTCTGAGAAATCACCATACTGATATCCAAAGGGGCTATACCAGCTTGCACTCCCACCACCAATGCAGGAGTGTTCTCTTTACCCCACATCCTCTTCAGCATAAGTTGTCATCAGTGTTTTTGATCTTGACCACTCTTACAAGTGTAAGATGAAATCTCAGAGTTGTTTTGATTTGCATTTCTCTGATGGCTAAGATTGTTGAACATTTCCTTAAGTGTCTTTCAGCCATTTTAGATTCCCCTGTTGAGAGTTCTCTGTTTACAGGGGAATCTAAGTAATTCTTGAGGATACATTCATGTCATACACTGAAACTCTCCTATCCCTTGATGAATCTTAGAGATGAACTTAGAAGATCTAGCAGGTGTGAGTATAATTCATGAAAGTTTTTGATGACTCACAGAGGTAAGTCTAAAGAAGAGACTTTCAAAACCAGCCCTCTTTAGTGAGTCAATGCAACACTACAACTCTGAACCCCAAGCATTCCCTTACGAGATGTTTATACAAATATGCATCATGTAGGTAGTAGATGAAGGCTTTGTGATGGCAATTAGAGTATTCACTAGTTCGTTTACAGGGGCAGGCCAGTTCAGGCACCCTCTCCACTATTGTTAGGAGTCTTAACTGGGGTCATCCTTATGGGTTCGTGGGAGTTTTCCTGGCACTAGGTTTCTTCCTAATCCCATAATTCCCCCTCTTTCATTATTCTTGCCTTCCATCCCTCTCCCAACTCGACCACCCTGATCCCTCATCTTCCCATCCTCCATCCCTTCCCCTCTACTCCCTACCTCAACCCCACCCCCAGTTTACCCAGGATATCTCATCTATTTCCTCTTCCCAGGGAGATCCATGAATCCCTCTTAGGGTTCTCCTTGTTACCTAGCTTTTCTGGGCCTGTGGATTGTAGCCTGGTTATCTTTTGTTTTACATCTCGCATCCAGTATCTGACGGAAGCAGATGCAGAGATCCACAGGCAAGAACTGGGCTGAACTCTGGGAGTCCTGTTGAAGAGAGGGCAGAGGGATTAAATGAGCAAGGGAGGGTCATGGGAGCACAGAGACAACTGACCTGAGATTTTGGGAGCACGTGGACTCTAGACAGCTAGTGAGCCCACATGTGACCGACCTAAGCCCTCTGCATGTGGGTGACAGTTGTATAGTATGGTGTTTTGTGGGGCCCCTAGCAGAGGAACCAGGACCTATCCCCAAGTATGATCTGGCTCTTTGAAACCTATTCCCTACGGTGGAATGCCTTGTTCAGTCTTGATGTAGAGGGAAGGAACTTGGTCCTGCCTCAACTTACTATGCCATGTGTTGTTGATTCTCATGGGAGGCCTTACCCTATCTGAATGGAGAGGAAAGATGAGTGGATGGCCGTGGGGGATAGACAGGAAGTCGGGAGAGGGATTGGGAAGAGAAGAGGAAACTGTGGTCAGTGTGTAAAATAATTTTTAAAAAAGTTGAAATAAAAATGAGAAGGCATGCATCAGGACTAGAATTATAGAATATTAACCACCTGGAATAGTATTTGAGGTTATTTTCCACATTTTAAATATTTTGATATTACATATTAAATATTACATATTAAATATTTTGATATTACAGCTTATCACTTACGACAAGACCAACATGTACCTTTCTCGGTTTAAAAAAATCATTCCAATCTTTTCTCTTAAAATTTATCACTTTTCTTCTAAATTTTATCAGTGTTACTCAGTAAGAAACAAAAGGGATCTTTCAAAAGCACTGAGATTTCAGGACTAACTAGGAAATGATTCAGTAAAAATGATTTTATTGCAGAAAATCAATCTGTGAGATGAAGGGAAATATTTATGAGACTCAGAACGGGTGTATTTTACTTTTTATACAGGTATAGCACGTAGAATCCACCCATAAAGGTTGTAGTGACAGTGTCCGCTGTGGTTTTTTTCTCATAAAATGTCTTAATTATTAAAAATTCATTGGTAGTAGGAAATTGATTCAGATCTGTGGGTGCTCAGCCTGCACAATGTCCCTACTGAAGTATGTTACAGTCTTTCCTAAAGTTTCTCTGCTACAAGGCCATTGTGTGAGAGCTCTCATGCTGTGCTGTTAATAGCAGCGGGAATTTACACAGAGCTATTACCTCTGCTCCATAAATCACAATTGTTTTTAATCAAAGAACATTAAAATGAGCTAGTTGGCACTGAAGGATAATTCAGCCTAGCAGAGGATTATTTTGTTTAAAAAGAGAAAATTCCCTTGGATTTAGGGTAGATACACTTAGTATTTTAAAGACCTGTTGCTGTGTAGAGGTTAAAATTTGGACCAGAAATTGGGCTGGAAAAAAACAAAACAAAAAAAAAACAAACAAACAAACAAACAAAAAAACCTCTCCAAGTAAAAGGGGAACGATTCTGAGTTTTGAGAAGATGGAGAACGTACAACTGAGGAAGGTAAGACTACCTACTGTTATTGCAATTCTACTTTGAGCAAATAGTCCCACAGCCAGTTTTGTGGCCTCATGCCCTAAAATCATGGGTGACAAAATGAATTTTATCATACAGCCACATCTACCTTTGAAAAGTTCCTATGCTTATTATACTTTTCAATTAGCTGAGATTGTTTTTTATTTAAGCTCAGAGTGTTTTACAAGCCTTAGCATAGTAGAGATCTCTATTAATTCTGAAAACAAACAATGCTAAAATCTTAATCAATTATGTCAAAACAGTATTTCCATGCTGAAATAGTTTGAGTATGTTTGTGAGAATTAACTGGGTGGGAGGTATTTTATTTATAAGCAACTTCTAATCTGGCAAGGACTTGGAAGATTCAGGGATGCACATACCTCAGACCCTTAAATCTATGTTTCCCATCTTCTCAGCATTGCAACTGACTCGGTGGATTAGTTTGCTATATTCTGTGGAAAATAGCGTCTGCTTGTTCTACATGAATCACTCAGAAAAGTTAACAATTAGACCGACTAAAGAGAGCCATGATGAGGGTTAGAGAGAGACCTAAGTGCTAGGGAAATTTCCAGGAATCCACAAGGATGACCCCACCTAAGACTCAATAATAACATAGAAAAGAGGGTACCTGGATGGCTTTCTCCTATAATCAGATTGATAACTAACCTAATTGTCATCATAGAACCTTCATTAAGTATACTGATGGAATCAGATGCATTGATCCACTGAAGCCCAGTCAAAGAGAGGGATAGGGGATTATATGAGCAAGAGAGGTCAAGATGGTGATGGGGAAACCCACAGACAGTTGACCAGAGTACGTGGGAACCTAGGGACACTTGACAGAGGGCTGAGGAGCCTGCATGAGACTAAACTACTCTCTCTACATATGGGTGACAGTTGTGTGGCTTGGTCTGTTTGTTGGGCCCCTGGCAGTGGGACCAGGATCTATCCCTGGTGCATGAGCTGGCTTTTGGAGCCTATTCCGAGCGGGGAGGGGCTTGGTCATGCCTCAAAATTTGACGTGCCAGGCTTTGTTGACTCCCCATGGGAGGCCTTACCCTTTCTGAGGAGTGGATGGGGAGTGGGGTGGAGGAGAAGTGGAGGGCGGAGGGAGCGGGAACTGTGGTTGGCATGTAAAATGAATAATTTTTTTTTAAAGAGCTACTTAAATGCTTCAAATATATTGTGGACTCTGCACAATTTCTTGCAAAGTAGTTACACTTCTACACACTTTTTCTGGCCAAAGATTGCATCAAATTTTCTAACATTTGGAACTGGTATGCTTTGTAGAGTCTCAAAGGTGCCATCATTTATGGGTGAAACATGCATTTTTTTTCCTTTTCAGTTTTTCAAAAGTAATTTGATATTTACTTTGTAACTCTGTAGATATCATTTGAAAACCATTAATAAGACATATATTGCTTTAAATTAGATGCATGAGACTTGGACTAAATTACACTCTAAATTTCCTAAAACTTGTTGTGGGTCTTCTGCGATTCTATTAATCAAAAATATGGAGATGACTCTTTCTAGCTGTGCCAGATGCTAACTTGCAAAGTTTAACTTAAAAGATTACTTGCATTTTATGAACCAACATTACAAGCATTGACATTAGCAGTAAAGGTAGGCTCTTTGATCAGCCTTTGCTCAGAGGGCCTTTAGAAAAAGACCTAGTCGTGGTTCAAGTCTCCGTGCACGGCCGAAATTACACGCTTCAATGTATGTGCTTCACGACAAGGGAGTGACAACCTGAGCAGCCTTGAAGCATGCCAGGTGCAGTCATCCACATTCTCCCACATTCTAAAATTTTCATCAATGCAAATGGTGATGCTGCCTTTCTAAGAGATGTCATAAATTGAATCTTCATCTCATATTTTAAGCAGGCTTAACTTTAAAAAAAAAAGCACATTTACTTATTACTTTTACCTCTTCAGAGTGCTGGGAATGAAACTCAGAGCCTTATATATTCTAGTCAAGATCTCAAACACTGAGCTATGCCCACCGTCCTTTATGTTTATATTTTTATTGATGTATATTTCAGTGGGGCATAGAAGTTGGAGATGAGGATGTGGAGTTGATATGTTGGTTGATAACAGTTCTTTCTCCAGGGGATCTATAATGAGAGCCCATGGAAGGAAAGGAGGAAGAATGACATGTGAGACATGTGGATTGTTGTTGGTAAGGACCCTACCCTCCATTGACAGTTCCTGGAGGTTCTCTACTTAACTAATGGGTTATGGTAGCCTACCTAAGATACATCATTGCATGAAGCCCAATTTCTTAATACCAAGTTGGAATCATTTTTATTTTATTTTAGGTAACTGGTAATAAGGAAAAAAAAAACCTTTTAAAGTCTGAGACCAAATATTTCTGATCCTTTATGCTGTTTTCTCAGTGGACTGAACCTAGACTGATATCCTCCTAATTTTTCTCTCTTCTCTCACCATTTCCAAGAACCAGTTTAGCATCCCAGACTAGAAAATGATATTAACAAACAGAATGGCAGGAATGATTAGAGTGTACTGACCACTTAATAATTAAACAGATCCTTACCAACCCATGTCAGCTACAGAATATGAATAAAATTACTGCAGATGTTACCTGAAAGTCAGATGTAAATAGGAATACAAAGAAGTAATAACATTCTCTTAGATAAAAAAAAAACAGTATTTTGAACAAATGGCAGAAAATAAGTTTATAGAACTAACAGAATTTCTTTTATCCTTCAAATCCTTATATGTACAAAACAAGAAAAAAGTTCCCCAACTTTCAAACTGGGAGTCAAATTAGGTCACCTATTTCTTCTGACCATCTTGAGGTAAAGGCCACTGAGGCCCAATAGCCCAGTTAGAAATATTTAGACAATTTCCAGACACAATCTGCATGGCATAGTAGAGTGTCAGTTGATATCCCTGATGCCAAGCTCAATCATTTGGTACTTCTTATGACTTAAAAGCTCACATGAATTTCATAGTTTTCAATTGGATGGAAGACATCAAGGACTGAGGACCAAGTTAGCACAATAGGACTCGCATACCTATGAGGCCACTGTGACAACATGTGGAGGACCTGCACAGGTCGAAGCCAGATGGGGCCCTAGAGCTAAGAGTGGGTCCATTGGGTATGCAAACCACACTTGAGGGCAGGCCCTATGGACAGCAGTAAGTAGGCAGCCAACACAATGAACTCAATAGTATTTTTAAAGAGATTTTTCATCTCATAATGCTTTGTGTGAACATTTTTTTTAATTGTACAGTTCTTTTGCTTATATATTGTGGTTTCCAGTTTGGTGTGTATAGCTGATCCTGTATATGTGAATGTAAGTGTCTCTGCAGCTAGCTGTATTTCTTGTGCTTTTTCTTTGGTTCTTTCCCTCTCTGTTTGTTTACTTGTTTTGTCCTCTTATTTTTTTTTAATTTTACTTTATCTTATCTCATTTTTTTGTTATATTTTAGTTGTTTGTTCTTTCTCTAATGAGAGAGAAAGAAAGGGTTTGGATTTGGGTAGATGGGAAGGTGGGGAAGACCTGGGAGGACCTGGCAGAGGGAAAAGTTGTAATCAGAATATATTTTATGAGAAATATCTCTCTTTAATTAAAAAAAAAGAAGCAAAGGAAGTATCATATTTTATGACACATTACAACTGTATGAAATTGGTTTTGTTCATGCCAAAAAATAAGATTTTATTACTGTACACCCATGATCGTTATTTATATATGGACTATGAACAAATAAGATTTTATTACTGCACATCCATAATTGTTATTTGTGTATGAACTATGAACAAATAAGATTTTATTACTGTATATCCATGATTGCTATTTGTGTATGGACTATGGTTGTCTTTGTTATGCAGGGAAAAAGAGAGGTACTAACAAAGAATGGTATGTCAAAAGTTTCTACATGGCTCTTTGTAGATAAAGTTTGCTGTTAACTTAGAAACCATGCAAATTATACATCTTTTCCTGTGTCAGAAGGGCAATATTTTTAATAACAGCACCCCTCCCATTTTAAATTAGGGGTTATCTTAATTTTTCTTCATGGTTTCTTAGTTGAAACAGTAATAGATTCACATGCAACTATAAGGAACTACAAAATATTTCATGTACGTGTTGCTCAGCTTCTCCAAATCATAGCATTGTGTGAAATTTTATAGCCCTGTGATATCAGACAACTAAGGTATGGGGTCCTAGAGCCATCAATTCCATTCTGATTTCCAGCATCATTCATTATACAGGTAGGAATGAGAATGTGTGCTTAAGTACATACAAGTAGATCCTTCTCTTTATGTGTTCATTAACATTAATTTACTTTGTGTGTATTCGTGCCATAGCAGACATGTGGAACAACTTACAAGAGTCATTTCTTTCCTTTCACCATATGACCTTCCGTGATACAACTCAGTCCAGCAAGCCTGGTGTAAGGAATAATTCAGAGTAATGCTGTCATCAAAATGCAAAAGAGCCCAACTGAAACCTGTAGTGCCTGCAGCAAAAGACGGCGTGAAAACAATCTGAGACAATGGCAAAGAAGAAAGAAATGAGTACAGTGTCTGCATCCAGCAGGATAAATATTGGCACAATAAAAGAGAAAACAGGGTAGAGGTAGAAGAGACAAGAGGTGATGGGACATGTGCAGAAGAGGGAGAGAAAGAGGGGAAAAGGAGTGAAGTAGGGATGGAGATGAAAATATGGGTGGGGAGAAGAAATGAAAAAAGAAACAAGGGTTATGTGCCAGATAAATATAAAAAGCAGATAATGTGACTATAACATAAGTGATTGTTTCCAATTAATAAACGAGCAACTTAAGCATTAGCAACTATTTTAATGCTCTGATCCATGGAGCATATATGTTCATTATCATTATATCACAAGGAATAATAACTATTAGTAAAAATTTGGACATATATAATATATACTGTATTGTTTTTCATCTGCATGAGAAGATTGAATGCCATTCTAGCATGAAATACAGATGAAATAACTAAAAACAATAAACGTCAGAATAAGTTCAGAAATCTAAATCTATACACTCTTGAGATTTGACTCATACATTTATTTTGAAAATCTATGTGATTTGTCTGGAAAAAATATAATAAAATAAAATCCAAACTAAAGATATTAAATAAAGAAAAACTATACTCTTCTTACTTGTGGCTTTCTCAATGAGTTACTTCTCTTTTGGTGAATGAAGTCCACAGTGATGATTTTTGTGCTTGATAAAGATGATTACAGCAAGATTTCTCCAGCATTCAAAACTTCTGTAGACATTTCTAATATTTCATGTAGTCTCAATTATGACTTTTTACTAACCAATGTTTTACACTGCTGGTTATATATTTCCAATTTCCCGTTCACCTCAACTGATTTGAACTGATTGTAAAAACACTGCAATTTCAAAATATTTATTCATTTACAGAAATTTTACAAAAATCTCTCCCTGTATAGTTTTCTCCCTAATTTTTTTTAAAGATAACTCTTTAACAAATATGATTCAACCATCAACATTAGCAAAGTGATCTACCTTAACTATTAACAAAACTATCCACATTATACAATTTTACGTAATTTTACCTGTATTTATTTACAGTGTGTGTGTGTACGTGTGTGCACATGTGTGTATGTGCATGTGTACATGTATGTGTGCATGTGTGTGTGTGTGTACAAATGTGCGTACCTGCCTGCCATGCAGCACATGTGGCTAGTAGCAAAACTTCCAGAAGACATTTCTTCTTTTCAGTGTGGATCTCAGGGATTGAACTCCTGTTGTCAGGCTTAGCCGCAAGCACATTTACTTGCTATACCATGTTGCCAGTCCACATTATGCAGGTTTTTACCAATTGTCCAATTCTTGTGTTGCTCTTGTGCCACAGTTGAATTCCAGCTTCTCCCTTGTATCTAGCTATCTCTTCTGCTCAATCTCTTCTAACCAATAGGAGTTGGAACATTGTTCAGTCTTCTTTTCTTCCTCCTCTACTCTTTCCTCTTCCTCATTTCTGTTCCTTTATTTTATTCTTATTTTTGTCACTCGTATATTGGTTATATGTACTCCTGAACTCTAATGGCAGTTATGTGATGTAAACATAATACATTTAGGAAAACAGATTTTTTTAGTTTTAAAAATATGAATGTCAGATCCATCTAGTGAACAAAATATTACATCACCTGGTATCCAAACATAGCACTATTGTTGTACATGTGTACAGAGCTATATAGTTCAACAAATGTTTAAAGTGTCTTAAAATAGTTCATTTGTATTTTCTCCTGGAAAAAAAATTATAATGAATCATAATCTGGTTTTGCATAATTAATTAAAATGCATAGCCCTAGAAAGTGCTACAGCTGGTTTTGAAGCTATTATTCTCATCTCCGATGAAAAGTTTAATCTACATTCCTTATGTCTTCCAGGGCATGCACATTCACAGTTTTTGAAATTAAGCATACTCTGATATTTACATATATTTTATAACTTTCCATCACTCTGCAGTCAGGGAACGCAGGCTGCTGGCCAGAGTCAAATCATGAAATGATAAAACCAGAACGAGAGAACAACCATGTTCCTTTCAGATAGCTCGAAATCTGAATGAAAGGGGACCTGCTCATGAAAGAGTTGAATCCCTCTGTGAAAGAGGGCAGACAGAAGGAGCTGACACCTTTCCTGATTGTCAGCTATCAAGAGCCACAAACTGATCCTTCTTTACGCTGGAATAGCTTTTGATGAGCGAGTAGTGGACAACAGAAGGGCTTGGAACTTTCAAGAATACGGCAGTCAATTTAACATTCACAACTTTCAACAGATAATATCTGAAGGTGGATTAAGGGAATTACATACTTAGGCATAGTTGAAAAAGAAAAGGGAATTGGAATTCATCCAAGTCAAAATCGGATGAGCTGAAGAAATGAGTTTTATAGATAGATGCAAAGTTCCCGTCAGCTAAACTATGAACTATATTTTGTGATTGCATTTACATTTATATTCGTTAAAATGTAATTTTCTGTCACATTTTTTCCCATTTCAATGAAATCTTTAAAGTGCAAACTTTTTGGTCTCTGTAGGCCTTGCTATAACGCACAGCTGGAAAAGCAAGGGAGTTTAAGACTTCAGATGTTTGGGTCCATTTCAAGGTTTTGTTCTTGGCTTTGTTTTGCACAGACCAAACCGTTGTCCTTGACTTCTAAATTTAGGAATGATGATTTACAACTTTTAAATACCTAAGTGTTTCACTGGTGCATATTAAATATACTTTAAAATATTTCATGCTTAGCAGCTTCCACAGAGGACTGGAAATACTTATTTTACTGAATATTAAAGCCTTTTATTCTATTTCTTACTTTTCCCAGTCTCATTATTACCTACAGTTACATCTTTAGGTACACAATGCTATCAGATATTTGATCATTTTCAGTTTAATATTCCTTCATGTAGTTAAAAGGAGTGTTTTAATATACCAAACAGGTTTTATTCTATAATGTTTATATAAAAATATTTATGTACTACTCATACAGTAATAATTTAAGTAGGAGAGAGATTATCCTGTCTAACCATGTATATGCAACCTGGTGTCTGATGCTTTTATGTTAGAGAAGATCTGCGAATATATTCTTGAAATCATGATTAACTGAACACAAAGAAGGAGTTGCTAGTGGTAATGCTTCCTGATTGTCTATAAAACAACACCAAATTTTGTGGTTTATTTTCTCTCCTGTATTTCTATTTTCTTGATTAGCTTCGTGTTCTGACCTCTGACCAACACCATGGGCAAGGGGAAAAATTTATTTTATTCTTTTCCAGAATCAGAATATAAATTAGTCTGTATATATTTTCCTGTCCCATGTTAATGTATAACTCTATTTTCCATAATATGTAACAACAAGTGAATAATCAACTGTGATAAAATTCCTACTATCCAAATTGCTAAATTTAATGGTAAATGTTTAGTGAGTCTTTCCTAGAACCATGTCTTGGTGGATTCAGAAGGAAGCAGATGACTAAAACTAGGTAAAAGGAAGAGGCAATGGGATGACTTTATTACCCAATTTGGCTTCCAGCCAGTCCTGGTGGAAAATAAGTGATCTAGAGCTTAACACCTGTCTTTACTTCCTCGGGCTAGGGACTGGGCATACAGGTTTCTCTCCCTGAGGGTTAGTCTTCCTTTTCTTCCTCATTTCAGCAGCTTGATTTTTCTGTTCGTCACATCCAGAAAGACTCAGAATAGTAACAAAATGACTGCAATAGAACAGCAATAAGACAAATAATTATCATGAAGAGGAGAGAGAGAACCTGAGTTCCATTATACTTAAATATATTTCAGTAAATAAAGATTTGAGACTCCTATAAAAATACATGGAAAGGGAATAATTACATTTCCCAGCAACACTTTCAAAAAGAGCAAAGAAAAATAATTGAAGAAGGCGGAGAGTTAAGGGAATAGGGTGACTGTGGAACTTTTGTCTGTTTTGAGAGTCTAGAAAGTTTAGGCCAAGAGGCAATAGGTATCTCTGCAATAAGATGTGTGACCCACACATCACATGGATAGCGTGTAACCAGTCTGCTTAAAGATATTAACGCATCAAGCACTTGAGTGCTATATTAAATGTTCTGACAACTAAGGACCACACAAAACAGTGAGTGGATGGAAGAAGCAAACATCTGATTTCCTACCCATAACTATTTGGTTTTACTTATGTTTCCCACACCTTAACCCTAATCTAAGGAGACCAATGACACAAATCCATTTTCTGTCACAGTGATGAAACAAAAGCTGAGAACAGCATTAGTTTGTAATACCAAAGTGTGAGTTGTGTTTCCTCAAACTAAGTTCTTCAAAACCCTCACAGGACTTTGCTCCTGGGTTGACATCCCATAATAATCATGCTGAAGGAGGTGTCTTAGTTAGTGTTCTATTGAGGTGAAGAGAAACCATGACCACAGCAACTCTTATGAAAGACATCATTTAATTGGGGCTTGCTTACAATTTGAGAGGTTTGACCAATTATCATCATGGCAGGAAGCAAGGTGGCAAGTAGGTAGACATGGTACTGGAGAGGTATCTGAGAGTTCTACTTCCAGATCTGCAGGCAGCAGGAAGAGATAGAGAACCATTGGAATGAGCTTGGACTTCTGAAAGTTGAAAGCCAACCCCTGGTGACACATTTCCTCCAAAAAGGCCACACCCACTCTAACAATGTCACAGCTAATTCTTCAGAGTATTGCCTCTTCCTGATGACTAAGCATTCAACAAAGGCGACTATGGAGTCATTCTTATTCAAACCACCACAGAAGGAAGGCCTCATATAGTATGTAATACTCACCGACCAGTATAATACACGAACGAACACTTGATGATGAGAAAAGACGATGTGACATTAAAGTCTTAGCTGTGACTCTTTTTTTTTATAATTAATAAGTATCTATACAAATAGCTGAAGCTGTGTCCTAGCTGTAACTCTTTTTTCTTATAATTAATAAGTATCTATACAAATAGCTGAAGGTGTGGAGAGATGAAGGAATCTGGGTAGGGTTATTTGGAAAATGGTAACAGAGGTAGGTAACTGTGTATGAATGTCAATGAGAAGTTACAGAGCACACCAATATGATCACCCAAACATGAGCTGAGTAAGGAGAACACCAATGAGCATACCAAACTGTATGAGGAAAAACCCATGAAGCTTTCAAAGATTGAAGAGCTCCAGGAAACTGAACAAAGATAGGAGCAGGAGAGGTGACCATCTACGGAGAAGAATACTAGGAAGAACACCGATTGGTTGTTCAGTGCTAAACTGTCAGCCCTTGTCTTAGTTAGGGTTTCTATTACTTCAATAAAAAAAAAAAGCAAGTAGGGGAGGAAGGGTTTATTAGGTTTATTAGGTTTACACTTCAGCACTGCTGTTCATCACCGAAGGAAGTCAAGATAGGTACTCAAACAGGGCAGGATCTTGGAGGCCAGAGTTGATGTAGAGGCCACTGGAGGGATGCTGCTTACTGGTTTACTTCCCCTGGCTTGCTCAATCCACATTCTTGTAGAACCCAGAACCAGGAGCCCAGGGATGAGACTCTCTACCATGGACTGGGCCTTCTCCCAATTATCACTAAATGAAAAATGCCCTACAGCTTAGTCTCGTGGAGACATTTCCTCAACTAAGGCTCCTCCCTCTGGACTTTAGTGTGTGTTGAGATGACACACAAAACCTGTCAGTACAGTCCTGAAAAAAAACATGGAAGTAACATTATATAAATTCAACAGGTTATATTGAGGAATATATGAACATGTATATACAAATACATATATGCAATGTGGGATGTCCTGTGTGCTATGGATATGTGATGCTTTTATTGGTCTGTGAATAAAGTTGCTTTAGGTGGAAATCCAAACAGAGATACAGGAAGAAAGAAGGCAGAGTCAAGGAGATGCCAGCAGTCGTTAGAGGAGTAAGATGTCAAGAGCATCGCAGGCAATTATCAACAGGTGTGGCTAATATCCAGACCTGGAATTTCAGGTATTAAGAAGTAGATCTGTTTCTGCCTCAGAGTCTAAGGATCCTATTACCTTAGTGAGATAACTATGGATTCCACCCAAGGGGTGGTTTGCCTACAGAATGTTTTGGTCTAGGGTGTGAGAGTTACTTATCTTGTTTTGGCAACAGATGTTTCATTAAGAATGTAACCCATAATCCTTCAACTAGTCTGTTCATTCCTTGTATCATGTGAATACAGTTTTTTATCTTACTCCTACCTTTAGGGGTTGGGGTATTTAAGCAAATGGAAATTAAAAGTGGGCAATTTCAGTATTCACTGGAACTCCTTCCTGATACTGTCCTATGCTTCTGTTTTACTATTTCCATTTGCATCTTTGTTCTCCTTGCTTATTTTTCTAATCCCCATGCCCCTACCCTGGTAAGACCAGTTCTGACAAGGATCCTCATACAGAACTCTCAGCTGTCTCGTCTGCCTGCATGCCACCATGCCCACTGCCTTGAGAATAATGAACTAAACTTCGGAAACTATAAGAAAACCCCAGTTAAATGCTTCCTTTTATAAGAGTTGCCATGGTCATTGTGTCTCTTCACAGTAATAGAGCACTGACTAAGACAGCATGGCTTATAATAGCAAATGTTTATCGTGTCACAATTCTGGAAGTTAGAAGCCAGGAATGGTCTCGTGGGGGCTAAAAGCAAGTCTGCATTAATTCGGGGTGGTGGTGGTGAAAGAAAGTCTGCATTAATTCTGGGGACTTTAAAGAAGAATCTATTTCTTGTCTTTTTGAGTCATTAGCATTGTTTATTTTATGCTTTCCAAAAATTTAAAATAATGAATTACTCCCTCTTCTCTCTCTCTCTCTCTCTCTCTCTCTCTCTCTCTCTCTCTCTCTGTGTGTGTGTGTGTGTGTGTGTGTGTGTGTGTGTGTTTGTGATGTGCGCATGCCACCAGTGCCTGTATGGAGGTCAGAGGACAACCAGAGTTGTAGGTCCTTGCCTTCTACCTTGTTTAAAAAATGGTATTTTATTGTTCGCCATTGTTTGTGGCAGGCCAGCTGACTGGTTATCTTTTGGGGATCCCCCTGTCTCTACCTTCCATCTCACTGTACGAGCACTGCAATTATGATCAATGCTATCATGACTGACTTTTGTGTGAGTTCTGGGGACCTGAGCACAAGTTTTTGCTTGTGTGGTGAGCGTCTTACCCACTTAGTCTTCCATCTCCTTGACCAAATTTTCTGTTCTGTTAATTTCAATGAAGACTTAGCAGACATACAAAAAAAATAAAAAATAAAGATATGTCAGTAATTACTCCATGGTCTTTTCAGGGGAATAACATTTTTAGTTTCTAGTTAAGAGGTTTTTTTTTTTTTTTTTTTTCCGAGCCAGGCATTGCACACCTTTAATATAGAAGTAGGGGGGGGTCTCTCAGTTTGAGGTCAGTCTGATCTACTGAATGAGATAAAGCACAGCCAGGGCTACACACACACACACACACACACACACACACACACACAAAAACCTGTCTTAGGAAAGAAAACAAACAAACAAACCAGAATTATTTTGTCATGAGGCCAAAGTCATGGAGTTGATAACTTTCTGTCTCATAATACAAAATACTTAGCTTCTATCTACCTTAATAAATCTCTCATAGGCTCTCAAATAAACTACAACGTATGATTATATATTTAAATAATATTTGTAAATCTTAAATACCCTAGTAAGTATGTTTTGCTTATTGAATATTGCTTTTGTAAGGGACTATTTATAAAAGACTCAAGAAATGCATCCTTTGAGGTCGTTTCCATAAAAAGTGAGAAGAATCATTATGTAAATCATTTTGTCTTAGGACAGTTTTGGTTTATAGGTTTTTCTGAATCCTTAGTCTTGAGCTTTGCATTCATCAATTCATAGGCCTTTTTTCTTTTTGTTTTATTAATTTTTTCAGTTTGTTTTGATCATGTTTTCTCCTCCCCCAGTTCCTTCCAGATCCTCTCTACTCATGTAACTGCATGTTTTCTTCTCTACCAAAACCAGAAAACTAAATACAAAACAGAGAGGAAAACAAAAAAATAACCAGAAAGATTAAAAAAAAAAAACTGAAGTAAGGTAGAACAAAAAGCCTATGAAAAATATACATACAAAATACATATGTGTTACACATATTCATGTGACAAAGATTTATGAAATAAGAGGTCATATATTTGAGAGCAAGGGCAAGGTATGTTTTAGTTAAGGTTACTGTACCTGTGATGAAACACCATGACCACAGGCAAGTTGGGGAAGAAAGGGTTTATTTGGCTTATATATCCTGAACCCCAGTCTACTGATGGAAGCCAAGGCAGAACTCAAACAGGTCAGGACAGAAACCTAGAAGCATAAACTGATGCAGAGGGCATGGAGGAGTGCTGCCTACTGACTTGCCCCTAATGACTTGCTCAGCATGCTCTTTTTATATATGTATGATGTATGTATATATGTATGTATTCTAATTTCATTTTACATTCTAACCATAGTTCTCCCTCCCATCCCTCCTCCTTCCCCTTCACCCTCAAAGCCAACCCCACATCCTTCCCATGGAGAGTCAACCAAGCCTGGCAGATTAAGTTGTGGCAGGACCAAGTCCCTGTCCCCTGCATTAAGGCTGAGCATGACATCTCACCATAGGGAATGGGCTCCAAAGAGCTAGCTCATGTACTAGGGATAGATTCTAGTCCCACTTCCAGGAGCCTCTCAGATAGAAGCTTCTTAAAGGACCCAGGACCAGCTGCTGAGGATGACAGCACCCACAATGCATTAGATCCTCCTCCATGGATCACTAATTAAGAAAATGTCTTACAGGCTTGCCCACAGCCTGATCTTATGGAAGTATTTTCTCCACTGAAGTTCCTTTCTCTCATATGACTTTAGCTAGTGACAAGACAAGTTGACATAAAACTAGACAGAACAAGGAGTATATCAGAGGGTTTGGAGAGAGGGAAAAGGAAAGAAGAAATAGTGGAATTATGTTATAATCTCAAACAGTGAAAGGAATAATTTAAGCAAACCAACAAACATGAAGTCCATTCTGTGTGACACTCCAATGGAGAAAACTTAGGTTTCTCTTTCCCAAAGGCAACAGTTGCAAATAGCTTCCTGGTTAGGGGAGAGATGTGTGTCTCCTTCTCCTTTTCAGTGCTGGGATTTATGTCTGGTTAGAACTTGTGCAGTGTGTCATCATAGTCTCTATGATTTCTTGTGTATATTATTCTCGCTGTGTCCTACTTGCTTAGTTACTCTGATGTATGTCCTGCCAGTATGCTCCAGAAATAGAGCAAACAATGTCATCTTGTATTGTCCTTAGAATAAAAATAAGGAGCTTCAGTAAATGAATCTTCTTTATCCATATCCATTACACTGGCAAATTGGTATAATCACACGCTATTTAAACCATTCCCAGAAACTACTCACCTGCTTTGAAACATAGAGGAAAATATTCTTTTGTGGGTGGTGTTGTTCAGAAATTGCATAAATTTTAGTTGCACAATTTACTAGTTCTCAATCACATATCAGACTAGCAGTGACCATCATCAATTATGTGGTTTGGTACAGTCTGAGTAATACAATTAAGCCCTACTTGCTGTACCCAATGAGACTTTTCCTCCTCATATAGGGCTGAAATATGGAAGCTGAAATTAGAAGGCTTTTTTCAATTTTTTAAAATTATTTTTGAAGCATAAATTTATTAAAATACTTTATTTTTATTGAAAATGTGTTCTTCTCTTATATAACACATTCCAAACACACTTTCCCCTTCCTCCACTTCTCCAAGCTCCCTCAAGGACAACATCCACTTAGCTCATGGAACATAGAGAGGTTGAGCAGGTGCCTGCATGATGGCTTCACCTCTACATTTTAGTCCTTGGTGTGAGATGGAATTTTGAGGGTTACAGAAAGAGATACCTGAACACCAATCCAGCCACAAAACTCTCAACCTAAATATCTCCCTCATGCAAGATGTGCTGGGGTAATAGAGGTACAAAAATTGTGAGAGTGGCCAACCAATGCTTGGTCTAACACTGAGAGAGCCAGCCAGTGCTCTATACTGCTTGGATAACCAGAGATTGGATAGCCCAGTGACTTGGGGAAGAACCAAACATGGCTAGAAAGAAAAATCTATGAAATAATTCCTAATGATATTCTGCTATACTCATAGATTAGTTCCTTGTCCAGTATTATCAGAGAGGCTTCCTTTGGCAGCAGGTGGGAGTGGGTATGAAGATCCACAGCCAGACATTATGCATAAAAAGGTTTAAATTGGAGGTCTTTATCTTCTGTGATGGTTTGAATAAAAATGGCCACCAGATATTCATAGTGAGTAGCATCATTAAAGGTATGGCCTTGTCAGAAAAAGTGTGTCATTCAAGGTGGGCTTTGAGGTTTCAGAAACACAAGCTATGCCCAGTGTCATTCTCTTTTCCTGTTGTCTGCTGATCTAGATGTAGAATTCTCTGATCCTTCTCCAGCACCGTGCCTGCCTGTTTGCTGCCATGAAGGCAATAGAATAAACCCCTGAAACATAAGCCACTCTCAATTAAATGTTTTGTTTTATAAAAGTTCCTGTGATCATGATGTCTCATCACAGCAATGAAACCCTAGCTAAGACAGCTCAGAGATCAGGAACCCCATACATGAGAGGGAGGAAAGGGGATGAAGGACAAGAGGAGAGTATCATCCACTGAATCAACTAACATCAGCTCACAGAGACAGAGCGGTAAGATCCTGCATGGGTCTGCACCCAAACCTCTGAGTATTTACGACTATTAGCTTGGTGTTTTTGTGGGACTCCTAACAGTGGGAGAAGGTGTGTCTGTGACTCTTTTGCCTGCTCTTGGGGCTCTTTTCCTTCTATTGGTTTGCCTTGTCCAGCCTAAGTATGGGCTTTTGCCTTGCCTTATTGTATCTTTTGTACCGTTTGACTGTCATCTCTTTGAGGCCTGCCATTTTCTGAAGAGAAAATGGAGGGGGAACGTATTCTTTTTAACCATTAATGAACCTTGTACATAATTATTTGACAAATATATGGAGAATGTCAAACTAGATACTTCTGTGTTGTAGTGGAGTCAGTTTTATGCGGAAAACAATTGGATAGAACTTATTAAGGAAGTCCAGTTTCCTAAACCTCTGTCTGATATAAAACCACTGACAGACAGGTAAGCATGCTTTCTTATTATCCCAAGCTGCTCACTTCTGAAGACTCAAACGAAGTATAGTGCAGGCACATCTTTTATAAGCTTTTTTTCTTTTTCTTTTTTTAGAAGGATATCCCTGGGCTAGTTTTGGCCATCCAATGATTGGATTTAGACAAGAAAACAAGTTGTTAACTATTAAGATCAGCCAGATATAACTCTCAGTTCTTCTAGGAGGTAACAAAACCTAATTCTAAAAATGTAAATTATTTATTTTAGCTGAAAAGGTAGCCTGAGGGTTCCTGGCCTTTGTTTAACTTCTTCAACCATCTTGCCCAATTCCAGATGTGCACACAGGAAAGATTGTGAGCCTGGAAAATGAGTGCATGTGTGACCAAATTCTTGCTAAATGCCGTTGAGTGAGCTGAAGGAAGAAGTGATACTGGAATGTGGGAGAGAGTGTTAGAGAGGAAATACAGAGAGCTGGTGGAAAAAATGCTGCTGAAGGCACAAGGAAACCTCAGACTGACTCTGATTTTGGGGCCTAGTGGCAGGGAGAACCGGAAACAGTTGTGAGGTTTTTATATTATAAAGCAAAGTTTTATATATATATATATATAAATATATATATATTTATATATATATAATGCAATAGATAAAAATTGTTATAGATACAAATAAAGCATATTTCCTGCTCTGTGTGTGTGTGTATGTGTGGTGCATGCTGTACCAAACCTGATACTTAAGGCACAGAATTGGACATGAACAACAAAACTGGATATTAGCACATCTGAAACTAGTTTACTTACAACCTGGAAGGAATTTCTTCACCATCATTTTATAGCGCTCTAGTGTCTATGACTGCTCATGCAAGTCAACTCCTTTGGAAGAACTCAACCTCCTAAGGATGTCTGCTTTACAGAGTGAGTGTTGTACCTGCAAGTTTCTGACCATCAAACCCCATCTCTGCCCACGACACTGGCTAGTTTTAAATCAATATGACACAAGATAGAGTCATTAATTAGGAGGGAGCCTCAATTAAGAAGATACCTCCATAAGATCTGGCTGTGGGGAATTTTGTTAATTAGTGATTGATGGGGGAGGGCCCAGCACATTATGGGTGGTACCATCCCTGGGCTGGTGGTCCTGAGTTCTATAAGAAAGTAGGCTGAGCAAGCCCATAAGCAACACCACTCCAAGGCCTCTATGTCAATTTCTTTCTCCAGGTTCCGGCCCTGTTTGAGTTCTTGTCCTGACGTCCTTCAGTATGAAAGTGTAAACCAAATAAACCCTTTCCTCCCCAGTTTGCTTTTTTGAGCATAGTGTTTCATCGCAGCAAAGATAACCATAACTAAGACAACTCCCTTCACCAAAATGAAATTATATAAACTAATGTGTAAAACTGTTAAACAAAACCGATAAGAAAATGAATATATAGAAATAAATCCTGAAATAATCTTCATTTAATTACGTAAAGGATATGTGTTTTTTCAGTCATTCAATAATTTATTCTTCAAATATTTATTAAATGTCTCTATGTATCAGCCTTTTAATGGTGGTAGAGGTATTTTAAGAGTCCAAAGCAAAGTGTTCTTTTCATTTATCATAAAATTGGAAGCTTTATTCTATTAATACATTTATTTTAAGACATGTGATGGGGGGACTTTTGTAAAGCTGCTGCTGTAGAGAGCACCCCTGGAATTATGCAGACAGCAAGACTAGAGTTACTTCTATCCTTTGGATAAGGTAACTAAGATCAGTAGAACTAACTTAGCATTGTCGATTCACTAAGCTCTTTGTAGTCTTTTGTCAGAAGACAGGCGAGGCCAAGGTAGACCTTCCTTATCCTTACCTGTAATCGATTCTCCTGTACATTGCTGTGGAAATTTCTTTATTATCTAAAGAAAAGAAACCTGTTCCTTCATATGAGTTGTGTACATTTGAGCTGGACCTTAGTTGTATGTTTTTAAAAATAACGACACTTGGTTTTGTAGACAATGAAACAATAGTATCCAGGTACTGATATCTTGGCAGATATTACTGGAATAGTATGAATGGATAAAATTACAATATGAAAGTATAGATTATATAGTTGTATATAATGGATTATATAGAAACAAATATGTGTGCTGATACCATTTTTGTTGTTTTGAGAGCATTATTTTGTTAATCATGTGGGCTCTGGAGAGAGTTTAGTGCAGCCACAGGCTTCTAGACTGTCTTATGTTCCAAAGCTCTGCCTTTGCTCTGCTATCCTCATTTAACACTAAGTAGGATGGATTTCAAACTTCAGCTCATTACTCTTTTGGCTTCCATCAAAACTTCATAGGGGTTAGCAAAATCCTGAGCCAAGAAATTTAGCTACAGAAGAGGTCAACTACAGAAGGGTGTGGTAGTCAGTGTTTAAGTCATTATATCCCACACGTGAAATGACTAACACTGCAAGGTGAAGGAAAAGTGTGCCTATATGCTGATGGTTTTCCCATAGCATGGCCTTGTCATTTTCCCATGGTTCTAAGAAAGGGATGAGGAGAGAGTGACAGACACACACACACACACACACAGAGAGAGAGAGAGAGAGAGAGAGAGAGAGAGAGAGAGAGAGAGAGAAGAAAATTGTTCACATGATAAAAAAATGAAATCTGGATGTGTCTAAAACATACAGAATGAATCATAAATCATAACAGTAAATTTCAAAATAGCAATGAAATGAACATACCTTACGTAGCATGAGTGAAATCTTTCAAGTGACATAGAATATTAAAAAAGAAGGACTGGCTTTCCTGACAGCCATGAAAGCAGTCCCTTCATATTATTGTAAGATCTTGGTCCAGAGCATTTTGATCTTATTAAAATTATGAAATTTGACAGAAATATTTTCCTAAAATAGTCAAATAATAAAATGTTGGCAGAGCCTAAAGGTGACTTTAGCTATCGTTTCTAGAATGTGTCCAATATTCCATGCATCACGCCAAAAGCTTTCACACGGTTACTGTTGTATCACTGGCCCATTGTGTTTGCTGAGTGTTTATTAAATCACGGACTCAAAAAGTACTGCACAGTATTTCATCTGCATACATTACAGTTAAGCTCTGGGACAACATAAGAACAAAGCAAAGTACCCTTGTGCAATTTGCAGTTCTAGAAAATGCTGCAACCTTCTTGTTACTCATTAAACAATGGAGAAAGCAAAAAGCTATTAGTTTATTTCACATTGTAAAACCTGAGATTTCTAGCTCTCTAGACTCAGGGAAACCAATAGCTGTTGGACATTGAGATTTGGGGCTAATCTTACCAGGTCATTGTTTAGTTTGAGGAGAAGGGTGGATTTGTGGTGAGTTAGGCAAATGTGGACAGTCAAAAGTTATTGGTGATTTCATTCCTGATTATTCAAGGACTAAGTGAGAGAAAGAAGAAAAGGAAAAAAATGAAAATGAAGGAGGAGAAGGAAGAAAAGAAACAGTGATTGATGATCTCTACCTGCAATCTTAATACAGGGAGAAAGCAAGGCAGGATAATTGCTGTGTGTTTGAGACTAGCCTGATTTAGAGTAAGACCCTGTCTTAAAATAAAACAAAAAAAATGCAAATTAATAGCAAACATGGATTTGATATAGGTAAGCCAATGACATTTTCCACTAAAATATATTTATTTTCAAATGAAAGTTAAATAATTTGAAAATAAATTTATGTATACATTTCTAATAAAATATTAAAAGTATAATCAGTCTTTTAAATTTTTCAGTTCATTTAGTGATTGATCTCACAAAAATGAATGTACGATTCTTTCTAAATTTTGATTGAACTTTAAGATCTTGGTCTTTTGCATGATATTTGCAATGTTGAAAAATATATTTTCAAAAAGTTTTCAATATTAAAAAATATTACCATATAACTCATTAAACTGTGAAAATGTATTGCAGTCAAATGGAAAAAAATTAGCCATATTTCATGGAAAGAAGAATTACTTGGAAAAGAATATACACAAACACTGCATTTTTAGTAAAATTGAGTCCATGTGCAATACCATTTTCCAAAATATAGAAACTGAACCATCTTTTCTGGACACAAATTAAATACAGAAGAGGAAAATAGTTCCTACTCTACCCTATTTCTCTTTATGGTTTATATAAAACTAATTTTAAAGTCTTTTTATTTTATTGTAATTGCTTACTGACATTAAATAGAAGCATATTTCTGCCTCAAGTGTTGTTGATAGTTTTAAAATAACTCTTATATAAAACATATTAATGTAATCGATTTTTGGAAACCATTTTTTATGGTTTGGCATTGGTGTTATATTGTGGGAACAATTCTGAAATCTGATCAAAGATTCACCCCTACTTTGTCCATCACAGGCCTTCATCTCAATCTTTCTTTTCCATCACCATGAAGAAAAGAGGGAGGAAAAAATGAAAGTGTGCCTGCACGGCCCTACATTTTTTATCTCTTCAAGATACACAGCTCTGTAAATTTTCAAACTTACAAACCTGTAGAGAAAACAAGACAAGCATTTGTGAATAGACTTAATGACTTCCAAAAGAAAGACCTTGGAGCTCCCTGAGTTTATACTCACAGGTATAGAAAATAATTTCCACCAAAAGAAAGAAGAGTGAGGAATTAAAAGGATATTGATTAATATACAATTTTAGTCATAATCAATTGTTTATTTGATTCATTCTGAAGATTTTTATGAGAAATCCTCATGTTTTAATTCCAGGCTAGGATCCCAGAAACAGAAGTGATGAAGAGCCAGAAGGGAAGCTACAGGTATGAGACTGTAGCAGGAATAATAAAAACCCAGAGACAGACATTGATTCAAGCTGAAGCTCAGAAAAGCTAAACTGCCAAGCCACTAGAAAAGTCTTCCGCTACCAAGACTGGACACCTGCAGACTGAGGCCTGATTCTGATCCTCTGTCTCCTCCCATTTTATATTTCCTCTTAGTGCTGGGATTAAAGGCCTGTGACTCCCTAGTACTGGGATTAAAGGAGTCACCACCATTTGAATCCATTTTTGCTTTGACCTTGTGAAGCCCAGTGTGGCCTTGAACTCACAGAGATCCATCTGACTCTGCCTCTCAAATCCTGGGATTAAAGGTGTGTAACACCATTGCCTGGCCTCTCGTGGCTTAGTTTTACTCTGATCTTCAGGCATTAAAGCACAAATAAAATATCACTTTATGAGACAGCAAAATGGAAGCAGCAATCAACAGTTTTTCTTCTGCATTACAGGGCAATTGGCACAGAAAATAGATATGACTTCAGAGTTCCTACTTGGAGGAAAACTGAAGATTTAGAATAAAAAAGAAGATAGATAAAGAGATTTCAGATAGCAGAAGAGAATCTGAAAAAAGAATGAGATAACACTGTTTTCTTGAAACACAAAGTTTAGCATAGACAGCATCTCAGTTGTTTACAGGAAATTCTACTGTGCTTGGGGAAGGCGGGAAGCCGTCATGAAGGAAGCACTGAGGACTTAAATTTTATTTAGACTTTTACTGATAAGGGAAGGGTTTTCTGACTGCTAATGAAACATTATATCAGAACTGCTAGGTGTTAATTCATGGCTTGGTTCTCCCAGGGCAATTCTAGAGACTGTGTGCTGAGACTATTTGCCTGTATTGGTTTCAGAAAAATTCACCTACGTGTGTCACCTGTGATTAGATTTTATGGTATTTCACAGTCTAGAAGAATGACAAGGTGACTCAGAGAATCAATAAGGTTAGATCCTAATTAGCAGTCTCCAAACAGGATTCACCAGAGAGGGAATGAACAGCCTGAGGATGTATTACTGGTTTCTCAGGTTCTACCACATTTCAAAGTCAGAGGAAAGCCAGGTAGGGCTCAGGATCTATGGAGGAAGCTTTTCTCTCCCAAATGAAGTCTTGCTTCTTGACATAGGAAAGCCCAGCTTGATTTTCCTCAGCAAGGTCTGAATTCTTTCACTACTAAGACAGGGAAAGATGGCTGTCTCAATTTCACTTTATACCCCACCAAAACTCCCCATCAGGAAGGACTAACAGGTGTTTTTGACCAACAGAGAGATAAGACAACAAAACTGTTAAAGTTGTAGAAGAAAACTGATATAAGGAATCTTGTAGAACTGATTTTCAACAGAGACTAGCACGAAGGTAATATTGACATCATTTGTCTTTTCAGACATCTAAATCCCCATGGTAGACAATTGTTTTAGGCTTCTATGGCTGTGATAAAACACATGACCAAAAGCAATTTGGGAAGGAAAGGCTTTTCATCTTACAACTCTTAGGTCACACTCCTTTACTGAGGGAAGTCAGAGCATGAACTCAAGCAAGGAATCTGAAGGCAGGAATTGATGCAGGTGACGTGGTGGAATGCTGCTTACTGCCTTGATTTCCAAAGCTTGCTCAGTGTGCTTTCTAATACAATCCTGGACCACCTGCCCACAACTGGTACCACCCACACTGGCCTTGAGCCTTGCTCATCAATCACTAATTAAGAAAATGCATCGGGGCATTGTTCACAGGCCAATACAGTGGGAACATTTTCTCAGTTGAGTTTCTCTCTTGCCAAATGACTCTAGCTTGTATCAAGTTGGCATAACCTAGCCAGTGCAACAATTTTATTAGATGATAAACTATTAACAAAAAAAATTAAAGTTAAGAAATCAAATAGAGAAACATTCTATAACATCTCAAACACCCTGGACTACAACAAACTTTAGCTTCGACCACAGGCAAACCATGTTGCTTGGAAACCCACAGCAAAGAGGTTGCTGAGCAACCTAAGGTCCACCAGCTGCCCTTGTGAAGAAACTGACAATGGTGACCACAGCATGAGCAAAACAGACCACCAGCAATCGCTCTGAGAGAATTAAAAAAAACAACAGACATGGGACTAACTGGGATTTTGTTTCTTTGAGACAGCTGCATGTAACCTGAAGCCCTGACCTTTTTGAATTTAGCATCAAAGTCCACAGTCTTTTTGAGAGTTGCACCCATGTACTTTATATTTTCTTGACTCTGATCAGAAACTTCTACTGATTATCTGAACCTTTAATAATCAAGTTTGTGTTGTGCCTAAATCTGTTTTATTCAGCTTAGAATTAACTCACAAGCTTATGGTGTAGTTAATATACACAAAAACTTCCTTCCAGTGTCACATTAGGAATGAATAATTTCAGATGGAGGGTGTCAGATTATTAATCACATATGGTAGTGTTGCCACTTAGCCTGCAGCATCCCTCATTTACGGTAGCTTACCTGGTCCCCAGGACCACAGTTCCTATTAACAACAGTAAATGTAAATCTTATTTGGTCTCTGATATTTGGAATGTACAGTTGGATCCCTAATAACTATGAGAAAGCCTTAGTTCTTGAGTAGAGCAATAAAACACAACTCTTGTATCCTCACAATCTGTGCTGTTTCATTGTCCGCTGAACATACAGGCTTTCCATGCATTTGTTCAAGCAGTTCTGTGTTACTGAAACTTCATTCCCATTTTCTTGATCTAATGAGTGCCTAGACACACTTGAAATCTGTAGTAAGCTATTCTTTCAGGAAACATTGCCTGAGTTCCTTCAGAGAAACACAAGTCAACATTATTAGGAGCATAAAGGTCTTGCTCTCACTCTAAGGAGAAATTCAGCAAATTTCCAAAGACTATTTTGTAGTTCAAGCACCAATGCAGTATTTTGCTATACAGATACATGGAACTCCATGTGATTTTATGAAAAATGGTCAACAAGATTAGAGAAAGAGGGGGAGGATCTTAAATATATTATCACATATTAATCATACATAATAATAGGCTTCATTGTGATATTTTCTGCATGTGTATTAATGTATTTAATCATATTTATATCCATTACCCTCTCTTTTCCCTCTCCTGTTCTGACTAATAATCTCCCTCTTCCTAGTTAGCTCCCTTTTGATTTCATATTGTGTGTACACACTTGTGTATCCCAGTGGGTTTCATTAGGGTAGTTGCAGGAGTACAAGTAAGGATTTGTTTACAGGAGCACGGGCAATTAATTTAACAGTGGCTACAACACTGAGTAAAATGCCTGTTTTACATCCATCAACATTAAATACTCAAGAAGTGGTTGGGGCACATGATTTCCCCGAGTACTTCCAAGAAAGCAAGTGCAACATCCATGTCAAGCCCAAGTTAATATTTTACTATGCTCCACCATTTCTTCTTCCTCTTCTCCCATTCTTTCTACCCCTTCTCCCTGCTTAGCCTTCAGTGGGGTTAGGGAGGAATGATAGACATGTTACACTTAAAGCTGTGCAGTTGTCATTTATTCTCAGTACATTGACTAATTTTGATTATGCAAGTTCCATAGGCCACTGCAAAATGAAGCCTCTCTAATCAAAGCTATCACTAGTGCTAGTATATGGACATAAATGTGACTTTTTCAGAAAGCAATTTTATAGATACATCACTTTTGTTTAGCAAAATAACAAAATAGCAGCTTCCCCTCTAGTGCCTATGACCTCTACAGCCATGGGTTTTTGGTGGGATTTTTAGTACCCAGCATTAATTAATTCCTCCTGTGGATAAAGCATCAGATCACATCAGCAGTCAGTTACCATCACACCAGATTTACCATTATTGGTTGGTATTGTTGGACACGGGGACCTTCAATACAATACCTTCTAATATTACAGAGGGCTAGCCAGAAGGCAGAAAGCCTTCTTCTAGATTGATTTCTCATGTTTTGCAAGCAAATGTGTGCTTTTTTCAGGAATAGGGTCTTAGTACCTATTTGTGGTGGGCAAACACAGTAAGGGCAGTTGCCATATTGCTTGGAAGGATCTTCTGAGACTCCTAATCTGTTCCTGGCACTGAGATTTTAATTTATTAACCTATGACTTTTGAAAGCAGATATATCCACTTATACAGATTATCCCTGTTCAATCACTTTTTCCCAGTCCCCTTTATTAGCACTTCCTTTTGCTTTCAAATAGATCATTAATTTTAATTAACCATTCTAGTTCCTCTACACCTCTATGTCTTCTGTCCACACTCATTTTCCCCTGAATTTGGATTTCCTCAGTTAGCATAATATTTTCCCATCCTATCCATTTTCTACAAATATCATACTTTCATTTTTCATTACAGCAGAATAAAACTGTATGTGTATACATAGTACATTTACATAACAAACATCTGCGCTGATAATATGTCCTTGGTATTTGAATAGAGCAGCAATAAATATGAACAATGCAAGTGCATCTATGCTCAAATGGAGAATTCTTTGGTCATATGACTTAAGGTGTTATAGCTGGGTCATATAGAATTTCTATTTTTAGTTTTGCTAGAAACCTCTGCATTTACTTCCATAGTAGGTATACCAATTTACCATCCACCAAAGAATGAAAAGTATTATCCTTTTTCCACCTCCTCTCCAAAATTTATTGTCATTTACATTCTTTTATTCATTTATTATTTTATTTATTATAGGGCACTGTATTTTCTTTAAAATATTTTAATTGAAATAGAATTATACTGCACTTTCCACTACCTTTCTTTCTTCCATCTGCTCCTACCCCCTGGTACCTTGGCTCCAAACCCTCCTATTCTTTCCAAAGTTGGTATCCTTATTTTCTTTTTTTGGTTATTTTTGTTTTATATACTATATTATTGCATACATATATAAATACAACCTTCAGAGTCTGCCTTTGTTGTTTGTGTGCATGTGGTTTTAGGGCTGATCACTCTGGACAACCAACAAAGGGGCCTAGTAGAGGCCAAATCTCTTTCTAACAATCTAGTTGTCTGGAGTTTTCTACTTAGTGGGTAGAGCCCACAAAATTTTCCACCTTCCATGTTAATATGCCCAGTGTTATTGCCATTGTTCCATTGTCTTGATGTAGTTCCTTCTAGGTGAGACTGGTTCACTGCAGACTTTCTGGTATTCTAGCTGTGATGATTGTTATGTCCCCTATTCCATGATACTTCCTGGGGAACAGATTCAGGACATATGATTATACTCGTACTCAATGGGGTTCAGCTTCCTATGTTTCTCTAATCTCTGCCTCATCTTTCTTTGCTGAAGAAGAAACTTTTCAATTTCATGAAGTTCCCTTTGATGATTATTGACCTTAAATCCTGAGCAATTCTGACACTTCAGACATCCTCACCTATGCTCATATAATACATTTTTTTCCTATTCTTGCCTCTAGCAATTTTAGAGTTTCAAGTTTAACATTAAGGACTTTAATCCATTTTGAGCTGATATTCATACAGAATGAGAGATAAGAGTTCTGTTTGAATCTTCTATGTGTAGATACCCACATTTCCAAGCTCTGTAGTACAATTTGAAGTCAAGAATGGTGATATTTCCAGCATTGTTCATTATACTCAGTATTGATTTGGATAACTGAAATGTTTTATGGTTTCCCATAAAATTTAAGATTTTTTTTCCTATTTCAAGAAGAATGACTTTGGAGCCTTGGTTGATGTTGCAATGGATCTTCACATTGCTTTTGTTATGACAACCATGCTCCCAACATTAATTCTTTCACTCTCCCAGAAGAGCAGGTCCTAGTAATTAATCAGATAGACTGATCTTTTCTCTTTTGGTTAGTTTAGGTTTAGAGTTTATTTGTCCAATTATTAGAATATCAATATCTATTTGTTTCACAGTTCTATGTACCTGAAATACATTTTTCTGTCTTTTCATTCTTATTTAATGACTGCCTTTCATGGTTAGGTACATTTCTCTAAGGTAGCAGAAAGGTGTAATTCACTTTTTTATCCAGTCTTCTGTCTGTCTTTGCTTGGAAATCAAGACTACTAATATTCAGACTTGATTCTTTAAGTGCTCAGTGAACAAAGTCTCTTACGGCTAAGCCTGATGATGACCTGTGTGTAATCACTGGAATCCACACAGTAAAAGAAAAACTGACTCCTGCAAATTGTTTTTCACATACTCTGTTGTCACATACACATGCATACAAAATAAGCACACACATGCACACACACGCACACTTACACCAAATAATTGTTTATGAATATTGAGAATTATTATTGAAAGTTGTGAACCAATCCTGTCAATTTGTAGATTTTATACTGTTTGTGTTTTCCTAACTGCCATTTGTTTAAATACTGGTCTAGTATCTTTTATCTCCCCACCTCTTCTAATGCCTCGTTGATGTGTTTAGCATTCTTTTTAGTATAAAGAATTCGTCTGCCTTCTTTATAGGGCTTTCTTAGTGGTAATAAATTCTCCTAGCCTGCTTTTATCCTGGAGTGTTTTTATTCTTCATTAATTATGACAGATAGTTTTGCTAGGTATAATAGTCTGGGATGGTACCTTTGTTCTTTTATAACTTGAAGTATAGCATTCCATTTTCTTTCGACTTTTAAAAGTTCTGTTGGGAAATCAGCTTTTGTTTTGGAAGGTCTGCTTTCACATGGGCCTTGATCTTTCTAAAATTCTTTTCTAGGGGGGGGTGTAAACAAATTCCACCCCTCCTACTTAAGTCCCAGTAAAAAAATAACCAAGGAATGATTCCAATAAAATTCACTCTGGGGGTTCCCCAATAAACTTCTTGTTTAAGAAATTAATTGATATTTCTTACATAGCAGAGGGGAGGGAATACTTACAGACTTGGTACTATACCTTCTCACAAAAGACTACACCTGGAAAGTCTTTACCCAGCAGAGCAGGGATAATTGATTCAGTGTAGCTACACAGATGCCTCTCTGCCTTACTCTTCCCTGACCTATATACACTAGTCTTTTCCCCAGGCCACATACAATTAACACAGAGTTGTATACAACAGATGGGAGGGATCTTGTAAATACTCAGGTGAGAATCTTATGACCATTTCCACCTGTCTAGAAGGCATCAGAAATAGGCAACCAGCCCAGCTGGGATAGTCCTTTTGCAAGGGAGGTCAGCTGAACTCCCCAAATTGGAGATTGTTTGGCTCAGATGACAGTCCCTCACAATACTTGCTGTTTCTATCTTACAGTTTTCTCTCTCTGTGTGTGTCTTTTGTTGTTGTTATGTATTTTTGGTTTTGACTGTAACATGTCATTGGGAATTTCTTTTCTATTCCTTTCTATTTGGTGTTCTAGACTTCTTTTATATGTAGAAAAGCCTCTATTTCATTTTATTTGGAAATACTTCTGTTTATACTGAAAATATGTTCCAGCCTTTTGCATAGAGTACTTCTATGCCCACATTCCTAGACTTAGTCTTTATATCCTGTCCCAAAGACCTTGTGTGTCCCATTCACACATTTAAGCTTATTATTGTCTTTCATTGAATATTCTAATCTCTCTACTTTGTCTTCAAACACTGACAGTCTGCCCTTTGTGGGATCTATTCTATTTGTATGGATTTTTACTGCCTTTTTATTTGACATGTTGAATTCGTCATTTCTAGCATCACTTCAGTTCTGTTTTCTTCAATATTTATCTTTTTAAATTCCATTTTCATGATTTTCATTAATTTCCTTGGTTAATTTAGCTGCTTATGTTCTCTCACAATTCATTTCAGTTTATTCATGTGCTCATTTGTTTTATTGAACACATTTATAATTATTCTTTTAAATCTTTTGTCTGGAATTTATTACTAGGGACCATTGCTCTAGGAACATTATCTTGGTTTTCATGTAACTTGTGGTTTTGTTATTGCTATTGGAACTTACATATCAAGAATCAGATCATAGGGTGATTTTTTTGTTTGTTTGTGTTTTGGGAGATTTTTCTGTTGCTATTTATTTATTCTGCCTTCATTCTTTTAGTGGAAGTGTTAGCCATGTTTGAAGGTGAGGTGGGGATTAGGTTGTGTAGTGTTACAGTTGAGGTTTAATTTTTGTCTATTGGGTTAGGATTCATAGCACCAGGGTCTATTCCAGAAGCCCAATGTGGATAAGCCATATAACCTTTTAACCATAGTCCCTATCAAGGGATAGAACTACAGTGAAAATAGATAAATAATCAATAAGAAACAATAGCCCCTTTGAGCTGGGATGATGACTCAGCAGTTAAGAGCACTGAGTATTTTTCCAGAGGAGCTGTGGTGTGGGAGGTCCTTCTGTCTATGTGTTACTTTTATTGGTTAATGAATAAAGAAACTCTTTGACCTATAGCAAGGCAGAACTTAGCTAGGTGGGGAAAACTAAACTGAATGCTGGGAGAAAAAATGCAGAGTCAGTGAGAAGCCATGTAGCCCTGCCAGAGACAGACACTGGAACTTTACCTGGTAAGCCACAGCCTTGTGGTGATACACAGATTAATAGAGATGGGTTAAATTAAGATATAAGAGTTAGCCAGAAATACGCTTAAGCTATTGGCCAAACAGTATTGCAAATAATATGGTTTCTGTGTGATTATTTCATGGCTGAGCAGCTGGGCACAAACAAGTGGCCTCTCACAACAAATTGGTGCTTCAGTGTGTTCTAGCTAAATCTACATAAAACCTGAGAGGGCTTGGAAAGGAGTTTTAGATACTAAAAATCACAGTTTAGTTTCTTTTTGATTTTTCCACATGGGCTCTGCTTGCTAGTGGCATGCTGCAGCTCCTTTAAGAGAGGTTTTCATGATTCAGTGGAAGAAATAAAACTACTGTTTTGAAACAGCAACTTTCTGGACCATGCTGCCAGCATGAACTCTGGCGCTTTCAGGAGGCTGAGCATTTAGGCTGAGCATTTAAGTAGGATTTGTGGGAAGTGTGCTGCAAGTCACTTGGTGGCAACATGGGCTAGCTGGTTAACAGAGTTGGGGTGGTGAGTGTGGCTACCACTCCGCAGTCTCAGAGGCAGTGAATGAACTTCTGCCTTGTTAGACTGGGCAGAGCAAGTGGGCAAGTCCTTGTTTGCCCTAGCAATACTGTTGCTTAGGTTTTTAAGAAGTGCTTAGCATTTAAAGAAGCTGTCCTGTTCAGAAAAAGATTACAGATACACAGTAAGGACAGATTCATACATGAAAGATCTCTAAATGACACACAGTGTTTTAAAAAAATGTATACAGACTTGGGAGAAAGAAAAAAGAGAGTAAAAAGAAAGCAAATGTAATATAAAAGAGTATAGATAATAATAGATTAAAGGAATAAAGATAATAAAATAAATATTAAATTTGTAGAAAATGTAATAAAGTAAGAAAAATAAGTCATGTAAAGATGGAATATACACAGAGAGTCTAGATTATGTATACTATTGTGTTTTCTTTGATTTTTTTGACTGTGAAGGATCTAAGAATAGAGAGACATTTCAATATATGGACTGCTAAACTAAAGCAACCTAGGTACTTTAAAGATATCTTGTCTTCAAAATTTGGGTCTAAGGATATATTGCTTTGGAAAAGAGGTTCTTCTTTTGTTTCCACAGATGATGACAATCTGTAGAATTCTTCCAGACTCAGGTGGTTTGATTTGATAGATCAAGCCCCCCTGAAAGGTCACGGTGAATGCCAACAAAAATCTTTGCCAACAAAAAGCAGAAAGCAGTTTGGAGAGAACTACACCCATATTCCCAAATATTGTTTATAAATGTTTATTTACATTTGAATGGTGATATTATATAGAGATGAATACTTTGAATTGGTATGGATCTTGCTTTGTTGATATGAATTTAAAGTCAATTTTGTTACACTGTGCATATGTATTTCTGATTTTGATTAAGGTATTGTGCTTGTCCAGCTCATTTAAAAATGTAATGTATAATTAAGAAATATAGATTAATAGATAATCATCTATAATAATCAAGCTTGTAGTCATATTAGTTATATTTTCTAGATGTACAGAGATGTATTTTAGATAGACATTCTTCAAACCTTTCAAAGGCTACAGAATATAACATTTAAAATGTTTAAGAACTTAGGACTTTTCTTGACAATGAAACACATCTGCTCTTGGCAGCACCAATCAACTTCAAGAAGAAGATGGGCACTGAAGAGGTTCCTTATGATGTTGTTTAGCCATTTGGGTAAGAACCTACATTTGCCTGGACTGCTTGATGTTAATGCTGTATGAACCTGGACATGCAGGACTCACAGCAAAATGACTGCTGAATTCGTCTAAAGGTGAGATGGTCCTTTGAAGTTCTTGCTACATGAAAGAGTCTGCCAGACATTCTGTGAGGCATAGAAAAAAGCAACTGATGGACTTTGCCATGACAAGGCAGAACAGATCTTCAAATTTTCTGCTTCATGAAAAAGTCTGATGGACACTTTGGGCCTGTGGTGGATGCCCTAACAATACAGAAGAACTTTGGGTGACTGTCTAGGTAGTGACTGTCTCTGATAATTATTGAGTTTTGGAAGTTGCTTACAATGCACTTTTTTTTTTTTACTTAGGTAATAATATATCCCTCTGGAGTCTTTGATGCAGTTGAAGAATATATAGTTATACTTACAGTTTTTCCTTAGCTATGATAAGTGATAAAGTAGATATAAATACTGTAACTGTAATTCCTGCTTGATACCTGTTTTATGATATGTGATTTTACTGTGTTAAAATTAAAACCTTCCTTTTTATTTAACCAGAAAAGAGGAAATGGTGTGGGAGGTCCTTCTGTCTATGTGTTGCTTTTATTGATTGATGAATAAAGAAACTGCTTTGGCCTATAGTTAATCAGAACTTAGCTAGGTGGGGAAAACTAAACTAAATGCTGGGAGAAAGAAGGCAGAGTCAGTGAGAAGCCATGTAGCCCCAGAGACAGATGTTGGAACTTTACCCAGTAAACCACAGCCTCATGGTGATACACAGATTAATAGAGATGGGTTAAATTAAGATACAAGAGTTAGCCAGAAATACGCTTAAGCTATTGGCCAAACAGTATTGCAAATAATATGGTTTCTGTGTGATTATTTTGGGGCTGAGTAGCTGGGAACAAGCAATCAGTCTTCTACAACAGAGTGGGGTTCATTTCCCAGCACTTGCCTGTTGTGGGACAATGGTCTTGTACCCTGTAAAGATTTGTCACTTGTATTGGTTTAATAAAATGCTGATTGACCAGTAGCCATGCAGGAAGTATAAAAAGGGCAACCAGAATAGAAAAATTCTGGGAAGAAGAAAGGCTCAGTCTGTCATTGTCTCCCAGACACAGAGCACGAAAAATGAGAATGCTTCACTGAAAAAAGGTACCAGGTCATGTGGCAAACAAACAAGAATTATTGGTTAATGTAAGATGCAAGAGTTAATTAATAAAAACCCCGAGCTAATAGGCCAACCAGTTTATAATTAATGTAGGCCTCTGTGTTTCTTTGGGACTGAATGATGTGGGACTGGGTGGGATAGAAACATCTGTCAACATTTACCTGGTAATTCAGAACTCCAGTTCCAGGGGATGTGATACCCTCTTCTGGACTCTGTGGCACCAGGCACATTTAGGGGACACAGACATACAGACAGACAAAATACTCACACACATACAAATGAATCAAGTTAAAAATGAAATAAATAGTCCTTTAAATGTTAATCATGTTAGTGTATACAGGGAGATTGATGGTACTTTATATATTTACATTAGTCATTGTGGAAATGAGTTACATAAACACAAAACAAGACTACAGATAAACATTGGGAGTTTGAAAAATAAAGTAGAAAAAATTATAAGTACAAGTAGGAACTTTAGAGGGGGGAAAATGATGAATGAATTTTAGCTAAAGGTAAACTGATTGCTGGGTATAGTGGCACACCTTTAGTTCCAGCACTTGGAAGCAGATGCAGGTTCATCTCTGAGTTCAAGGTCAGTCTTGTCCACAGAGAGTTTCCGGAAAGCTACAGCTATGCAGAGAACTGTTGCCTTGAAAAACCAAATGAATAAATAATAATAAATAAAGTAATCATAGACCAAAGTGAAATAGGCAAATATATGCCATCGGATGATACAGAGCACTCATACCTCTCAATAGTTAGAGGGACAGGGACTCTGAAAACCACAACATGTTGTATTGTTTTAATGGAGAGGAAGAGTAAGTAGTGAATAAAAAGTAAATACTAATCAGTATAAAATAAGAAAAAATTAGGGCTAAATTGTGATGCTAAGGTTATACATTATTTTTTAAAAAAATGATCAGAAGGAGAAGAGTTGGAAGCAGACTAGATGAAAAATGGATTGGACTGATTGTGACTTTCATCTGGACTCTCTTACATTTCTTCTTGGATCTTAGAAATGCTTTTGCCACTTGGCTGTCTTTAGTGGTGGGTAGTCACATTCTTCCCTCTTAGTCTTTTGGATCAGAAATTCTCAACTTGTAGGTCAGGACCCCTCTATGGTCAAACAAACTTTTCACAGGGGTTGGCTAACACCATCAAGAAATATCAGAAGCCGGGCGGTGGTGGCGCACGCCTTTAATCCCAGCACTTGGGAGGCAGAGGCAGGCGGATCTCTGGGAGTTCGAGACCAGCCTGGTCTACAAGAGCTAGTTCCAGGACAGGTTCCAAAACCACAGAGAAACCCTGTCTCGAAAAACCAAAAAAAAAAAAAAAAAAAAAGAAATATCAGAAATTTACATATGATTCATAACAGTAGCAAAATTAAGGTTATAAAGTAGCAAGGAAAATAATTTTTCTCTTTTGTATTTGGTTTTTCAAGACAGGATTTCTCTGTGTAACTGCCCTAGCTGTACTGGAACTAGCTCCTGTAGACAAGGCTGGCCTCGAACTCACAGAGATCCACTTACCTCTGCCTCCTGAGTGCTGGGATTAAAGGTGTGCACCACTACTGCCCGGCAAGGAAAATAATTTTATGGTTGGGGGTCACCACAACATGAAAAATTGTATTAAAATTGTGTTAAAATTGCTTCACTGGTGGAGTCTCAGATCTGAGATCTTGTCATACAGCTGTGATTTCCTTCTTGGGTTCCTATACTAATTCTGGCTCTACAACACTGCAGTTCTTGCCAGGGTCTGTAACTGTCTCCATGCATGTTTTGGTTCATACTATATTGTCAGCCCTCTGAACACTATGTGAACATCTTGTTTAAAATTTCTTTTCTGAAATCCTCTAGTATTTTGTCTTGTCATAGTTCTACAGATAAACCAATAGCATTTGCTCTGAGTTTCCCGAGAATGGTTCACAGAGAGCTAGGTCTACCAAGCCACCACCGCAGCAGCAATCTTTTTCAGATTGTGTCTTGCTTCTTTTTCCATTACCTAAGTCAAGAACCCAGCACCAAGGGTCAATGCTTTTCTCCTGCCTTCTTCTGTTATTGTTACTACTGCCCTGCATATGCTCCCCTTTCCTAAACCCTTTAGAGTGTTCATTGCCTTTCTGGTAGCTTCCCCACACCATGATCTCAGATTACTTCCTGAAGAAAATAGTGGCTGATAGTACCTGAGTGCCATCCACAATCTTAGGTTCCTGAGTCTGTTTTGGTCTAAGTGATTCTATCCCAAAGGAGATGGAATTTTTGTTCAAGTGTGGATGGATGTGAAATATTTTGTAAAGCTGAATAAAATTATAATATTGGAAAGAAAAATAAGAAAAAATGTAGAAAAATAAAAACGCTGATAGTGATGGTGGGCAACATTAGATATGAAAGAAAGATTGTATTTTTTTCAAATGGTAAACACTGGGGTGCTCCCAACATTGTAAGAATAAAGAAGAGCCTTTGTAGCCTAGCCACATGCTGATTTTTCTTCTAAATCAGGTAGCATTTTAGATTAGAAGAGTATATTTTTAATAGTCCAGTCTACTTGATAGTAATTAGTAAGTTGTGAGAAATGGATAAATGGGAACAGAGTCTGAAGTATGTGCTAGTCTGTTTTTCACTGCTACTATGAAGCTTAGTAGCTTTCCTATGGTATATTTTGAAAGTTTGTACAAAAAAATACTGTATAGATATCTAATTGCTATGAGAAGTTGAAAGGGGGAATTGAGTGCAATCCAAAGAAAGTAAAAATGGGATTTTCATTTTTCTCTACATGTTTATGAAAGCATATTTTAGCAAAAATTATAATAATACAAGTGATTAATGTTTTGATTGTTTATTAACTGTGTTGTCCATAGTTATGCGTTTAGTATTCATAAAAACACTAAAAAGTTAGCAATGTTCAAGTTAATTAATCAAAATGGGAAGAAAACAATATTAAGTTCTGAGCCCTGAGCTGCTCAGCTAAGGAACAGGCTTTGAACTTCACTATATCTGACTCAAGTACCGCTGAGGACGCCATCAGAGCAGGGTCCAACCAGCTTGGACCCCATGATTACTGTCAGGACGCTGGGGATGTGATCTAAGCAGGGTGAGGAAGAACACTGGTGTGTGGGGAGCAGGAACCCCTCAGGGAGGGATGTGGAGGATTCTAATCCTAAGACTCTCTAGAGCAATAAGGGAAGCCAGGAGCAATCGGTTACTCTTCATGAAACCGGGACAGCCACGTTTTCCCAGAGCAATGACTGTGAAAGGAGACTGAGTGCATCATACCTCAAGGAAACATATTTGACAGATGGTCTATCTTCAAATTCCTTCCTTGGAACCTTTGAAGCTGTTATTCAAACTCTCTACAGGAGTCATTGAGTCTGTTTCTGTGTCTAAGGTGCCTTTTCTATGAAACTTGAGAATTATTTAAAGTCACTTCACAATTCCATTAAAAGAAATGGAAGTTAGAATTAATAGCTACAAAAGAAATCTTAGGACTAGCATTCCATACATTAGACTTAGTCACATGGTAGTTTAAAAAGAAATCCCTGATAGCATTCCATACATTAGACTTATTCACCTAGTGCTGACAGGGTTATCTAGAGATCTCTATATGGTAGAAAGTTTTCAGTAAAACAAAATAGCAAATACAGTGCAAATCTTTATAATACCCTAAATCAATTTTGACCTTGGGCATGCTTTTGTCGCTGTGTGTATGGAGGGGTAGGTATCTGTCTTATTGACCTGAGGTAGTAAAATCTATATTTAGAAATTATTTATACATCATAGACGACTCAAAGCAGGTAACTAATAGACAATTATTTGCATTCACACTGTAACTTAAACAGTCAGTGTCACTAAATCACATTCATGTCAATTCAGAGCCGATACAGTGTCTAAAAGACACATCTGTTGAGAAGTTCAGAAATCTTTTTGTGGTTGCACACATCCAGTGCTTACTTTTCTAGGTGAGCCTCCTGGAGTGCTACACATATATCCAAACTACATTATTATGGGACTTGGTATGGTTCACAACCTACTTTAAGAAACTTGGATCTAGGACATCCAAGAGGTTGATATTTATTCTCATCTAGTGAGAAAATGGGCTTGTTGTAGGGAAAAAAGATGGTAAATATATTTATTTTATTGAAAATTGATTTTTTTCATACAGTATACTCAAATCATCTGTTTTCTCCCCCTACTCCTTCTAGCTCCTCCCTACCCTCCCTCTCATCTTGTTCTACACCATTTTGTTTTTCTTTAGGGAAAAAAAAGAGTCATCAGGAATAATTATAAATTAAAATAAGATAAATCAACACTAAGTAAGTCAAATTTGACAAAACAACCAAAAAGAAAAAAGGCCAAAGAGAAAAGCACAAGAAAGCATATAGATGTCAAGGCATACACATTTGAACACTCTGGAACTGTTGCTTGGGTAGCCAAGAGCCTAAGACAAGATAGACCAGGGACCTAAGGAAAAACCAAATACTACGGTTCTACTAACAGAATGCAGTGATAAAATGATACTTTAAGACATTTTGTTGTAATCAAAAGCCCCTGCCTTGCTCAGTCATCATCAGAGAAGCTTTTACCTGCAGTAGATAGGAACAAATACAGAGACTCTCAGACATTAGGCAAAGAGTGAAACATTGGAACGTTCAGGGCCGAAATGGATATCTCCATCAAATCTTCTCCTCAGGGGTCCAGGAACTCTTTAGAAGACAAGGCAGAAAGAGTGTAAGAGCCTAAGGAGATAAGGGCTAGAAAGAAATCAAGGCCTTTTGAAGATTGGTGAACAGAAGACCTGGCAGATACGGAGGTAGCATGTACAGTGCATGCATGGGTTTCCACCAGCTGGGGCCCTAGAGATGAAAGGAGAAGTGCACACATACACCCATTCCAAAATCTAAGAACTCATAGCCATTTGCAAATTAAGAATTGTGGGTTTTTGTTTTGTTTTGTTTTTTTGTTTTCAAGGGTGTCCCTTGGGGAAAACAGACCACACTTGAGGGTAGTCTCATGCCTCGTAGTAGATGGTCAACAAACATCCAAACTCAGCAGCATCTGTGGAGGTTTTCTTATTTATAGTGTTAGGTTAGGGTATTTTGTTTTGTTTTGGTTTTCTTCCTTACATATCCTTTGCATATATGTTTAGTCTTAAGGTTTTGGCTTTTTATGAATATGGGCTTTTAAATGATCATTCTGGTAGAGGCTTAGAAGAGGCAGAGGAACTATGAACAGAATCAGTGTTGATAATTTTTTGGAAAGAATAAAAGTTGCCATGTATCTCTGAGATTTTAAGATGATAGAACTAGAGTATAAAATATAGATGTGTGTCAGGCAAATGATAAAGCAAGGAATCTATCCAGATGATTGGAATGAAGTACTCATTCAGTGGGAATAATGGAATGTATAATGATGGAAGAGGTAGGGGATTGCATCCTTCAGTAACCAACTGAAATCACCTTGCTAAATAAAGAGGGTTTGAATAGAAATGTGATGTAAGTAGAGTAGTAGATTTTAAAGGGTTCCTTTTTCATCTCAAATGTTTCAGTGTAGACTGAAGAATTGCATATCAAAACCTATGAGAGACTAGGCATCTAGCCCTGTACAGTTAGTCTGTGGGGTCAAGTTGTACGACTTACAGACTTTGTTTTGGAGCAGATGGCCTCTAAAGAAGGCCTAGTGAAGATAATAGTAAAGAAAACAGGCAAGATGTTAGAAAAGAAGACAAAACCAAGAAACAGACAGGCAAGTAAAAGATAGGTCAAGGGACTAAAAAAATTCAAGACTGTCTGCTTCAAATGCTGTATAACATTGACTAAGAAGAGTTTGCAACGTTTATTAGTCAGCTTTTTCTAGGTTACAGGCTTGAGCCCATGTTCTATAAAGCAGTATGAGTTCATTTCTGTCTCCAGTTGAACCTAGACTGAGTGGATAGTGGCTTGGTTCAACATGTCATGTCTTTAAGGTACATAGAATTATATATTTTTTTATTGATTTCTACTGAGCTCTATGTTTTTCTCTGCTCTCCTTTCCACCTCCCCGCCTTTTCAACCCTCTCCCAAGATTTGCATCTTTCATTTCATTTCGTTTTGCTTTGGTTTTCTCCCCAACATAATATTTTTATTAATTATTTGGGAATTTCATACAATTCATCTTTCTTATTCCTCCCATTCTTGTGCTTTCCCCAAATAAAAACAAACAGCAATAGCAAAACACAAAATCTAATGTATATTTTCCATATACTTATTGAAGAATGGTTAAATTCCCCATGATCGGCCTCTTAAAAAAAAACTGAGTTCTTCCCAACTCCTACCCAGACCAGAAACTGTCAACTGTGAAGATCATTCAGCATCTTGACCACAATTTTTAAGGATTCACCCAAACAAAGTCTGACAGCTAAGCAAACTTGTATTAAACTCTTGCTTAGCACAGAAGAGCTGTATGGAATCTAGGAGATATTTTGACAGACAACTGACTATGATCAATGTTTCTTATACTAAGGAACAGATTAATTGATAATTTTAAAATAGTAATTCTTGGGTGATTGCATTTGCTCAATTTTAAGGCCAGATTGATAATCCTTTCCCAGCTGGTCATTGCTGCAATTCGCATAACTATATATTTTCCTTATGTTATAGCAAAAGATCCCTTAAAAGGTGTTATGATAATTTTTCCAGATGGCTCTTCCAATGCAGGAGCTGCATATATTATTGTTAATGGTAAAAAGTAATTGTGGAGCATGCACATGGCTCCTTGAAATCAACTTCAAAAATTAAAAACAGGAGAATTATATCCTCAAGCACCACATAGTGCCCTATGGATGACCCTAAGAAATCTGCCATGGACAAAATGTCATGATGGCACAACATGAGATGACTGCAGATACAATAAAGGAGTGGCAGTTCCAATGACGTCCTAGCTGCTAATGTCCCCACAGAGGAGTGGTACCACTCTCCACCCGCTGCCGCTGTTCTACATCGCGGGACATTGAGCTACTTACTTCCAGACACTTGGGACCCACACAGCCATTGAGGCCCTGCTGCGACCGCCACAACAATTACAACTTGCTGCAGTCTGAATCCAGTTTACCTTGGAGCTAGACTAGAAACACAGACTGAACATTTGACTGTTTTTGGAGGCGGAACTCAGATTGACAACAAGGTATTCAGTCTGCTGTTGAAATGTTAAGAGAAACTCAGAACTGAGATCTCAGTTTTTCCCTCAGGGGAAAAAAGATTCATTTCAAGGAGTGACTAAAGCCCCTCTTCAGATATGAGGAGGGAAGCCTAAGGGTTTTTTGCTGCTGGGACAATTTCTTAAAAACAACATTGCGTTTGGACTCTTACCCATCACAAAAATCTTTTCTTTTTTTTTATTTTTTATTTTTGGATTTTTCGAGACAGGGTTTCTCTGTAGCTTTTGGTTCATGTCCTGGAACTAGCTCTTGTATTTTAGTTAGAATGGAATTAAGAGAATTGTGAATTGCTAAAGTTGTGTTATGGTATTGACTTGTTAAATCTTGTTATGTTGTTGACCTGTTAATGCTTTAGTTCACTATAAGATGTTAATGGTTAGAGAATGATTAGAACCTGTCTAAGGAAAGTTTGACACTAGCAATGAATTCTTGAATTTTACTTGTTTGATAAGAGAAATTTAAAGTTTGATACAGTTGAATACTCTAGACCAATTCAAAAGTGGGCATTCCCAACCCTGGTGATCCTACATACCTTTAATAAGGAGATATATTAGCTATTGAAGTATAAACAGCACAAGGTATTATCTGCTTGCTTACCATTAGCTAATTTCTGATAAATTCTCTTGACAGAAACTTGGCTCAAAGACACAGAGCCCAGTACTTTCTCCCTTAACATTTTGATTACAGAAGTTGGCAGTTAGAGATGGGTTTTGATCCTTTTCCCCCAGGTGCCTAAAGCAGTACTTGCATGGTTAGAATGCACATTCTGAAGTCAGGTAAGGCTGGGAAATGGAATGCTGTAGGTAGTCTTACAGCCAGTGGTTACCCGCCCACTAGGGCATGGCCTCTTATACTATTTATGGTGATGTAGAACATGCGTTCAGCCTGTTTTCCAGCTGTGGGATTCGGTTACTGATCTCCATTTCAGCAGAGGATTCTGATTTGTGAGTCTACCCCTAAATAGATAGCCATCTATTTCTCAGTTTTGAGCTAGTGTGGGATTTCTTTTAAGCGCTTATTGAAGAAGCACGCTTCTTCCCAAGGCAGATGTGATCATCTGTTCAACCCAAGATAGACGCGATCATCTTTCCTGTTACAGAAGCACAGGCTTTATTAAGATTAATAAAAAAGGAGCAGTTGTGGAGGCCCCAAAACACCTATTTCCACACTGACCAAAGGTCAGAGAGTTGGGACTTGTTTCTAGTTCTTTCAAGGCTATTGTGCTTCTACCTTAGACAAAAGTCCCACCTAGTTATAAATCAGAGAGTTTTGCTTGCTCAAGGTTATTGTCAACAGGTGTGGCTAATGGCCAGACCTTGTGCTAGTGAAATAAGAAAGTAGTTTGTTCCTACATCAGACAAAAGTCTAAGGATCCAACTAAGTTCCAGTTCCCTTTATGGAAATAACTTGGTTTGCCTACAGAGTGTATAGGTCTGGGGAATGAGCATGACTTGGTTACTTATTTTGTTCTAGCAACAGAATGTTTAACTATAAATGTAGCCCGTGACTTTCAATTGGCATGTTCATTTTCTCGTATCATGTTAATGCAGTCTTTTGTCTTACTCCTACCTTTTGGGATCATGGGTATTTTAAGCAGTTGCAAATTAAACACTGGTGAATTTTCAGTACCTACTGAAAAATTCCCTTCTGGTACTATCCTAAATATTTTACCATTTTATTATTTTTATTTGCATCTTCATATTCTCTACTATATTCCTAATACCACTCCCTTACCCTGACAAGAGGTATTTTTTGTTGAGGCTGGTTCCCAAAAGTCTATTAGAGATTTTATGGTCTGTATATTTCATAAAAGATGTTGGCATCAGTAAATGCAAAAAACACTTTTGAGTCATTCTCATTCCACATGAAATACTGCATAATCTAAATAAAGAATGTTATATGTGACGGGCACAATATTTTAATTTGGCAATTTTGCAAAACTGTGTCTGGCAGTTTATAAATTATATGAACATACGAAAATTCAACTGACATACATTATTAAAGAACAAATACTAATCTTTATTTGTGTATTTTCTAAGAAGGTAGTGTGGAGGTAAAAATTAACAAGAGCTATTACACAGGATTAGACATTTCTAAGACTCCGTATAGATACATTTCTATGGGCTATCCAACTTTGTGTCATCATGAAGAACTTACTGTTCGTAGCCCTTTTTTTTTCTATATCAGCCTCAGGTTCTACCCATCTTGTTTTCTAATGACTCTAAGCTGTCAAGGTGCCTCTGTCCTATGCTCTGAATTCCTTTCTTGATTCTGTAAAGGTTCCTAGGATTTCAAAATATCTGGAGGGGGGGGAGATAGTTTTGATCTTTACAATTTGAGTCTATAAGAGAGTCATGTGGAATATCAAGACTCTTTCTATACTGCCATTAAACTTTCCTCAAGTAGCCTTGCTGAGGATGCTTACCAACAGTTACATGTTTGGTAGTGTCTATTTTATGCAGGCACCCAAGGCTTTCTAACTATTTACCTCCTAAGTTGCAAAAGTTTTGAGAACTAGATGAAATATTAATAAAGAGTTAAATAATAATAACAAAACATCTTCTTGCATTTAGTGATCACCACAAAAATATTCATAGCAGACCAATACATATGATTTGGAGGAAAGGAGCTAAATCTGACCTCTCAAGGAAGACTAGTTTTCTCAGTACTAGAAGATGCTGCTATGTAGGCTATCAAAAGCAGAAAGCAATCAATAGTCTTACCCAGCTTTGATGCCTATGAACCACAACAAAGACTATGATAGCAAAATATCCCTAAGAGTAACAGTGGCATGTATATTTGGTGTTTAATTGAACTTGAATGTCACTAAAGAGGAGGAAAATCATGCCTAGTACTGTAAACCTATCCAACTACTCATTACCAGTGAGAACATGGATCTTAGAGAAGAACATGATGTTTCTAACTTCTATACTAGTATAATTTTTATTTACATTCTAAATATATATTCTTGTATCTATAGATGGATGTAGCTCTTGCTCTTCTTCAAAGAAGCTTGTTTTTGCTGTAGACAGACCATTACAGAAAGTCACAACTGGTCAAAATAGAGAAACAACTCATCATTGACTTCTGATCCCAACTGATCTACAATATAAGCTTGTACTTAAGCCTCAGGGAATGTCACAAAGCAAAGGTAGGAAAAAAAATGCAAGAGCTAGAAGACCAAAAATCTGATGAATTTGTGTCTTCTAGATCAGCAAAGAAGCAACACAAATGACATCACAGCATTATGGGCATCTGGAGAAGACATGATCAAGTACAAGGCCAATAGATATGCTAATTTGGAAAGAAACAGTCTCAAGAGGTCCCAACCCTAGGCAAAAAGCTATAGGTGCTTAATGAGTGTTGAGAGAAGAAAGTCTTTCATAGGGAAGAGGCTTTCCAATTGGTTATCCAATACCAAATGATCAGCCCCCTAAAACATTATATATACATATATATGTTAAACAACACTAGACAGATTATATATATATGTATATATATATATGTATATATATATATATATATATATATATTGAATTTAACAGAAAAATATGGCAAAATTGGAAGGGTTGTAATAAGGAGAAAGAAGTACGAAATGGTGTAATTTTAGTCAAGATTAGATATCAAAAGAAAAAAATACTAAGGATCATCTACATATTTCTTCTCCCTTCTTAAATATGAAAAAGCTTAGACTTTGTCTAAAGCTACTATAAAATATCTAATTGTATACAAGCAGTAAGCTATAGATGAAAGAAAATTTTGTCTGTTTCTTTAGTCTTCAGGTTTTTCATTTGAAAATCAAGAATGTTTATTATTAAGAGGTTACTGTACTCACAGTTTATGAACTAACCCCTTCCTCAAAGTTTTGTTAGCCTCAATCATTCTAACATTCTGACCACATGAAAAATATACTTTTTCTATTGCCTCCAGACAGCTACAGTTCTGCAATAATGAGATTTATACAGACTCCTTTACCCAGACAAATAGAGCATGTTTATACATAGAGAGAATTGTTTAATATCAGATAATGCCTTGCTAACTATTACATAAAAAGGTAAATCAAGATATTCAGTTCATATATACAAATATGGATCATATTTAGTGAGATCAATCTACATCTATCTATCATCAATATCTATTTATCTAGCATTCAACTATCAAATGATGTCTCTCTATGAAATGTATTTGTTACACTTTATGACACATGGTACTTGAAATCCACTGATTCCTTCTTATGTTCTAATCATGTCAATAGTCTTCCTAATTCTTATAAAGGTACAGGTTTCATAACCATGCAAGATTCTATCACTGTAATGGTATATAAATGTCAAAAGAGAATCAAGATTGAATTCTAACTTTCAAATTTGTAACCTAATCTAAAGATGCAGAATTTGGGAAAAATCACTCTAAGGCACTTCTGAAATTATTCAAAGATGATTACACTGGCAGAAAATTCAGCATTAACATTCAGATTCCATAATGTGACTCTTCCCAATGCTAGAGCAAAAATGTGTCCCAAGGCTATCTGCACAATTCCAGAGGAAATATGAGTTGAAAACACACTTTCATAGAACATGAAGAAAATTTTAATCTCTCAAGATGTTCCATATGAGTGCTTTAGGAAAGAGATAAAAGGAAAGAAGGAAGAAAGGGATGGGGTGGAAGGGGATAAAATCAAGAAAGAAAACATAATTGGTAACAAATATAGTAACCATGCAAAACTTTCTTAAATCCCTCACAACTCAGCTAAGAGAATTCACTACTTAAACGCAATGATTATAAAGCCAAGGGTAACCTAGGAAATGACTACAAATATGAAGTTTGAGAATGTGATATGCATTGTCTTAAAAGGCATGTCTAAGATGTACCTGAGCATCTATCTCAGCCTGCGCATTGCCATATACTGAGCCCTTTACACACTGTGCAAGTAAGTACCCCCCCTCTCATATATATATCAGAATGAGATACTGATTGATCACACAAAACAAACATTAAATGAGAGTGTGGTTCCATGCCTTTAAGTAGAACTCTGAGTAGAGGCATTTGTTTTTAGTTTTTGAAATTTTCCTTCCTGCCCCACCTCTTTCTATATATTTTTTCTATTAATATACAGCAGCATTCATTTTTTTTAGTTTTATTCTACCTAAGTGTATGCCAGCTTATTTTTGGAAACTTGGCAAAATAGATTATTTGATGAATATGGAGATTATACAATACAAGAAACCAGACTGCACTTATTGAAAACAAAATTTAAGACATAAGGCAGCATGAATTTTGTGCAGCTACAGTCCTGTCTCTGTCCAGGGACAGCAACATAGCCCAGGAATGACTTCTTTTCTGGCTTAGTCATGAGCTAGTTTTTCCATTGTACATTTATTCCATAGCTAATAAAACAGGGCAGCTTCACTTTTTTTAATGTTCTGCCAATGAACATACTGCTAAGAACAATAAGTATGAAATGCTTTTTTTTTTCCAGAGGAAATTAGTTCTTACAATGAAGTTTAGCCAAGTTAGGCCAATTAAGCTTACACTGAAAGCTTGAGTTGGGTACAATGTAACATAGATGCTCTTGATGAGCTATTTCAGAAATCCATGCCTAGTCTGGGAAGATGGCTCGGCAGATAAATTGCCTCTTACATGAGCAGGAGAATCTGAGTTTGGGTCCCCAGAATCAATGTGAATGCTGGTTGGGTGCTGTGACCTGATGGTAACCCTAGAGTGAAAAAGGCAGAGATAGGAGATCACTAGCCATCTAGCTAGTTCGACAAGGCACTGGGTTTGACTTAAAGACCCCACCTTAACACATAAGATCGAGAGAGCAATTGAAGAAGACACCTGACATCAACCTCAGATCTCAACATGCAAGTGTAAACACATGCAGCAATATACATAAAAATAAGCATGCCCACAAGTTACACACACACCGCACACACACACACACACACACACTAGATACTACAACATATACGTTGACCTCAGACCTCAGTCTGCTTTTAGAATCCTGAGAGGTCTATAGATGGAATGCAAGCCAGTCAAACTTTTTAAATTTTTACTTTTAGATTTATTTACTTTATTATTTTATGTATGTGAGTGCTTTATCTGCATGTGTGCATATGTGTGTTCCTGGTATCCATAGAGGTCAGAAGAGAACATCAGGTCTTTGTGGAGTTACAGACCATTGTGAGCTACCACGTGGGTGCTGGAAATCAAATCTGGGTCATGTGCAAGAGTAACAAATGTTCTTAACCACTGAGTCAATACTCCAGCCTCTGTCAAACTCTTAATTTCAGCCTTATGCATTTAAATTCACAGATGTGTCTTCCTGTTTGTAATTATCCATGAACCAATTCACTCAATTATGTGCTCAAGAAATGCATATTTGGGTTCCATCACTTATGAATGTTATGGTCTTGGATAAGTTTCTAAATTCTTTTTTACTTCAATGTCCTCATACATAAAATGGAAGTGATGCCTCTACCTATCTCATAAGAGTTGCTAGAATTAAACAAATTAACACATGCAGTGTTTTAAAGTCTGGGAATAAGGTACAACCTCAGTAAGTGGTACCCTTCTTTTAACTGACTGGGCTGTGGACCAGGAATTGAACGTGTGGTGATGAAAAAGGTAGGACTTACTCCATGGTATCTTGAAACATAGTGGGTAGCATTACTTCAAGGCAGTTCCATATGGGTCACCCATATTTCTGCTTGCCTGATAAACAGCTTAACTGATAATGGTAGTACAACTTTTTCAGGCGACAGTAAGATTCACGTAGAAAGTAATCTTCGAAGATAATGTCTTCTTTTACTACAAAGAATGGGTATGCTTACTATCACATATATCCGTGCACACACTTGTAGCACAATTAAAAAAAAAAAAAACCCAGAGACAGATATTGAGGTTCAAGCTGAAGATCAGAAAACCAAAGGAGGATTCAAGCTACTAGAGAGTTCTTACTTCTACTAAGGCTCAGACAAAGGGATGATTCTATCCTCAGTGTGGCTGCAGATTGCAAGGCTCTTCAGCAAACCTCAGACTGCAATGAGCTCTTTTTTCCTCCTGCCTTATATGCCTCTCTCTACCCAGCCATATCACTCCTGTCTCCACCTCCCTAGTGCTAGGATTAAAGGTGTCTGATTCCCTGAGTGCTGGGAGTGCCTCTGTGTGAGTTTTATTCCTCTTTTTAGACAGATTCAATCTTGTGTAGCGCAGTGTGGCCTTGCATCCTGGGATTAAAAATGTGTGCCCTGGCCTCTAGTGGCTTAGCTCTGCACTTTGATCTTCAGACAAAATTTATTTATTAAAAACAAATAAAATATCACTATATCTACTTTTTCACGCACATATTTAAAAGTACATATGACAGTAGTGTCTTTCCCAGGAAGAGTGTGTATGCAGACTTGCTTGAAGCTTCTATTAATGCACTGTGGTTTCCTGAATTTGGGATTCCTCTTTTGCAATGTATCTTATTGCCAGAGCAGATGTTACAGTTTGATATCTTAGGAGTCTCATCTCTTGTGTCTTTCTTTCAAGAGATGACTAAAAAAATCTGTGTCCTTTTCAAATGCTGCACTCTAGAGAAGTACAATGAAAATGGCAACATATTCACCACCCTACTTAACGAGCTAAAGTTTGATTCCTTAATATTAAGCCTTTCATTCCCATCCTTCCATTGGGATAAATGACAACATTATCGTTAGCTTTTCTACATGTTTGATAAGTATTTATAATTGAATAATATTAGCTGTTTGAGAATTATGTACAATGTATCTTGATAATAATTACCCCCTCAGCCCCAACACTATCTAGATCCATTCCGGCTTCCCTACTCACTCAACTTTGTTTCTTCTTTTTGTTTTGTAAACTTATTAAGTCCAATTTGTGCTATCCATATGTTCTTAGATGAAGGGCCTTCCATTGCAGCAGGAATGACCTACCAGGGGCCATACCCTTAAAGAAAACTGATACTCCCTCTCCAAATGCTTATGTGTTTATCTCCCTTATTTTCTGAGCTGAATACTACACGTCGAGTACGAAGACCTCATTAAACCATCGCAAATGGCCATGCCATTTTGATTCTTTCCTTCTGAGCGTCCTGTCGGTTTTTAATGGCTTGTAAAGGATAGCAATATGCATGGAATTTGGTACCTCACATCGTGTCAGATAAAGAAACTAAAATAACCTTATTTTCTCATGATTTAAGTTCCAGAGAGGACAATTCCTCTGGGCCTTCATATTACCTAGTGAGAATTAGAAGTCACCAGGAAGGGGCTTGTTGTAGTCGCCCATGCTATCCTCTCTCCATTCCATCTCACCTTGTTGCTTCTCCTCCACTGAGGCCTTCCAGGGTTCAAACAGGCCTTGCCCCCACTCCCCCAAGGCAAAGTGGCTGCTGGAAGCTGGAGAATAAACGCACGAAATTCCCAGTTTCGAAGCTTAAAAGAACAATAAAGAAGGCTACTTGAAGAGCAGGTTTCTTTGCCATTTCTTTCTTTTTTTTTTTTTCCACCTTAAAGAGATAAGAATTCTCTGGGGCCTGAAGATCTGTATCTCCTATGAGGGAGTTGGAGCAGAAGTAGAGCCTTGATGCTAAAGAGAGTTAGGAAATAGTCTCCTTCTGGGCTGCTTCCCCTTGGAACAGTCAGCTTCTTGGAGATGAACAGAAGCATTAAAAACTCTCTCTCTCTCTCTCTCTCTCTCTCTCTCTCTCTCTCTCTTTGAAACAGGGTTTTTTTCTGCTTAACAGCCCTAGCTGTCCTGGAACTAGCTCTTGTAGACCAGGCTGGCCTGGAACTTACAGAGATCTGCCTCACCGAATGCTGGCATTAATGACTTGTGCCTCCACTGCCCAGCAGAAGCTCTTTCTAAAACTGAAAGGAGCATCTGTACCCTGGTTCCTGAGTGTTAGCAACCTATGAAGACCTGTGAGCAAGGAAAACCTACAATGTCTTGGTTAATACTATATCATTAAGTTTACCCAAGTAAACTGAGAAAATTTTGAGTTGACTAAGTTAATTAGTACTTTGCTAAAATTACTTTTCATGTCTTCAGGAAGTGTAGACTTTAAAATAGAGAATATATAAATGTTATTCTTACAACTGATCATTTGCCATGGATATAAAAGACATTAATTTGAATATCTACATTTAAGTTACTATCTTATCTATGGTAGTTTATCAAGTGGCATGACCAAAAACTTTAGAATAAATGATTTGATACTGCATTATGATTCTAAATGTAAATAAGGACATTGCAGTCCAGTGATTCTCAAATTTTATTTATTTATTTATTATTATTATTATTATCATTATTATTATTATTATTATTATTATTATTATTATTATTATTTTGGATTTTTCAAGACAGGGTTTCTCTGTAGCTTTTGGTTCCTGTCCTGGAACTAGTACTTGTAGACCAGACTGGCCTCGAACTCACAGAGATCCGCCTGCCTCTGCCTCTCGAGTGCTGGAATTAAAGGCGTGTGCCACCACCTCCCGGCCGATTCTCAAATTTTAGTGTGCATAAGGAACATCTAGAAAACTTTCTCAAACACAGATGGATATTTGCCAAATTCTGTCGGAGATTATCTACTTTTTTAATGATTAATTGATTTTTATTTTATGCGAATTGTTTTTCCTGCATGTTTGTCATGTACGTCTGTGTGAGGGTGTTGCAGCCCTTGGAGCTTGAGTTACAGATAATTGTGAGCTGCCATTTGGGTGTTAGGAAATGATTCCAGGTCCTCTGGATGAATAGTCAGTGTGCTTAACCAATGAGCCATCAGTCCCAAGATTATCTACTTCTAACATATAGGATAACAATCCTGGAGCACCACAGACCAAACGTTAAGCAGCTTTGCTTTAGTTAATGATCAGTTTCTGTATAGTTATGGACCTTGAAGTAACAATTAATATTTAATAGCACATCTCACATTGCCCAAGAATAGCTTCCCCATTTCTTGTCTCCCATCTGTTCCCACTAGGTTTCTCATATTCTCAGCCTATCTGAAGTGTTATGACCTGGTTATCAATATCTGAAATTACTTTTAGGTTTTTGAAAATACATTGGTTATTATCCACACAGAACATGGTGTGCTTCCAGGAAAAAATATAAACAAGCAGTACAGTCTTTAAGAATTTATAAAACTTTGATTCTGTGGAGCTGGCATCAACATGTCATTATTTCAGTTATCCGTTTTTAAGAAGAAAATGAAATTTATATTTGAATACTCCAAGTAAAAGAACTAGGGAAATATTGAAGTAGGAGAAGTATTGTACTTTACTACTTATCTGCAAGCAAAATGAGTGAGTACTGCTTGTCTCTTTGGAATTTCAAGAGGTTATATTGTAGGGTATTGCCTTGCTCCACTGGTAAAGTCCCTTGACATCTAGAGTATCCAACACCACTGCAGACTTTCGAGTTGATATTGTCTGCTGAAAAGAAAAGACAAAGTTGTAGATAAGAACTTGTGGGTTCTTGTACCCAGGCAAAATGACCTGGATTGGCCTCAGTTACACACCAGTTTTTCTTTCCTTCCTTAGAAGAAATGTACATATAGGATAGGAGATATGCAGAGAAAACAGATTTTCTGTGTGGATAATGGTGAACAAATCATTTCCTGAGTGGATAATGGTGAACAAATCATTTCCTGGGTGGATAATGGTGAAAAATTATACAGTGCCTCTATTTTCTAATCTGTATAATGGAGATAATTATTGCTTTCATTTAATGAGATACTGTGGAAATGAGTTAACAAAGCACATTAAGACTTACCTGAATTATTTTAGGTACTTTAAGGGTTAATTATGATTCATTTTAAGCATCGTTATTAAGGCTTTTGCTTTGTTTCCTTGTCTTGCTCATATTAATGTGACAGTCAGATAATCAAATGCATTTGCCCTTTATCGTGGCACCAGCATGAACTTGAGTTTGCCATCAACAAGATGCTACTCTCTGAATGATGAACTACTATCATTCATGTATACTTCCTACAATTCTAGTAAATGTTCTTTCTTTATGTTGTGCTCTGAACTGCATTTTATTAAAGAGGTTACTGTCGTAACTGCCTAGGGAATAGCAAAATTCAGAATAATTACCCCAAGTATCCGAATGCAGACATTATTCTAAAGAAAAAAAAGTATCTATCTAATGTCCTATAAAATTTCCTTACCAGAGACTAAAATTATCCTGAATCTAATTCATGTAAAGTTAACATAGAAATTGCTTGACATCCATGCTATTATTTGGTCAAAAGACTGAGGCAAGAGCATCATACAACCATTTATGGAGTAACAATTCCACAGATTAGACATCATAGTAAATTCAAATGAAACTTGGCAGGTTTATAATCGTTACCTACGTGTAGTGCCGTGCGAGTCACTAACAAAGTATCTAACTCTATTTTTTTCCCTCATGGAATTTTCCTTTTCATAAGGGAGGCAGCTATCATAATTGAAACGATCAGAGCAACATAAAGAACAATTACATTAATTTCATACAATTAAGCATTTAAATATAAGGTGCAGGCAAAAGAGCCTATGATGATAAAGAGGAAGCCTGTTTTCCAAGGTTAAAATTCTCTGCTACAGAAAGTGCAACTTTAAATGGGCTACTGGAAGTAGGCAGGGTTCTGAACATCTATCAAGTATTCAAAGGCATCGCAACAGTGATGTTAAAGTTTCCTTTCTGTGTCCTATCTTTATACTGAAGATGAAGAGAGTGACTGGGGTGAAATTAGAACCTGAAGATACATACACACTTTCTCTTATAAAACACACAAACACAACACAAGAAAATCTGGAAATTGCTAGGAATGTTAATTTATTTCCATAAAAGTTATTGAATTTCAGAGTCAATTTAGGAAGTTTTCTCTAAATACAAAGTTTGTTTTGTGCTTAACATTTTTTAAAAGATTATGATTTTTCTCTCTGTACTATCTTGACATCTGTGCAAAGTCAGAGTGCAGCTCCTAGTGTCACCTTGTCCAACAGCCTGGTAAGAATCAGTGTGGGTAGTTTTTCTCTCTGTTTTCTCTCTTCTGAATGACAGCAGCATAGACCTTTGGCTTCATTTATTCTAAAATATTTAAATCAAATTATAAAACTAATGTATTAAAAATGAGAAATAAATTCAAACCAGATCCCTCTGGCTGCTGCGATTTATTAGTTCAATTGGTCTTTGTCTGTGGTTAGTTAGCCTGGTGGGTTAGAACATAGTGTTAATGATGCCAAGATCAAGGGTTTAATCCTCCCTGGCCTACTTAGCTTTGTTCCATTCCACCGGCAGAACCAGGCTCATACCCGTCCAGGCTTCATGTGAATACATCTACTTATCAGAGACAGCATGAAGAATGTCACTGAATTAGTCTAGATTTGTCATTACTACTAAAGGAACAAGCAACAATCTCAAGGTGGGCATGGAACTAAAGATTTGTTACGTAGTGAAGAAGTGATTGTTTGGACTAATCTTTGTTCACATGTAAGTTTTGACAGCATATAAAAAAAGGACGATAACTAAATATTCATTAGATAGATTTGCGTTTTTAAATGTTTTTAATTGTGAAACTGTTTAATCAGGTTAATCCACATGGCCAATCTCTTATTCTTTGCTTGCCTTCTCATACACAGGCTGAGTTGTATCTGATATTCATTTATCTTAGATACTATTCTCCATCTTAGACTCTTCTATTTCTTTTTTTTTTAATTTTTTTATTAAAGATTTCTGCCTTCTCCCTGCCACCACCTCCCATTCCCCCCCTCCCCCATCAAGTCCCCCTCCCTCATCATCCCTAAGAGTAATCCGGGTTTCCTGCCCTGTGGGAAGACCAAAGACCACCCACCTCCATCCAGGTCTAGTAAGTTGAGCATCCAAACTGCCTAGGCTCCCACAAAGCCAGTACGTGCAGTAGGATCAAAAACCCATTGCCATTGTTCTTGAGTTCTCAGTAGTCCTCATTGTCCATTATGTTCAGCAAGTCCAGTTTTATCCCATGCTTTTTCAGACCCAGGCCAGCTAAATATCTGCAAACCATATCAGACGAAAAGGGCTGTGGAATCATTCAACTCTAATAAAATTTCCATATATATATGTGTGTATACATATATATATATTTACACTTAGCAGAGATGATAAATTGTGTTTTATGAAGCTCCTTCAGTAATAAACAGAGGTACAATGGGAGGATAGGCATAAGCTTTGGCTGAACACCCAAATGTGTCAATGGCAGTGTGCAATGTTGGTAATTGCATGCTTCTGCTGGGCCAAGCAGAAATATTTAAAGATTAACTTCTCAGTTAACAAGTAAAACAAATAAGGATTAAAAGTACCTTTATTAATTATTGAGGATTAATTAATGAGGAAATTCAAGTTTAGCATGGGACTTAAAGTAAGAACTGCTACCTGTGTTGTACTTTTTTTTAGCATTTCATGAGAAGTCAGTAAGAAAAAGGAATTTCAGTGTGTTAAAGTCATCAGGCAAAACACACCAGCCCAACTCAAAATACAAATAGAATCTTTTCAGAAAAGCTTGTCTCAGAAACGCTAGCATAAATGTTCTAAAATGTTACAGACTGAAATATTAAATTTTACTAGGAGGAAGAGACCAGAATAATGCAGATCACAGCAGGTGGGCCATATTGATTCTTACATCTTCTAAAGACTGGAATGCCATTCAAATCACTGGTCTGTGTGGGTGACTTATGGATTTTCAACATTTCAGAACATTTTAAAAACCTTGAAAATTACCTTTAAAATAGGTTTTAGGTATTCTAGGATAGATCTTAGTTTAGACTTTTGCATATTACAGAAATTTCTAAGCTAGACTTGTGACAGGAAAATACCCTGATATTTTGATGTTCAATCTTAATTAGATTTTACTCTATTAGTTTTGGTAACACTGCACATTAATTCACACTGAGGTTTTCTTTTTTTTTTTTTTTTTTTTGGTTTTTCGAGACAGGGTTTCTCTGTGGTTTTGGAGCCTGTCCTGGAACTAGCTCTTGTAGACCAGGCTGGTCTCGAACTCACCGAGATCCGCCTGCCTCTGCCTCCCAAGTGCTGGGATTAAAGGCGTGCGCCACCACCGCCCGGCTGAGGTTTTCATAATATTACTGCGACCACTAAGTTATAAGAAGGTATTGGAAATGACAAGAAATACTGTATTAATAGATTTACAACCATCAAAGATTGAAATAAAGGACCTAAATTTCCCTTTAGTTCTCTTACATTGTCCTTTGATCTTACAAATCTGGTGTGACTTTGTAATTTGAATATTTAATTAGCACATGGTTTCTTAACAAGAATAAATGCTTGAACTAGTCATCAACTCAACAGGACATTTCTTTTCAATACTAGCTGTTATATGAGGTGCTGTACTTGTGGGAATATAGTAAATGCATATTCAGTTTGTTGGTAGAACGTAAGGAAAGTTTCAATGTTAATTAATTAATTTTTTTCAGTTTATTTTATTTTTTTATTAAAAATTTCTGCCTCCTCCCTGCCTCCCTTTTCCCTCCCCCCCTCCCCACGGCTCCTCCCCTCCCCCTCCCTCTCCAGTCCAAAGAGCAGTCAGGGTTACCTGCCTTGTGGGAAGTCCAAGGACCTCCCCGCTCCATCCAGGTCTAGGAAGGTGAGCATCCAAACAGGCTAGGCTCCCACAAAGCCAGTACATACAGTAGGATCAAAACCCAGTGCCATTGTCCTTGGCTTCTCAGCAGCCCACATTGTCCCCCATATTCAGAGAGTCTGGTTTTATCCCATGCTTTTTCAGTCCCAGTCCAGCTGGCCTTGGTGATCTCCCAATAGATCAGCCCCACGATCTCAGTGGGTGGGTGCCCCCCTCGTGGTCTTGACTTCCTTGCTCATGTTCTCCCTCCTTCTGTTCCTCATTTGGACCTTGCGAGCTCAGTCCATTGCTCCAATGTTGGTCTCTGTCTCTATCTCCATCCATCGCCAGATGAAGGTTCTATGGTGATATGCAAGATATTCATTAGTATGGCTATAGAATCGGGCCATTTCAGGCTCTCTCTCCTCTGCTGCCCAAGGACCTAGTTGGGGACATCTCTCTGGACCCCTGGGAACCCCTCTAGAGTCAAGGCTCTTGCCAACCCTAAAATGGCTGCCTTAATTAAGATACGTACTTCCGTGCTCCCATATCCATCCTTTCGTTATCCCAACCATCCCATTAAAAAATGGGGCACTGAACTGAACAGAGAATTCTCAACAGAAGAAGTTCAAATGGCCAAATTACACTTAAGGCCATGCTCAACTGCCTTAGCGATCAGGGAAATGCAAATCAAAACAACTTTGAGATACCATCTTACACCTGTCAGAATGGCTAAAATCAAAAACACCAATGATAGCCTTTGCTGGAGAGGATGTGGAGTAAGGGGTACATTCATCCATTGCTGGTGGGAATGCAAACTTGTGCAACCACTATGGAAAGCAGTGTGATGGTTTCTCAGGAAAGTTGGGATCAACCTACCCCAAGACCCAGCAATACCACTCTTGGGAATATACCCAAGAGATGCCCTATCATACTACAAAAGTATTTGTTCAGCTATGTTCATAGCAGCATTATTTGTAATAGCCAGAACCTGGAAACAACCTAGATGCCCTTCCATGAAAGAATGAATGAAGAAAGTGTGGAATATATACACATTAGAGTACTACTCAGCGGTAAAAAAAACAATGATTTCTTGAATTTTGCATGCAAATGGATGGAAACAGAAAACACTATCCTGAGTGAGGTAACCCAGACCCAAAAAAGATAAACATGGGATGTACTCACTCATAATTGGTTTTTAGTCATAAATATAGGACATTGAGCCTATAATTTGTGATCCTAGAGAAGCTAAATAAGAAGATGAACCCAAAGAAAAACATATAGTTATCCTCCTGGATATTGGAAGTAGACAAGATTGCTGAGCAAAAATTGGGAACTGGGGGGTGGGGTGTGATGGGGGTAAGGGGAGATGGGGAGAGTCAGTGTTAATTTAAAACAAATGCAGAATAAGAATCCAAAATACAATAGTACTATGCAAAAGAAATTAAAATAGTAATTTAGAATATGTATGCCCTCACTTGTTTTAGCTATTAATTTGTGAAACCATCTAAAATGCATCCTCACAAATCATCGACCAAAAGAAATATTCTGGACATGAAGAGTATTTTGTAAGTGATTTGAGTGGAATAGTGGTTGTAATATGACTGAAATCTCATAAAAATGTAGAGTAAGATGAGAAAGGAAGAAACACTAAGGAATCCAACTTGCAACGTTTAAAAGCAGTGAATAACAGAAAACTGAGGAAGACTAGCTAACATATGAGAAAACAAGAGTAAGACAGCAAACTGTCATGGAGGTACGTGAGGGGAAGAGAAACTGAAGGATAGATTACTTTTCTATACCAGGATCCATGAATTTAGATGGGGTTCAAACAGTGAACTCTGTGTTTTTCAATGTGTCAATTACACACTTGGTAGTGAGATGTTATAGAAGAGTAAATGGAAATAGAGAAAGAGAAAAGTGAAATTGAAGGGTATGAAAATGGTGAAGACAGAGGCAATCCTTAAAAAGGAGCAGAAATCAATGGAGAATTGTCTTAGTTGCTGAACATTACCAAGAACTCTTAAGGTATGTGCTCTGAAAGACAACGGACTAAATGGTCTTATTGCTTTACATACAAATTTTTATTTTTCTGCTATTATGATTCCACCACTCTTAGACTTCCCCTTACTAATCCTTTTCTTATTGTGCCTATCCATGGCCATTCCTTTAAGCATCTCCTGCCCCATGAAATTATTATATTATTCTCCCATTGCTGCTATAAGCAATTACTATAAACATAGTAACATCAAATAATGTATGCTTTTATTTTTTATTTCAGAGGTTAGAAGTCCAGAGTTCCTGTTTACCATTGGTGTCAGAATGTCTTCATTCTTTCTGGAGCTTTTAGGGGAGTCCATTTCTTTGCCTTTTCAGATTCTGCAGAATGCTTATAATCTTTGGTTCTTGAGTCCATTCTGCCTTCAAAGTCAGTAACTGCATGTAGAGTGTTTTTTTTCCCCTAGTTTTCATGAATATGATATTAACTCCTATGCCCTGCTTCCCTCTTTTGAGACCTCTGGTAATTATATGGGTTCTACACAGATGGTCAGGGTTATCTTATTTTAGGACCTACTCATTAGCAAGCTAATTTTCCTACAATCTTGGCTGCCCTTTGCTGTATAAAATAACATACTCTAGTTAGGCATGGCATTAGAAACCCTGGAGACCAAGGCAAGAGGAGCTCATGTTTCAAACCAATGTGAGGTATCAAACAAGGCAGGGCTGGTTGTCATTACTAAGACAAAATGTCCCCCTACTCTTTATGCTAATTTATCCCCAAAGATATTGGGGAAATCCATGACAGCTTGCTCTCCTCCTCAAATCTGTTTGGGGATATATCTTAATAAGATGCAGCTAAAAAAATTTCTAGAAATTTAATAAACTTAAAAGTGTATGGGTGTCAAATAAGAAAATTTGGAAACGTTTATAGTCATTTATCTTTATGAGCACTGCAGTGCCTGGAATATGAAAAGGCTGGGGGAGATTCAGATAGCTGGGATGGGATGCTACATCAGAACTCAAGGAGAAGCCTGGGTAGTAATGTCCACCGAAGGTGAGAAAACAGAAAAGTAAACTAGTAATATAATTAGCTAGAAGTCTATACGATCACACTCTATTCTGTGTTTTTTATCTAATTATGACAGCTGTATATAATAGTGATGAAAATCTGTACCCCAGTGATCAGGCTGAATTCTCTTTTCTGAATAACTCGGTAAACTACCTACCTTTGGCCTGAGCATATCAGAAGCCTGATTTAGATGTATTTATCCCTCATGCTTTTGCATGAATTAACATCTCTGAATGTGTGTGGTCACCTGTAATGTACACAGCCATATAAATCATGTATGTTTTATTTATTCAGGCACTTCACTGTACAATGGTGGAAAGCAGTTGACACAAGCACTCAGAGTTCTCGGCCTCTTTTGGTGTCAGTTCTGCTCCCAGCCCCTAGAAGACCTGCATCAGACCACAGCCTTGTCAATCTATGAAAGAAATTGATATAAACCAATGACACTTTGAATTTCTTAACCGGAATCACCTCATTCATTCATTCATTCATTTATTTTACTAACAAGCCAGTGAAGACTACCAGTTTGCTCAGCTTATTTCTCTTTCTTACTTCCTGATCCATTATTCGTCTAAATTCTAATTCTGGACATAATTTACTTTTATACTAATTTTCTCTGCTATCACTAGAAAATAGAAATAAAATATCACCAAAGAGTTATTTCCTTGCACGAATATTTGGCAAACACATCCAGCAATTGCCTTTTTTAGTACCAAAAAGTATCCTTTCCCGTGGTGAATATTTATAGCACAGTCTTGAGTCCGTGTTCTATTGCTGTGAAGAGACACCATGACCATGGCAATTCTTAAAAAAGAAAGTATTTAATTGGGAGCTTACAGTTTTTGAGGTTTAGTCCATTATCCTCAAGGTGGGGAGCATGGAAGCATGAAGGCAGGCATGGTGCTGGAGCAGTAGCTGAGAGCTACATTCAGATCCGCAAGGCAAATAGAGCCACTTGACCCAGCATGGACTTTATATCTCAAAGCCCAATCGCAGTGACATACTTCCCCCCAAAAGGACACATCTCTTAATCCCAATTGTTTCAAATAATTCCTCTCCTCGTTGACTGAACATTCAAGCCACCAAATGTACTAAAGCACACAAAAGGCATAGCAGTTTGAAATATATTCTGGTTTTATATTATTAGAAAACACATATGCTGAACACATTTAAATTTTCATTTTCGGGTAAATGAGTCAATCGGCTTCAGTAGTTTCCCTGTAGAAGAAACAGATATTTAGCATATAACTTTGAAAAAAACTAAGGTACACCATGGCATTGAAGTAGAAGTTGGAGCTGTTCAGATTGCTGGGCAGGATGTCTGACCTTGAGGGAAAGATGCTCTTGAATGCAAGCTTCTTTCTCTACTTCAGTCACTTGGTCCTCTTGGTCTTAAAATTTCTCACAATATAAAGACTTTCTCTTATTTTTCACATAAGAGAAAACTTGAACAATCTGAAGCCATGCTCCACATTATAATCTTCACTGATCCCCTGTGCCCTCTGATCTCTCTCTCTAATTTATAACTTATTCTGAAGTTCTTTTTTCTGTCTTAAATACCTTATACAATAGATGCTTATTAAGCCAACCATTGCATTTTTGGGATCCATGTGTTCTTGCACTGAAGCAGCCGTGGCTGCGATGGGGAGACATTAAAACTGTTCAGCAGTGACTATTTTAAGATACGAATCCTTTGAGAACTAGGAAGAGTTAGCAAGTGTGGAAGATGGGGGTGGATGGCTATTGATTGCAGAAGAGAAATGGTAGTAGGATACACCAAGCTCCTTTTTCACCCCTCCCTCACTTTAAGGTTATAACACAATTGCATTTCCCCTCTCCTTCCATATCTCCCATATGCCCTTCCCAGTCTCTTTCAAATTCATGGCCTCTTCTTTCCACTAATTGCTATTTCATGCACACACACACACACACACACACACACACACACACACACACACACACACATCTATCTATCTGCTATCTATCTATCTATCTATCTATCTATCTATCTATCTATCTATCATCTATTTATCTACCTATCTATTATCTATCTATCTATCTATCTATCTATCTATCTATCTATCTATCTATCTATCTTTCTATCTATCTGGTCCTAAATAACCTGCTCAGTTCATAGAACTTCAGTTGTATGTATGTTTTCAAGACTAACCATTTGATACTGGACAACAATTCAGTATGTTTTTCTCTGGGGAAAACCACCTCTCCTGCCTCCCACTTTCCTGTTTCTTATGGTTATTTGTGTAAGGTTGAAGCCTCAAAGCCTTGCGGAGTTTTCTTGTCCATTTTGGCATATAGTCACCCATGCCCAGCTCCTGCCCAGGCAATCATATTGGTGAGATTTTATGGGTGCAAACTCTCTGATCTTCACACTCTTACAATCTTTCCGATCCTTCTTTTGAAATGTTCCCTGAACTAGAGTTGTAGGAGTGTTTTGTAGATGTACCCATTGTTCTTGGAGAAGAATCTACAACACTTACTTTACTAAACCAGCATAATCCCTAGTAACAACCTATAAAATTTTGTCCTTATATACACAGTTAAGTACAGTCTTTATCCCTCATCAAGCAAATTTTGCCACATATTGAAATGTGTAGTAAGAGGTCACTAGTTCATTTCCCGGCTCCCCTGGCCAGAAATAATCAGACAAAAACTATATTCTTTGCAATACTCTTTGGCCAATAGCTTAAGCATATTGCTAGCTAGCTCTTACATCTAGAACTAACCCATTCCCATTATTTTATATTTTACGACAAGGCTCATGGCCTATCTGCAAAATTCCAGCTGGCAGCTTGCATCTTTCCCCTTTGGTGGCTCCATGGCAGCTCCTTGACTCCACCTACTCTCTCTCTCTATAGATCTCTTCCACTCTGGCTATATTCTGTTAAGCCATTGGCTGAAAGCAGCTTCTTTATTCATTAACCAATAAAAGCAACACATAGACAGAAGGACTTCCCACACGGGAAACCAGTACAGAAAATCACAACCAATCTAAATGCAGAGTTTTAGAGACATGTTCTTTCTTAAAATGAGGGTTTCACCCATTCAGAGATCTGTTTGAGTGCAGAGAGGGTGGCAAAAGTAGGCGTCAGAGGTGGACGTTACAGAATGGGGACTATGGAATGTGAGATACTACTTTTGAAAATGTAAGAAAGTTTCAGGCCTCCATTGGATTCCTGAGACTAGATCATCCTTGGAATGTGGGTCCTGAAGACTAGGTCTGAAGATGTCTGACTACGGGTCTGGGAAAACAGTAATGAATCTCATCTGAGAGTCTGAATGAGAGGGTCTAAATGAACTAAGGATTACAGCAACAGAGATGAGCAGGAGAGCAAGAACATTAGAAGGAATGTAAAATTTAGGATGTACTAAAGTTAGAGCCCATGGGGAAGCACTTTGAGAAGACAAGTGCTGGGAGCTTCCCTGGTACTCCTAATATAACTAGGAGGCAGGAGTTTTGCTCTTTATGGTAGACATGAAAAAGATGCTCAAATTGGGATGTGGGTAGATGAATGCTCTTATGGCTCTGTACTATGTGAAGCTTCTTGGACAGAAGCAATGAGTGTGGATCACAGGAAAAGGGTCTAACCAAGGCATATCAACTTGGGATAAAGGAGTTATGAACATATAAAGCAAGTTCTTCTGTATTTCCTTGATAGGCATAGTCTCCTACCGGAAAGAACACAGTGTGAAGTCTAAACTACATAACCTCTTAATAATTGTATTTTAAGATTCCGTTAATAAAATAATGAATGGATGAAGAAAACCTGTTATGGGATAGTAAAAGTACCAAACACAATCATAGTTTGTGTGAGTGTATGTGTACACAAATAATTGCACGTGTCACCTCTTTAAGTAACTGTCCGAGATACGGAGATGGTGGTGGCGGGGTATAATGGCTTCAGAGTGTAGGTTTGGTGTGTGTATGTGTTTTACTTGATGACAACATTAATGCATTTGACACCCAATGGGACATTTCCTTTTAAAAAGGACTATGCCTTTTGGTCTCTCTTACAAAATGTTCCGTTTGCTAGAGAGAGAAAGATTGACTTAGATTTTATGATTATACTGGAGTATAATAATATTCTGAAAAATGGAGTTTTTATTCCATTTTTTGCAAGGTTTAATCCATTTGCACACAAACACCTTTAAATCGCAGTCAAATAAGTCACCAATTATTCTCTTGCTGCATGCAAGCCAGTCGGTAAAAGCTAGAAAAGGACACACATCCTGTCAGGATGACAAGCCACCAAGATATGCCTATCAAGTGAAGATGAGGCAAGGGAATTACATTTTGTTGGCTTGTGGGCACTTAAGGCAATGCTAACTTTCACTTCGGTTTATTTTTTTTTAACGTAGGAACCAGTTCTGTATTTTAACCCTGGTCTGCTTTATAACTCTCTTTACCCTTGACCTTTCTTTGATCTTGTTCAATCAGCGTCGGACTTGGTGCTCCGTGAAAAAGTTCCTAGGACTTGGGCAACCCTGGCCCAGCCAGGTGACCGAGACTGGGTGGGGACCCGCAGAGTTTTGTGGGCGCGGAGCCTCTCGCATACCAATCTCCTCCCACCACCATCGCTCCGCCGGGAGGCGGAGAGGGCAGCAAACTTCGCTCCAATCCGCTGCTGCCCTCCCCAGGGTCCCCCTGCTGGGCGACTCGCCCGCTGTGGACTGGAGTTGGTGGAACTTTGCTGATAAACTGCTCCTGAGAGTTGGGGAGGGAAGCTCCCCGCCTCCCCACATTCCGGCTCTCCTTCCCCCGCCTCCCGGTCCTCGCCCAGCCACCCGCGCTGGTGATAGGACGAGCCCCGGGTGTGCATTGTGTGTATGCAAAGCATCGTCGGGCTCTTGGGGCAGCTCGAGCGGTGGCTCGGCTGCTGCTGCGGCTGTGACTGGCGCTGCGGTACTTGCTGCTGCCACTGGTGCCGCCGCCAGAGACTGAGTCCAACGCTGTCATGCTCCTGCCGCGGGGCGGGCGGCAGCGTCGTCCCGTCGCTATATAAGCGCAAGTGGAGGGGGCACCCGGAGGGGCTGAAAATGAAGGTGCCCGCGCATGGGCCGCAGCTGATTGCCAACCCCTCCCGAGCTCGCTCCCGGCGTGGAGCCCGAGGCCGCCGAGGACCCGCCTTCACAGCAGTAGTAGCAGGAGCAGCAACGCGGACAGCAACTGCGGCGGCGGTGGCGGTGGCGCCCCTCGCGCCAGCGCGTAGAACCGCGGCGACTCCGGGGCCGCCGCTGGCCCCGCTGCCATGAGTTGTGCGGAGGTGATGTATCACCCCCAGCCGTATGGAGCGCCCCAGTATCTGCCCAACCCCGTGGCAGCTGCAACCTGCCCCACAGCCTGCTATCATCCGGCGCCCCAACCTGGCCAGCAGGTGAGTCACCGGCCAGGCAGCCTTCCGGGGGCGGGGACGAGGGGCACCCGGTATCGGTGTGGGGCTTTAGCCCTGTCCGGCCGGGACCCGAGGCACGGAGGATGCTCTGGGACCTGTGGGGAGCCACAGAAAGAAAAAGATAGAAGGGCAGACCTGCGGGTGGCAGGACCAGGATGCCAGGAGAGGCAATAACTGGCCGGGGGCTTCATTGAGCTGTGTCACCTGGACTCAGAGGCTGTCGCTCCTAGCTGATCTGGTCCTTAGGACTCAGTTCTTTGAAGCTCACCAAAGACATCTGTTTTAGGACTGCGTGAGTAAACTTTTAACCCGACTACTTTGTTTTCTGGGAAAAGGGGAAGTGTACCGCTAAGGTAGCAGAAGTTACCTGAACAGTGAGCTCATGAAATTTTCTTTCTGAGACTTTTAGGGTGGATCTCTGGTCTGATAGAAGACACACTGAGTGTTTTTAGAATTTATCCATTGCGTTTCTCACCGGGACTGTGATTTAGATGGCGTGGTTGCCCAAAAGGCTCTTCATTCATTCCCCAACAAAGCACGGGGCTTGTCGTTGTCCATCAGCGGACCGGACCTGTGTTTCTCGGTCCAGAGGTAGCTTTGAGTATCCTCATTCCCGGGCTCCACCCAGAGAGGACATTTAAATTGTCAGTAAAAAGGACCTGGCATCTAAGAGATGACAAGAAAGAGTAGACACTGGAAACGTGACTCCAGGGAACCTTGAATGGTACTCTTCGGCCACATAGCAAGCGCACCAAAATTTAGTTAGCACTACCCTAAGAACAGTAAACCGTGTGAGTGTGTGTGTGTGTGTGTGTGTGGCCAGGTACTGTACTGAAACAGAGGCCTTCCTGGACTACAGGGATTAGAGTAGGCTAATTTCATTCATACTTAAAAATAAGCTAGATATAGTTAGAAAAATAAGGATTTACAGAATTTATTGACTTGTTTTCATTTCTTAGGGACTGTTTGTTTTATTCTGGCCTTCAGGGTTTGGTCCTTGGAGGAATCTGACCTTTGAATTCCTAGTTTTCCTTTGCCTATGTCCCTTTTCTACATGTACAGGGCTACTTGTTGAGAGAGAGACATTACTCTATGTTTAAAATGTAGGGGCTGTCAAATTCAGCTAACTCTGAAAGGGCACAAATTCGGGACTTACTGCTAAACAGTCCATCTTAATGAAGACCAAGAGGAGACATGCGAGAAGAGCCCACTTTTTTGCTAATATTAATTAATTTATTTACTTTAACATTTGACAACTTTACCATTTCAACCAAATGATCTTTGATGGGAGAGATGGACAAGCAGTTTTTTATTATTATTTTGTGGTCACGGGTGACAAATGAAAACATTGAGGCTGCTCACATTTTCTTTGACATAAACAAAATAGTGCTATTGTAGATTCAAGGGAGGCAAAGAGACTTTGGGTATTACTAACAGCCATTGCTCCATCGCTGAGGCAGTGGAGGCCTTCAATTCTCAGTTGGAATGTGGATGAGCAACAGACCGAGATGTTTTTAAATATTCAGGAAGATAACTTTCTCTTCTGAAAAAGTCAGGAATAGGAGAAGTTGTGAATAAGGTTGCCTCTTATGAAATTATAAAATAAATTCCACTAAAATAGGAGTCTGTTGTAGAGGTCAGCATTGTAATACACTTTCTGGGGGAAAAATCAAAGGCTGTTTTAGACAAATTGAAAGCTAGTTTTCACTGAGAACCAGTTCCAAGCACCTTATCTTATTTTGTGATAGCCTTAAGTTTCAACCCCAAATTCCATCCCTTTGGTAAAACTATCAACAAGTTGACAAATAAATTAAAAATAAAACACCAGAAGAGTCTAAACTGTCTGCGTTAAGAAGTCACACAATGCCCGGCTTCTGCTATAGTCTGAACTTCTCTAGACGTCTTTTAAGTAGACGTTTGTTGAGTTTACTGTAAGGGTTTAGTTGAGAGGTGTATATAGGAACTTTCATAATTCTTTGGCTATTTGGCTTATTTGATGTTTAAATTTTTCTTCAGCAAACAAACTACTTGACTCTTATTGGCTAATGGACCAGAGAAAGCCGACAGTGCCGCTACTGTTCGTTCACTGTCGGAGTTTATTTTGATGACCTATATTTCCTATTGGAAGAAAGAATAAGTCAGGAAATTCTTATCAGCCTGACAACATTTTTAGACTACGCAGTGCGTGGGTGAAGTGGGACTAATATTGACTTGGCTCTAATGCAGTCATCTGAGAATACATATTTTGGTTGTTTTTGCATTCCATAAGGTTTTATCATTATTATCCATGAAGGTTGTTTTCTCCGTACTTGGGATTTGACCCCTAATAGCATCTCGCTTGGGAGACAAAAATGAGGACTACAACTCTTACTGTATGAAAACAAAAAACAAAACAAAAACAAAAACAAACAACACCTGATTCATTGAGGAGGAAAAGCAAAAACAGGAAAAAATGACAGTGTAATCTATAAAACATAATGGTCATTCATGAAGTAAGTGTTGGGAATGAGGTTGTTGATATTTTATGCCATTTGTGTACCGAATTGCCTTTATGTATCTCTTAGTTGCTCTCTCTTTTCAAAACTGGGTATCTAAAGTTCTTGTATGTTGGTTTTTACTCCTCTCTGGAAGGAAAGGGAATCAAATGCAGAGTCTCACCTGTGCTGTGCAAGCAGTAGACACTAAACTACATATACCCTACCCCATTAGTATATCAAAATAGTTCGCTATGATTGATCTTGAGCTCGGTAAATTTCCCCTTTCTGAAAACTCCTTTTAGAAGCGAAAGAAATTTATTTTCAATCCATATGAATTACCATCTTTCCCTCTAAATCGGAAAGCTTTAAGTTTAGGTTTTTTGATTGAACCCATTGTAGGTGTAGGGAGGTAGGAGTTGAGGGTTTTAAAAGCCTAATAATCTGCATATATCTGCTGCCCTACAGTGTGTTACCCCGTTTAAACCAATCCAGCCCATCTGCAAATGTCTGAGGATTAAATTTATGATCCTTGGCCTTAATTCCTAGAAACTGTGGGCTGGACTTGAGTCTTCCAGTGAACTTTACAAAGCCGGAACTTTGTGAGCGATTCTGAGCAGCCTAGCCCCAGCCTAACCATCTCTCCATAGCCTCCAGACAGCCCTCCTCCATATCTCCCTGGGAGAAGCCTTGACTCAGTCTCAGCACATGCTCTTAGGCTGATGACACTGCAAAACGTGAGCAGAAAGGAATGTGCTTGTATTCTAGCAGTGACAGTAGGAAACAGCACAAAGTTTCGAAATACGTGTCAGGAAAAATCGAGGGCAGCGATCTGAAATCACAGATTCCCTTCATACTCAGTGGACTTCTCATCTTAAAGGCAGACAGTGTGTTGCCTAAATCCTCTCCCATATTAAGAATGCTAAATCAGGCTACCCTTAAAGTCTGGCTTTCAGAAGAAATGACAAACACAGAGAGCAGTAGATGAATTTCCACTTTTATATAGATTTTTTTTAATGTTCATTTTCAGCTTCCTGTAAGTGAGAACATGTTTACTCTCTTTTCTTCAAGGATAGCAGCTGGGCAAAAATGCTCAGAGGACATCTCTGTGAAAAAAGAAAACAGTTCCTTTGGGAGCCAAAACTCCAGTAATGTTTGAAAGGAGGTTTTCAAACTCATTGTCTGTCTTCTGCCACCTTGGTTAAGTTACAAAATAACTCTGAGATTCTGTTTCTCAGATGGAAAAAATCCTAGAGGGTGGGGAACATATTGCAAATGGGAAATTTCAGGCCCTTAGGGTTGAAATTCCAGGCTAAAATTTTCATGCTCGTTGGTAACAGAGTCAGAACCAGTAGCTCTCATTTCCTAGAGTAACATCCTCCTACCATTCATGAAATGTCCCATGCATTTCCCCTCTTATTGCACAACAGGTTAATTTTTTGTCTTTAGTACCCCAATCAACTTTTTTGATAAAGAAGATTAATATGCAGTGGATTCTTTGGCCTTGGAGCTTGATATTCTTTCCAAGTCCTTGGTAGTGTACTTTTTAAAGTTTAGAAATGTCAAAGCCTTTTTGTAAACCATTGTATTTTGCTAATGAGTTTTCCTCTCCATGTTACATACTTTTTAACGAAATTGTGTACCCACTTAACAAAGAACTTTGGTTTATTTAAAGTAAAATACAACCAGTGGCATTAACTATCATGTTAATGTGCCTCAGTTTTATTGGCAATCAAACATAGCAATAGATTCATTCAGAGGTAAGAATTCAATTTTAACCCAAATAGCTTCATTACACAGTCAAATTATTTAAGGCTTAGGATTTTTTTTTTTGTAACTGTAAGCAAGGACTTAAGTATATTTGTAAGGATTTATACATGACTTCTTTGAAAAGGAGCAGCCTCTATAATTCCATGATACACAAATTAACTTGACAGCAAAGCCTTAGAAGCTTAAGTTGTCTGGAGTTTCATGTTCCTAGTAATTTCTCAGCAAAAAGAGTCAGAGAGAGAAATAATTAAGCTTTAAAGTAACCAAAGTATTGACAGAGCAAAATGATTCAGAATGAAGATTACAGAGACACCGGAGAGGGTGGAATGGAAAGCCACAAAGTCACACACACTGAACATGTATTCACCTACAAGTCAACCACTAAGTATTGCTAGAAATCTAATAAAAATGTATTTGCCCAGTATGCAAGAAGCACCGTTTTACCCAGAGTTTGGTAGATTCTCCACAATGCTTGAAGCGGTGTGGGAAGGTCTCACATAAAGGGAAGTGGTGTTCAGAGAGGGAGCCCTGCTCCTTTGCTTCACATCTCTTGCCAGTGCTGCAGGTGAGACACTAAACTAACCCTGTCGGACCATCTGTGCAAAGAGAATTTACCAAGAGATAAAAGCAATTATGCACGTGATGCCTTGGGCAGGTCCTGAAATAAAATTGTCAGGTAGAGGACTGTCATTCCAAAATGTGGTGCCGAGCTGAATCTCATCCCCACAGGGCCTGTTTCTAATGAGTTTCTTGATTTTTTAAATCCCAGAATGCATACAACCAGAAATAGAGTTAATAACAAAAAGAGTATTGTCTCTAGAAGATGATTCTTAGTATTGCCATTTCAAAAACTAGTACTCTGTAGTAGATGATATCATCTGGGACATGACTGTGCTCTGAATTTTTTAAAGCACACCTCTTTAAACAGCTGGTTTTGTGCTTTGGCGACTCATTTAGGCAGACCCCAAAAGTGCCTTGAACTACTAGACCCACACAGCTGCTGTTAGATAAACTCATAAATGCCTTATTTGTGGATAGTTCAGTGGATTCTAGATTTATGCCAGTAATTTACAAGTATAGTCTGAATAGGGGAAACTCAACTATTTTCTACCTGTTTCCCAAAATTAATAGAAAGAGATGATGACCCAAACTCAACAGGTGTGTTTCTTCTTCCATCTATATCGTTTGTGTGTGTGTGTGTGTGTGTGTGTGTGTGTGTGAATTCCAGATCACTTTTCCTTGAGAGTTAGAGGAGGGCTACAAAGATGTATTCTTTTCTTGTTTATGTGACTATAGATAAATGAAGCACCATAGCTAATTCCTGGGAGCTTAGCTAGGTGACAGCTGGAAACAAATGAGATTTCCATGGTTTGTAGATTTTGTGTTTTGGCTAGTATCTTGTAAAATCAGAAGAGGTAGCCAATATAGAAAAAAAATAAATAAACAAGTGTGAATATTGTCTAAAGATTCAACATGCTGTTGATTAGAATATACATTCTAATTATATGCACATGTGTTTATTATGAGACCTATAGACTGATCAAGTCAGAATTCCCCATCTTCATAGTGGCAGCTAAGGTTCCCCAGGTTCGGTTACTTGCTCAGACTTCTGGAATTACTGTTGGTCAAGTCATCTTTGTCCTTTTGGTTTCTAGCGTTGTTTTGCTAAGTGAACCTCCATAGAAAGCTGAAAACAATTCATAGCTAGCCTAATGTTGCTACTTTGCTTGTCTTATTTTCAAATTGTGGAGTACTAGATACTTGCAAAAATAATACAGTTTACCACAGGGATAAACCACAGTGACAGTTTCTATTGCTTTGCTAGCAAGGCTTTTCCAACTATGTCAGATTCAGCTCTGGCCCCAGCATAGCGAAGTGTTTGCAAAGTTACTGACACAATGTAAGAATGAATGAACGAACGAATGAATGACAATAATTGTAATCGAGATTATATCCTAAGCCTAGTTAAAAGTTTGTACAAATATAGGCGAAATTTTACATCAGAAACTTCTTTCATTCAAAGTAGTTGCTTTGAGAAAGAGCACATTCCCTAATGATGTGATCACAGTTTAAAATATTTTGGGAATGCAAATTTTGAAATTGCTTCTAAGCCTGTGGCACATTTTTTTTTTTTTGAACATCGTAAAAACTAGAAAATTTTCATTCTTAGAGTGGGTAGGTTAGATTTTTGATAATGGCTAGATTTATTTGGGGCTTTGGAGTCCAATTTCTATCAGGTTGAATAATAATGTTTTTGGATCGTTCTTTCCTGCTATGAAGAAAATAATTGAAAAAGAAAATAAGCAAATACAACAAACACAGAATCCTGAAGTATGACTGACAGTTCCTTATTGGCTGACTCTGTTCATATTTCCAAAATAGGATTTCCAGAAAAACTGGAAACAAGTGTAGCATAAATCTATCCTAAGAGATGGTCTATATAAAAATAGACATTAATTGTCATCTAGAAAAAATATATTAAAGTCATTGTATTATTTAGTAACTATATCTCTGATTTCTAAGTTAAAATTATTTTTCCTTTCTGTTATCAGGAATCAAACTTAGGGGATCCTGACTCCTAGGCAGATGCTCTATCTAGTTACATCTCCAGCTTACTGATGTGTTTAATTCTAGTTTCTTAATGTTGCAAAAAAACTGTAGGCTATCCTCGTCAACATGTGATGCCATATTGTTGGCTTCTATTTGTTTCTTCAGTCAGAATAACTATCTTATAGAAAACACTGGCATGATTTCTCAGAACATGCTGTATAGACAGACAGAAATTGATTCAGACCCCATGATCTTTACTAGTCAGGCAATTCTAGCCGTGGAAAGAAGTTTTTGTATTTGTAAATTGTGAGTAATCTGGGAAGTATTTGCACATTGAGAAACTAAGTAAAACAAAAGATAGATGGGGCATGAGATAGCTTAGCATCTAAAGGTACTTACATTACATTATGGCACACATTCATGAGAATACATACACATACAAACAAACACATACTTAGACCCACAAATGCACACACTTAGACCCACAAATGAAAAAAATCTTGCTTGAAAATTTTGATAAAGATAGAGAAGTTCTGTGGCATATTTTCTTTAAACCAATCAAGCCACATTTTCCCCGATGTTTCAATAAATTTCCGAGATATATTTAAAGATCTGTCTTAGAAGTAAATTGCTAAAATTGATAAAAGATCAGTGGGTTGGTCTTATGAAGTTAATGCTTTGGAAATAGACAAGTGTTTCTTTCTATAGATTCTAATCTTTCTTTTAAAACACAAAACACTTCACTTAGAGGAGATAGTCAATAGAATTTTACTTTCCAACCCCTTTTCTAAATATCCAGTGATTTCAGTGATTCATTAAAATAGTTTTGTTTCCTTAGGAAGAAACTTTCCACACATGCACAATAAGCACTTGGCATTTTGTGGCTTAAGCCTTGGGGACTTAGTGGTATTTGGCTCCTGACCTGGAAGTCTTTCTCCTGTCAGACAAAATCCTTCCCCTGCACATTCCTGTTGAAGTTTGTTTCTGTGTGCCTGATGGCAGGCTCTGAGGTGATCACTAGGGTTTACACTGCCTAAGCCAACTTTCCTTCCTTTTTCTACCCTTCTTTTTTGTAAGCGGACATCAACTCTGGCTTCTAACTCCCTCATTGTTTCACCAAACTGGAATCTTATTACCTGGGGAAAGTGGCGTCTACTGTGTAATGGCACTGAAACACTTGTGTATTACCTATACCAACTTGTAGTGTGCGTGTGTTATAAAAATGTGCATGTGTGTTAGCAGGATTGTTGATATACATGTGTGTAAATGGGTGTTTACATATATGCGCAAGTGCATGTTGACGCCAGATGTTGAATTTGCATGTCTTCCTCCATTTTCCCCCACCTAAATGGTGAGTTAGAAGCTATTGCATGAACCAGGGCTCATGTATTTGGTGTCTGGTAGCTCTAGGCCAGTCAGCTTGCTCCATGATCTTCTGTTACTGCCTCCTTGGTGCTGGGATTATAGGCGGGTTACTAAGCCTATCCAGTTTTTACATGGGTACTGGGAATCTGAATGCAGCTTTTTAGGCTTGCTTGGCAAATGTTTACTCACGGAACCATCTTTCTAGCCACAACTCGTTGTAACAATTCTCCACAATCTTGTAAGAAGAGTACAGATACTTAATAGATATTTGGATATAATCTAGGAACTGACTGCATTTTGAAAAATATACAAACTGGGTGACATTTTGATCTTGATTCTGCATATCTATGTTCTGACCCTTTGAGATTTCATCTCAACCTTAAGATTTATTTATATTCCCCCCCCCAAAAAAAAACATGTACCGCTAGGAGAAATGGCATACAAGAATAAAGACTAAGTGTGAATAGAAGATAGGTAACGTGCATGTGAGGACTATGTTTTAAGAAAAGGAATAAGGAATTGGTGTCAGAAAGTGGTTGGTGTTCAAGTCTGAGAGGCTGGGTGGTGTGATGGTATATATAAGCTGCATGATGTTTTAGTGATGTGTTTCTGTTCCCTTCCTGCTGTCACTGTTATTAAAGCACTTATGCACATTCAAGCTTGATAGTTTTATTAACTATCAGATCATTTGGACATTTTGAAATTCTTACTTTAACCAGGAATATCTTGAGGCTAAATATATGTTGAGAATGTCCAAATAGTTTCTCTACAGAGTATGAAAATTTGAGCAAAATATGGAGAGGAAGTCCAAGTAGAATTATAAACATTTTTGTGTCCTGTTGTTGATAAACCATAAGCTCACTTTTGATTGAGCTACAAGTATTCATAGTGTCAAAAGGGGATATTTTGTCATGCATGGTTATATAAGTAGAGACATGTTGTTTATGTATGAAATATAAAAATGGAGGGAATCGATTAAAGAATGTACCAATAAAAGAATGGTTTTGACAAATTAGACTATTGATGGTTCTTTTGACATAAGACTCAGTTTATTTCTTACTGCATGGCCTATGGATAAGTACTGGCTTTAAAATGTTAATTTATTTGTAGTTAGCCATTTCCTAGCTGGTAGAAAGAGCTCCCCTGAATTATGCAGCATTTACAGAGTTCTGCAACCTTAGATTGAAAAGCTATAGTTTAAATCCAGCTGCCAGCAGTTGATCTGGATATGGTTTCAGATTGCTATCACTTACCACAAAGCATTGTTTTGTTTATGTCATTTCATAGTTTTGCAATATTTTGCTTGGATTTGATTTAATTCATTTAAGAGGTAATTGCTGGTAAACTAGCAGTGATCTTTATTTGGGTAGTTAACATAATTTTAAAAATAAAGACATGGGAGAGGTGTGTGTAAAACACACACTCACAAACTGAGACTGTGAAGGACATTGATAGGAGAAGTTGTTCAGTTCCATGGAGGACAGTGAACTCTCTGAGCAGAGAAACTACTCTGTGCATGTTTTCATTTCCTTTGAAAGTGGTCTTCCAAATAAGCCAGCCTAGCAAGGACAGAGTTATGAGTAGCTATCACCATGTAGGTTTTCAGTAAATGTGCATGCCTCCAGAAAAATAGCACTGTGATTTGATCGGATAAATCATAGCATTTGTTTAATTTTATAATGAAATTTGAAACTAGAAGTCATTGAACTAAATTTCTGCATTTGCATAACCTATTGTAATGTTTTACTTTTGAATTCGTATTTGAACAAAACAGATCATAAGGAATATAGCCAGACAGCATTACAGCTACCTATTCATCAATAAGACACATGTATTCACATGGAATAAATTATCTACTCATAGGAAAATACAAACCACACTGACGTGAATTTTAAATCAAAATGCTACATATATGTTTGTAATTAGTATTTCCCAAGTAATGATTAGCCCCTCATTATATACCCATTTCAGAAACTAAAAACAATATATTTGTTGTTAGAAGAAAATGATTGAATAATTGAAGATGCACTTACTATTGGTGGTTATTGGTTTCCAAACTAGTGATTACATGAGAAACATAAAATCTGTTATATGTTGCCAACACATGCAAAACTACTGAGGGTTCTGGATTTATCTGCTTTTGCTATTCATGCTCATTCTGCCAATATGCATAATTTCCCCAGAAATAAGAAGAATGATAGAATAAGGAATTGACTTTCGCCCTAGGCTGTGCATATGGAATGTTTATGTGGCCACCAGGAGTGTATACTTATGCATCGCTTACAGTGAAGTTGCTGGTAATCGTTAGATCATCAATGTGCAGTGAAAATGTCAGGAAAGAATGACAGGCAGGTGTGAGAAGAACAACAACTAGCTACCAAATTTCCGTTTAGAAGAACAATATTGATCATAACTACTTGGGGACCTTTTTGCTATAGTCGATATTGTTTCCCTCCCTACAAATATGGTTGTCATGTACATCTACAGCTGCTTACTTTCTTATGCATTGTCTTTGTCAGTTATATAATTTATGACTGTTGGCAGCTTACTTAACTTCTCTGTTCCTTACTTTCTTTAAGATGCACACAGCAACACTAACCATGTAATAGGAATGTAAAAATCAACTCAGGTCATATATGTGAGGTTTTAGGAAAGGTTCTTGGATAATACATATTAATGATTATACTGTAGGCATGACCAAATTTTGAAATATTCAAAGATATCAAAGTCTTCTCCTTTTTATTTGAAGAGTTAATTCTTGCAATTATTTTGTTTTATTTTCAGTAAGCTACAATAAACTCTTTCTCCCCCTATGATAATAGTGGTGAGTGGAACATACGAAAAACGTGGTCCGTGTAAAATGGATCTTCACACAGCCTTACTCCGTCATTTCAGTTTGATTTCTGAGAAATGAGTTCAGTCCATCTGCCAAATCCTTTTATAAGATGGTACATTCCTGTTTTGATTTTAGTTTATTTCATTTATGAAAAGATTTTTTTTTTCTTCTCCACCCTGTCCTGGACAGTTCGTTCTCACGTCTCCTCCACTGCCCTAAAGTAGAATGTTACCGTACATTAAATCTTTAAATGTAAATAAAAATTGAGCATTAAAACGTCTGGAAGGAATCTGTTACTGTTTTTTTTTTTTTTAAAGTCATTCATTTATTATAGCTGAGTTTAAAACAAAAGCAAAAGGAAAAAAATAAAAATAAAAAAAGGAAAAAGCTGCCTGACATGCTGAAATCATACAATTTGATAATAATCCCCTTTCTTTGCCAAATTTGGAGTAACAGACTTTTTCTTAGTGTGGGAGGGAGGCAACTGGTTTGGGGAGGGAAAAGATGGAATACAGCAGATGACAGAGAATCAGTTTGCAAACATATGTTAATATTGAGATTCTTTTTTAAAAGTGAAAAGTTAACTAGTTAACGCTTTTCCACAGACTGTCTTTGATACTATGTTTTGTTTATTCTGTCCCAGAAGAAGTTAGCGGTATACAGCAAGATGCAGGACTCTCTGGAAGTCACGCTTCCCAGCAAACAAGAGGAGGAGGAGGAGGAGGAGGATGAGGATGAGGAGGAGGAGAAAGACCAGCCTGCCGAGATGGAGTACCTTAACTCTCGCTGTGTCCTTTTCACTTATTTCCAGGGAGACATTGGGTCAGTAGTGGATGAACACTTCTCAAGAGCTTTGGGCCAAGCCAGCACCTTGCATCCAGAATCTGCCATTTCAAAAAGCAAGATGGGGCTAACCCCCTTATGGCGAGGTAAGAATTCAAGAGCAGATGCCCTTCGGAGCAAGCTGTTTTGCAACTGCCTCTACCAGGCTCCAGCTGGAGGCTTGCCCCTGGAGAACGGATATCCACTTGCTTTTTAATTTTTAAGGACAGCAAGGAATTTCTTTCAGACAAACAGCTGGATCAGTTTTGTCACATGTGGAATGCAGGGTTGGAAAGGATGCACTCACACCCCTTAAATTCCTCATGGAAAAAGCAGTGATACAAGTGGCCCCAGTTTATAGTGGCCAGACAGAGCTCGAAGCTCCTTTCAGAAAGCCGCTGTGGCCCAGTGTGGCTCTCTAAATAAGAGGTGTGCCAAAAAACAGCTATAAAAAAAAAACAAAACTGTATTCTTGCTCACTCCAGTAGGTGTTGTGTGGTGGCATAGCTGAATTCTGATGCGGACCCAGTAACACAGACTTTGAAAGCTGCCTGTGTTCTCTGTGTGGCTTTCTTTTTACTGACTTGTTGTGAACCGTTTACAGGTTATGGTCCTCTCTCTGCTAGTATTTCAATGACTGAAGCCATTGTTTTACCTCAGTAAACAAAAAGTTTCAGACTGACTGGACTCTTCTTTATTTTCTTCTTTGAGGCAAGCACAGTGATCTGCTTGCTTCCATGTTTTAGTTTTAAAGTCAGTGGGCGAGTGACATGTTAGAACGGTGATTGTCAAGGCTTTAGAACGGTGATTGTCAAGGCTGGAGAGGAAAAGTAGTGTACACTCGGAAGACAGTTTCAGAGAAATGTGTTAGATACAAATGTTTTGTTCCAAACTCACCTGGCTCCAAGAAGCGTCTAGGAAAATGGTTGTAAACTGTGGGCCTCGCGAGAGAACCTTTTAGAAAGCAATTTTCTGGCCCCTCTCCCAAGCCCTGAGGAATGGGAAACTGGTGTGAGTTAATTTGTGTTTACCCAGCCCTGGCAGGGCTTAGAAGCAGGCTCAAGTTTGGGAATCAGTGACCTGGTGTCCTGGTTTGTGAGGACTCTAGAGTATGAATGTCTGCAGGAAGGTTGAGGGAAACACAGCAACAACTGTCCTGAGTAGTACCTGTGATGGAAGACCTTCCACATCATTGTCTCAGGAATGGCTCTGCTGCTGCAGGAGAGGACCTCAGCTGGCAGCACGGGCCTTATCTACAGACACAGGGTTCCTCTTCCTCCCCGTGCTTCATTTTGTCATTCTCTCCCTTTGGCCTTCCTTCCTCCTGTCCCTCATTCTTCTATTTTCTCTTTCTTTTCTTTCCCTCCTTTCTTTTTTCTTCCTTATTTCTCTTCCTTTTTAGCAAACGTATTCAATGTGAAGCAGGCATTGTAAGGGGCAATAGAATATGAACTGAAATAACAGAGGCATGCTTGAGGTCACCCACGTGACTTCTGCTTAATTGACAAGTACGTGCTGTGAATTTTGTATATGAACAGAGATCCCTTGAGAGTTCACAATGCTGACAGGAGGAGCCAATATCCTGTTTGATAGCTCAGGAGAAATTATGGGAATTCTTTGAAGAAAATTTTTGTGACTCAGATGGTTTTAGGTAAACAATTTGATGTACCAATAATTAATCACATCTGTACAATTAGTTCTGGGAGAGTAATGATACAGTGGGTCCTTCTTTCAGCAACTGGCATTTGTAATCCTGGGACGATTTTGTCTGGAAAGGAGAAAGGATACCAAATTACCTGAAGCATAAGGTCATCTATAGTGACTAAGCCAGAAGACTTTAGTGTGTACGTAACGACTCTAAAACAATTCAGCTGTCAGAGGAAAACTTGGATTCACTCTCTGATTTTTTTTTTTTTTTTAATTGAGACAGGGTTTCTCTGTAGCTTTGGAGCCTCTCTTGGAACTAGCTCTTGTAGACCAGGCTAACCTCGAACTCACAGAGATCCACCTACCTCTGTCTCCCGAGTGCTGGGATTAAAGGCCTACACCACCCCCGCCTGACTAGCTGTCTGAATTTTAAACAGAATGCAAGAATGGTAACCATGTTTTAATAGTTATTGGTAACCTTGCCTTGATATCATCTTAGATTTACCTTCCCATGTGTATGCTGACTTATTAGTTGATTTTGCCACAGATGTTTATTAAGGTTCTACTATGTGTTATGTAATTTTCAAGGTACTGGGCTCTATATTCATGGAGTGACTATTTATTTATTAAAAATTTCCACCTCCTCCCATCCTCCCATTTCCTTCCCACTCTCCCCACACCCCCTCCCCCTCGCTCTCTAGTCCTAAGAGAAGTCAGGGTGCCCTGCCCTGTGGGAAGTCCAAGGTGCACCCCCCCTCCATCCAGGTCTAGGCAGGTGTGCATCCAAACAGACAAGGCTCCCAAAAAGCCAGTACTTGCAGTAGAATCAAAATCCTGTGTCATTATCATTGACTTCTCAGCCCGCCCTCATTGTCAGCCACATTCAGAGAGTCCGGTTTGATCACATGCTCGTTCAGACCCAGTCCAGCTGGCCTTGGTGAGCTCCCATTAGATCAGTCCCACCATCTCCGTGGGTGGACGCACCCTTCGCAGTCCTGACTTCCTTGCTCATGTTTTCCCTACTTCTGCTCTTCATCTGGGCCTTGGGAGCTCAGTCCAGTGCTCCAATGTGGGTCTCTGTCTCTATCTCCATCCATCACCAGATGAAGGTTCTATGGTGATATGCAAGATATTAATCAGTGGGGTTATGGGAGACTGTTTTAATAGCTGAGACAAGTAAAAAAACAAGGACATTTAAGGTGTCATTTTACTGAAAGTGATAATGAATGCCTTCATAAAGATAATTACATTTGAACATAGACCTGAAGGAAATGAGGGCATTCCTCATGTGAATATTTCTGGGAAAAAATGATTTACACAGAAGGAATATCCAGTGCAACATCCCTAAGGGTGAGTGAGAAGGTAGCATGTTTACGTATGTGGAATAGTATGCCCACCCAATTTCTCATGTCTTTCTGTCTCTCCTCCCACCAAGTCTACAAATAGTGTGTCTCACATCAATTCCCTCAAAACTCAAGGTCACACTTTTATATATGAATACTCTAAGATAACCATAATTCAGTGATTAAAGGGTGGCATTATATGAATGAAGTTCATACTACATATCAAATATTTAAAAAATCTTCACAGAAGCATCTTTTATTAATCAGTCATATGAAGTTTTTGGAACAGTTTCTGTCATTCCCTTTTTCATTCTTGCCTCTCTCCTTCTCTCCCTCTCTCCTTCCCTCCCTCCTTTCCTTTCTTCCCTTTTTTCTACCTTCCTTTCTTCATCTGTATGTTATATGTTCTCTGACAAGCATGTCCATGTGTCTGCTGGTTCACAAGCCTGTGTACCTGCATGTGGAGGTCAGAGGTAGATGATTTTGGGTTCCCTGATTTGATAGATCAAATCAAGTTCTGCCTTATTCCTTTGTGACAAGATTACTGTCTAAAACTGGAGCTGGGCTGGCAGGCAGCAAGTCCAGCAGTCTTTCTGTCTGCACTACAATGCTGGGTTATAGGTGTCCATATTGATTGCAGTTTTGTTATTTAAAATTAAGGCATAGGATCAAGTAATTTTTGATATAAGGTCAGACAAAAAGGCATTGTTTACTTTCCATTTGTGAACTGAGTAGTTCCATTGTTGCTTCTAGTTTCAAACAAATCAACCCACAATACTTGATTAAAATACATGGGAAAGCCATAAAACGTTATTAAAGAAGAGACCTTCTTAAAGAGGAGGTATGATGAATGATATTCACATATTCTATAAAGAGAAATAGTCATAATATTAGTATTATTGATAAAACTACACAGGATTGGACAGTTCAATCTTTGGACTCTGGTCATTGCTTTATTCCTTGATGTTTGAAAAGTGGTGTTGGAGCAACAATTTAAAATCTTTGTGTGACCAGCTTCTCCAACAATAGCATATTCTCACTACTATTCCTATTTTAGGGTTATTAGAAAGACGTGTTGAAGAATATATAAATGATTTCATGCAGAGCTTGAACCAACAGAATCACCAAGGCAGATGCTTCTCTTTTCCTTAACTATTTCCACTTACTTGTGGATGGAAAACTGATGTAGAGTCTTTACCTAGAAACCTTGTTTTCTGAAAGCTCAGATTTTTAGCAGGAAGCAGTGTCTTCAAGATAGTGGGGACTCGAGACTATTGATAATGTTAATGGAGTCGTTAGGGAGTTTTGAAAGAAGCTGCTGGCCAACCCACCTGCATTAAGCACTCTGACTAATAACAGTTATTCCAGTCCTATTGACGTGCTACATAAGAACTTACAACTGGGTTATGTTTGAACAATCTATTTCCATAGTAAATTTTTAAACAAAGAGGGTGTATCTGCTAAGAGAAAAATAGGCATAATGAAATTCATATCTTCTTGATAGGGCTAGAAAATGGTTTTGGACAGGTGCATCTGTTAGAAAAAACAGTTAAGGGGAAGAATGCTTTGCACCTTGTTCTGGTACAATATATTGTGAATTATATCACACCTCACTTTGCATTTCAGTTAAGAACAAAACAAATCTGATTATCCACTTATTCCCATCTAGCATCTAGACTGAGACATCAGTTCCAGATACACGCATGCTTTATTTACAGAAAATGTGGGGTCAGTATGTGTGTGTGACTGCGTGTGACTTGCTCTCTGTGTGTTTGTGTGTGTAAGGAAGAGCAATGGTCAGGTAAGATGGAACATAATAGACCTCTGAATTAAAAGCGTGCCTCTCTGGCACTAATTGCCATTTATTTTTCTTGTACCTTCAAAATAAAAGAATCTGTCAGCTTGGGTCTGCTTGGGAACTCAGCCATGTGGGAGCAACCTCTCATTTCAGGCTTAGCAGACCCAAGGAGAAAGGCAAGAAAGGGCTATATCCTGAGGGAATAAAGATTCTGAGCAGACTCTCTAGGAGGCCCTCCAGGCTGCTGTTTCCAGGAAGTTAGAAAAGGCAGTGAGAGGAAAATGAGGCATGACTCACCTTATGATAGTGCCCCAAGGGTTAGATCTCATTGCAGTCCTGAGATGATTTTGAGCAATGCTGCAGCCAAGTAACTGGAGGACAATCTTTGGATGCCAAGACAATGCTTAATTTCTGGATGACAGAGATGTTCAAAGCACATTTCCTTCCTTTTCGGACTTGACAACTGGTTTTTATAGGAATTGGAAGAACCAGGGAATGGGCCTTCAAGAGTATCAAGAACCCTTTTTGTTAAGCATTGAGTTTAAATAGTATTCTTCCTTTTTTTTTTTTCTTCCTCTTCCTCCTCCTCTTCCTTTCTGAGGTAGGGGCTTGCTCCTCTGTCTGCCTTATCTGGTAGAGATTCCCAACCCAGATTGCCAGTGAACTTGCACACTCCTTCAGGCTCATTCAGACTCTACTTGAGGGCTAAATCACAAGCATGTGTCCCGATGCTCTAAATAGTTTTTTTCTTTATTGTGAATTTTAAAAGAAAATGTTATGTTGGACTCTAATACTTTTCATCTGTATTTACTCTCAGAATGAGTCAGCAGGAGATTACTAAAGATGACTTACGATAGCATTTCTTTGTCTTATTTTCGTTAGTATTGTCATTATTATCTAAAAAACTAAAATTTGAACCTTCCCTAAACTGTTTTACAGTTTTTGTTCTTGTTTCTCTCTCTCTTTCTTTTTTCTTTTCTTTCTTCTCTCTCTCTCTCTGTCCCTCTCTCTCTTTTTGTGTGTGAAGAATTGTTATAAAGTACCCCAGTACTATATACAATTTTAAAAGGAGTGCTTGGTCTCTATGATCTATGTTCAACTCCTCTTTCTCTTTGAAACATTTTTTTCCTAAAAGTCAGATGGTGAGATTACTGTTACGTTTCAAAGATGGTATTGGATAACATATCAATTTTGCCTTATCTTTCGTTTTTAGAAACAAATGTGTATGTGTTCCTAAAAGTGAACTCAATAAAAATCACATTTAGGTTTTTTTGTTGTTATTTTTATGTATGAGACTATCAGTGCTGGCACCATCTGAATGCCAATATTGCATGAATGTTGAATAATGGTACTCCAGAATCCCAATTGAGTCTTAATATTATGCAGTTTTGAATCATTTTTACTAACCTTAAAGGTAACATTGCATGGAAACAGCTCCTGCAGCTTTTCATCTGCTTTCTTATACACCAAATGTGGCTGTGATTAAGTACTCGCAAAGAGTCACATAATGAAAAAAATTTACATACATATGAAATAAGCAGGCTGGTTCTCCAGCACAGAGCACAGTGTAGCATCTGTTTCTTTGTGTCACATGTTTTTTTAAAGAAGCAAGATACCAAATAGAGATCCCGAAGCATAGATTTCTTCATGAGTATATTTTCCGTTCAATATTGTTTCACTTACTTGTAAAATGCTGCAGTGTTTGTTGAAAAGGGCTGCATAGATACCTACAAACTTTATATTAATCTCAGGAGACCCTATATAGACTGGGAAAATATTAAATTGCTTTTAATTTTATTTTTCGTTGAGGAATTTTAAAGAGCGGTTCAATTTTTATGGAGTGCCTTTAAAAAATATTTCATCTTTCAGTGATACTATGTTCACTCATCACACTATAGTGCTTCATAAATAGGACAATAATACTTTGGTAAGTGATGTTAATTATGAGAATTTGTGTGTGCATATATACAGTGTTTAATCAACTATGAAAATAAGAATGGTCCCATCTTGGTAAGCATCAAGAAGAAGATAGTGTAATACTATTTCTGTACTTTGGAGAGTTTCCTCAAGAGGTTCAATAAGAGAAATCTTATGAATCAGAGATTGTTAGTTTTCATATCCAGGTTCTGGTTGTATAAATTATGAGCAGATAGAAACTAAGAGATACAAATTATGAGCAGAATGGTACCATGGGAGGTGTGTCAGTAAAAAGGAAGATTTGTGGTTGGCAAGCTGCCCTATAGTGCCCATAAGGCCGATTTGTAAGCACTGTCTTTTAATCAGTGGTGATTGTCACGAAACAGTCATTTATGGAAGAGCTTACTGGGAGTGACTGAAGGCTTCAGCAACAGTTTCTATCCTTCCTGACTGAAGAGCATCATTTCACAGGTTTCTTCAAAGGTTCTGATTTCCATAGCAAAGCTGAGAAAGTGTGGGTTGCTTGCCACAGGATGAGGGGGTGATTCATGGCAACACTGGTGCAGATCTGAAGGCAAGAGAATAGATGTTCTTGTTTTAATAATGCCAAATCATTAAGGAACTTAGAGAAGATGCCAAATATGACAGAGATACACTGATTTGCTTAACGTCATGATACATGTTATAGTTTATTTAAATTTTTATACTGAGGCAATAAAATTGTGCTCATGTCCCAAAGATATAAGAAGTGATAAGCATGTTAGATTAAATATTTCTAACAATGAGCACCTTTTAGGATATCCTTTGTTCAATGGGAAAGTCTAAATTTTTTTATGTTGAAGCTGGCATAAAAATATCAATAATGCATATGCATAAGTAATGCCAATTGCAACCATATGTCCAACTTTAGCAGAAATAATCAATATAACAGAAAGAATGAAAAAATATTGAGCAAGATAATTGAAAGAGTATGAATTAAAATGCTTTATTATTTTTAATATAAAAAAGTGACAAAGAGACCAAGAAGTCCACTTATGGTTATGAGAAATGTATGTAATGAAAGTGAAGATCCACAGGGCAGAGCTCCCAAGGCTCCCTAGGAGGTTGCTTATAACAAAGTCCCTTTTAATCCTCTGATCAAGATGCCCACCCTCTTCTGAGTCCTTTGTATCTCCATTCTCCCTCCCATCTCTCTCTTTCACCAAATTTTGCTTATTGAATTTTATCCATTAAATGCTACTGATACTGGTGATATTGTTGTGTTTGGTGTACCTGTGTAGACTCTGAACTATGTTAGTATTTCGCCTGTTAGACCATCAGTCTAGAACTCTATCTCATCCCTTCATAAGTCTATTTCCTACTCAGCCATTCTAATTTGACATGGTTCTTACTTTTCCGGCGCATTTTGTGGGCTTGCTCTCGAAAATATTTGCAGGTCTTCCTCCCTTGTGCACCCAGTAACGTGATAAATAGTGACAGTGGTCTATAGGTTTCTGAATTTCTCTAGTCTAGTCCATGTATGTCACCTGTAAACATTAAGATGAGAGAGACAGTGAATTGAGGGAATTGATGGAGGGGGATGTTGCTTCTTCCTTCCTTGCCTGCAAGTGTGAGCTTTAGTTTCCCCGAAGTTTCTATTATGACCCAAAAAGTATAACTCAACCTGAGCCATGCTGGTTATCAATTCTAGAATATCTCCAAATCCAGGTAACCAGGTTGCAGTCATAATTGTTTCTGCCAGTGGTCATTATGAAGCCTACCATCCTTTGACTATTGAGGAAGGGTATCTTGTTTTGCAGGGTAGGCTTGTGCTTGCCAACACCTTAGTCTTTTACCCTGTCTCCATTTTCTTACTGGAATGGAGTGAGAATTCCATGAGCTCACAAGCAGCCTTCAGTCTGGTGTTGGACATCTGGCTACTCTCGTTAAATGTTAACCATTGTTATTTCCAAGACCACAGCATTCCTAGGTTTCCACAGAAGTTAAAAAGATAAAATTATTCTTTTAAATGATCAATGATTTGGTGGGAACAATTACATGTTATCTTGTTACCATTTCTAAATTTTTTCATTGAAATGTATGGTTAAATAAAAAATTGTGTTGTCGAATAAAAGATATGAGTGCAACTATTTCCAGTCTACACAAACACACATAATGGCACGAATATTCTTCACCAGAGAAATATATAGAATGTTGTTTAGAACTAAGAGCCACACGGTTCCAACAGGAAATGAAGCCTTTCAGTCATTACATTGAAGCAAAAACCTCGTCTCAAACTGAGATAGAGAAAGCCCCACAAAAGCAAATGCAGGGGGTCGCATTTTGAATCTTGCCTTATTGCCGGGACTTGGTACCCCAGAGGCTAAACCCGTATCAGCTCATTCTTCTTTGTAGACATAAAACATGCATAGTAATCCTCTTGATTGTAAAACATTACTGAACAAGCAAAAGCAAATATACAGCAGAACTGTATCTTATGTAAATAACGTGTTTTCTGTCTTCTCAGACAGCTCAGCTCTCTCAAGCCAGCGGAGTAATTTCCCAACTTCCTTTTGGACCAGCTCTTACCAGCCCCCACCTGCACCCTGTTTGGGGGGAGTTCATCCTGACTTCCAAGTCACTGCACCCCATGGCACCTTTACAACAGCAGACCCCAACTCTTGGCCAGGACATGGTCTGCATCAGACTGGCCCTGCCCCTCCCCCTACTGCATCCGAGTCCTGGCACTATCCTCTGGCATCTCAGGTGAGCCCATCCTACAGCCACATGCATGACATGTACATGCGGCATCACCATCCTCACACCCACATGCACCACCGCCACCACCATCACCACCACCACCCAGCTGCTGGTTCTGCTCTGGATCCCGCGTATGGGCCCCTGCTAATGCCATCAGTGCGTACTGCCAGGATTCCTGCTCCCCAGTGTGACATCACAAAGACAGATCCGACTACAGTCACCACTGCTACCTCAGCATGGGCCGGAGCCTTTCATGGGACAGTGGACATCATGCCAAGTGTGAGCTTTGATGCAGGTGAGTGAACAGATTTCCTCCTTTCTAGAAAAAGAAGAAAAAGTTAAGACAAAGGTTCTGGAAAATAGTTTTTGCAAAGTTTTCTCTTGAAGCTAATATGCTTGGAGAACAGAGGCATTTTGCAATAATTCCTGCATTCCTGTGGAAAGTAGAATGACTAGCTCATGAAATCTCTTCTAAGAAAGGACTCAGCATGTTTCTCGCCTCTCCTATCTGGGGAGTCTGTTACTTTGAACGGGATTTCTCATACCTTATGTTTACAAATAACTCAACCCTTCTTTAAATCTCCCATGACTCTGCACTCTGTACCATGTGTTCTGCCCGCCAGATTTCAGAGGTAGTGGTATGCTTCAGTTATGCACTGTGAAACAGATTGTCTTTTGGAATGTGGTCTACAGTCCAGACTTAAATAAATAGGGACCATATTTTAAGAGCAGACTTTTTTCTTTTCTCTCTTCCTTCCTTGTTCTTTGTTTTCTTTCTTCTTCCTTCCTGTTGTTATTCTCTCTGATTTAAGTAACACATGACTTCAATGAGTACTGTAAATTTATATTCAAAATGCTTAGAAATAGTCATGAAAATATTTTTTTGTAGAACACTAGTCTCTGGAGTTCACTAGTTGTGGAGATCATGGTATTAGCTTTCTCGTTTTCATTGTCCTATCCTCCTCAACCCTTTTTCATTTCCTGCTGAGTCTATGGTGAGGGCTGCGTGATAAACAGTGTTCCGTGGTGCTAAGCATTGCAGGCCACCTTTTGTCACAGAAGACAGACGCTTATGCTTTTCAGTATCTGGGGAAAGATATTGTTGGATCCTCAACATATTTGCAGCCACATTGAGCTGTGTGTCAGTTGGAAGCTTGCTCTGTTTCACGTCTTTGGCCTCTGTGGGGTCACACTAACAGTGCTCCTAACAGGCAGGGGATGACTTTTCCTTCTGTATATTTTGTCAATAAAGAGAAAATGGGCATGATTTCTTGTTGCTTTCTGTTTCAAATTCTCTGTTTACTTTTGCTTGCTTTTCTACTTGTGAAGTTGGGAATTAGTCTGGCACACACATTTTCCCCTTCAGAATTGTAGACTGAAAATGTCTCATCAAGATGAAAAGCCATGCTTTGTGCTTTTAGAAGCAGACAAAAGAAAGGTTTTGTTCACTAGGATATCTTGAGAAGATCACTTTTGGTTTATTAATCCATGATTTAATTTCATTTATTAATCATTTACTGTATGCTATTAGCATGTTTTCTTTGTATATGTATGCTGACATATTAACACATTTATATATTTATCTATATTTATATCATTATGTAATATATATGATAGCTTTCTCATGCTGCTATGTAGTGTTTTAAATTTCCCAAACAGATCTTTATATTTGATCCAAGAGAATTCTGAGCTAGAAGTTCTATGATTCCCTATACAGTAGTCAGAGTAACAGTGCTGTAAGCAAGCAAAATGATAAATGATGTTGCAATGATTAGTAATTTGGAAGGGAAGCTGTCTTTATTGAATGTACGAAAGGATTCTCATGGTCAGTGTGAGCTTAGTAATTAGATAGTAAAGAAGATCCATCTCTAGTCTACGTTTTCACCCAACTGGAAAAACAAAGCAACTCAGTAGAGTAAGATAAAACATTGGCATATTCATTTGAGTTCTAATCATCTGATTAGAACACTTTCCACAAATGGACTTTTTATTTTCTCAAGCTAAATTTATATCAACACCAGGAAAAATCTGTTTGGCCTATAGCTTAGGCTTATTACTAACTAGGTCTTATAACTCAAATTGGACCATTTTTATTAATTTACATATTACCATGAGGCTCATGGATTTGCCTGTGGTCTAGCCTGTTGCTTCCCCATTGGCTAACTGCATCTCTTCCGACTCTGCCCTTCTTTCTCCCTGTATTCAGTTTGGCTTTCCTGCCTAGCTTTATTCTGCCTTGTTATAGGCCAAAGCAACTTCTTTATTAACCAATGAGGAATATATATAATCACAGTGTACATGAGGATCATCCCACAGAAAATATGTGCCTTCTTTCACTTCACCTGATGTTTTTCAAGTGCCAACTATGTTATGTGAGCATAGAATTCCATTCTCTTCAGGAGTTGATCTTATTTTACTGCATGACAGGATCATCATGTTTTTACTTGCCCATTTATTAGTTGGTGGACATTGATGTGCTCTTATATTTGATTTACTATGATTAATATTGCTGTGAGGTACCACGTACAAATATCTGTATGAATATATTTTGAAATATTTTGAGTATACTTGTGATATTGAGAGAACCACGCTTAAAGTTTTTATGTGCTTCCGTATTTGTGGAGCTTAAAAATAATTTACTATATTTGAAATAATTTTTGTTTTAAACTATGTTTTAGATTTTAAACTGATCATAGCATACCATAATAGAGGCTGAGGTTGGTAGGTGAAAATTTTCCATAAGAATGAAATGAGGTGGCCCCATATTTTCTGAAAGAATATACAATTAAAGTTCTTAATACCAGTGTTGTGCAAATCCTTAATGTTTGCACTGCTGTTACAGTTGGCTTACCCTCGGCCCACTGTTCTCTCTGCTGAACAGGTTTCACATAGTGCGTGCTGATATAATCACAAGTCACCTGTATCTGCCCTCCTTAGAAAAATCCCCGCCTTTATGCAGAGACTGTTATCATGAGTCTTACATTAGTCTTTTCTCTTTTTATTGACAATTTAAAAACTGGGTTCTTCAAGTCCTGTGGAACAGTACTTCCAAATTGGAAGTTTGTCTGAAAGGAAGATCTATGGTCAAATGAACTTTTGACAGAGAATATTTTGTAATTCTCTTAGTGATCACTATTAATGTCAACATTTGGAAAGCTTTTATTTTTTCTTCAGTAACTGTTAAGATTTTTTTGTAGACAGATAGTTTCACACCTTGTTTTTTTTTTTTTTCTTTTCCTTTTTTAGGACCACACAGCATTTTAAGCATACTTTTCTCAGAATGTACTTTGAAGCTTTCACTTAATTTAACTTTTTTTCTTATACGAAACATCACCCTTTTCAATTTGCATGAATAACGATCAGTTTACATTAAGAAGATGTGAAGATAGGCTAGGAATCGTAGGGAGACTGAAGATAATATGAAGAAAGATAAGATGAAGAGAGGATAGGAGGATGAACTTCAAGCAAACTCAGAGGATTGCGCTGGGTTTCTCTATGTAAAGGGGAGTTAAACTTGGAAGTGCACAGCTGTTTGCTTTGTATTTATTATCAGACGTACATGGGATGACTCTGTGCAACACTAATCTGTTCACCTTCCACTGGTCACAATGATTCTCACCTTTCAGTGAAATACTGGCATCTAACGTCCAGTTTTCATAATTATGGTAAGATGTGTGATTTTGAAATCCCTAGTCATTCTATGTTAACTTTTTATGTAAAGCTTAGCTAATGAGGCATCTTCACTGAAATACAAAGCCAACTCCGTTTGTAGCTTTCACGTCTTTCTCTACATTTGAACTTACCACAGCTAAAAGGAGTTTTGCTTTGTGATTTAGTTTCTCTCTAAACACAAGCTGTTCCTGGCTTCAGTTTGTCTTCATCTGTAGATCTACAGATTTATTTCTCTTACAAGACCTCATGTTATTTCTGCTACAAGTTTGTTATGATTTTGTTTTTTCTGTGATGAATGTCATAATACCTTGTATAAGTGTGTGTGTGTGTGTGTTGTGAAGGTGATCTAAAATTAAAATTCCAAGTAAATTAAGACAACATTCTGTCCTACAGCATATGTTCATAAAACCTGGTATGTATGAAAAGTAATGTGAACATATTATTCTGACTTCTTAAAATATATCTAAAGATCATTAGATATAAATTGATATAAATTAATGCTAAGTATCTGGATTTAGTGAATCTTTAGATGAGCCTTCCCCAAATGATAATGAGCTAAAATTTGATTCATCTCTCAGTAACCAAGATATCTTCAGATTTTAAATCAATATTGTGTGTTTTAAGGCAGAAGTTTTTTTTTGCCAGATAAACAAAATTATTCTAGATATTAGAGGCAAAGATTACTTGTGAAATGAAAGCTGTAAAGTTTCCAGCAAACACAGAACACTCCATTTCTATGATACCATCAAGATCTTAAGGCATAAACTGGATTATTTCCGAAGGAAGCTTTCTTGAGGCCAGTAAGATGGGATCATTTGGGTAAAAGCCACTTACCTGAGTCTGATGATCTGAGTCTGACCCCCACAACCAACATGGTGGAAGTACTGGACCAACTCCTCCAAGGCTGTTTACCTCCAAATGTGGCATGCATTCTCTTCTGCTCTCTTTTGGTCTCTGTGGGCACTGCATCCACACGTACAAACTCATATGCAATTATGCATGTATACATATAGAAATACACCCATCAGATGCATGTCTCTAATCCCAACATTCAGGAGGGCATGCTCATGGATATCTGTGAGTTTGAAGCTAGTTTCTTCTATTCAGGTCATCCAGGGCACAAAAGGAGCCCATCTCAAAGACACATTAGTTTAAAAAAAAAAGAAAAAGAAAGAAAGAAAGAAAGAAAGAAAGAAAGAAAGAAAGAAAGAAAGAAAGAAAGAAAGAAAGAAGAAAACCTGGAAATAGTTTCTTTGAGAACATAAATTTTCATATGGATAGGAATTGAGTACCACTGCAAAATAGTAGACAAATGTCTTCATTTATCTATTTATTTCTCTTCATAGGTACTAAAGCTGATAAAACATACAAACATGGTCACATTAGTTTTCTGAAATGTTTATGAAATTTGATGACAAAATTCTGATTTAAGATGAATTTTGTAATCTGGATACTTCATGAAAGTGGATCTTGTCCACAAATGACAACATGTCTTTTAATGTAATTCAGGTTGGAATTATTGTTGCTCTACATTATAATATTCTGAAACTAGGGGAAGAACTCAGTAAGACATTGTGTGTTGAGTGTGTGTAAAAAAAAGCTCAATACCTAGGGTCATACTGATTCTCTAATCCCTTTAAATAGGCTAAACTGTGTCCCTGACTAGGATTGCTGTAGTTAGTACTACAAGGTTGCCTTGCAGTGAAATGAATCCTAGCATATCACTGCTTTTATAAAAGACAAAGAACAGAAAATGAGGATGAAAATAGTTTATAAAAACAAATGAGGAAACTTCTGTCTATTGAAAAAATTGGGAAATCGGGTTGTATTCTTTCCCCATAAATTCTGTACATTTGGCATCTGTAGATACATCCTGGAACCTATGCTTGCTTGTTGGCAACTGGTAGTCATGTACTAGCTGACCTAAGCTACAAAGACTGGAAAACTGTTTCCCAAGTGACTTACTAGTTAATCTGAGCCACATCAAAATAGTAACTTCTTAAAAAATGTTCCATTTACAGAAAGGATTAAAGATAACCAAGCATTACTCATCTAAGACACTTGAATATATGTTGAAATTGCAATGCTTCAAATTAAAACTTTACAATAAAGGAGGAGTATTGCAAGTTTGGAGAGGAGTTATCAAAGAACTACATGAGTAATAACAGCCCTATAACACAACAGAAAAACAGAGGCACTGTGATATCTTCACCCTCGAGCATAGGAAGCACCAAAGAGACAAATATTGTAGATGCTTCATTCAAAACATTCACTCCATTCCGCCTCAACCTGAAAAACACATGTTAATCATCTGGATTCTGAGTGATAAGAAATTTATTGACACCTTTATTAAAGTTATGGTAATTTTTATAAATGATTCGTAAGAAATTATAAAATTGTCTTCAGTATTTGTATCAAAATTACAGAGGCAATTTCTAAATATTCAATCTCAGCATAGCGATTTGAGTAAAGCAAATTTTGATGTAGAAGCCAACCCTAAGACTACATGATTTTTCATTGGAAATAATATTACTCACAATTTTGAGTATTAGATAGTTTTGTTTTACTGCTTCCTTTTTCTGACCTAACCTGATTATGGAACTCAGTGACTCAGGGAACATGGTTGTGTTTCCAGATGGTGACTGTGATATGAAATGAACTCTTTCATGTAATAAAGACATAATAAAGATGGAACACTTCAAACTGAAAAACTCAAACTGAATGTGTGAATTGTCTTGAGAAACTGATGCAAGTTTGGAATACTTCTATGACATTGTGACTATCTAATTAAATCTGTTTATACTCCAGAAAATTAGCTGTGATGTTGTTAGTCAAATTCCTCAAGAATAGAATTTAGGAATCAGTGATTTTTTTTCATACAGAAAATGAAAATGGTGGAACAAAGAAAAGAGAAACAAAACATAAGAATTTGGGAGGTTATCAACATGTACATTTTGAGAAATTTTTAATATATAACTTTCTTCTTTTAGTATTCTTACTCTACATATAGAATGTGAAGGAATAAACACATTGTTCCCGCTATGAGCTTATGCACAGCAAAGATATTTATTCTATTCATTCATTGATCTCAAAAATTGTATCTATAGCAAGAAAGTTGGGCTATGAAGTAGAGTCAAAACATTCCCATTGGTTAACTGTGTTCTGTCAGATTGGGAGTGTTGAGATACCCAGTCTCATAGACTGAGCAACTTCTGGGATCTCAACTTCTTCAGTGTGAGAGAGACATTCCTAGACTACTCCAACCTCATAAAAGCCAACTTAAATATTTATACATTATATATACATATATATGTGTGTGTATATATGTATGTATAGATATACATATAAACGGTGTTCTCTGAAAATGTTAAATTCATGTTCACTGATCCATTTTCCATCCTAACATTAATTTTGTAATTAAGTTTCAAAACTCATTCACCTTAAGGATTGATATATAAATTACATAGCATCTCTTGCTTCTGAAACATAGTTTCTCAAAACTACAAACAAAATTAGTACCATCATCTTTTGACCTTTTTATTATAAAAATTTGCTTGCTTAAATAATTGTACGCATCTATAGAGTACAATGTGATATTTTGACAGGCAATCAACAGGTACTAATCAATAATGAAATTAGCATATCTAATTCTGTATGTTTAGAAACTCTTTTTTGTAAGCTATTGTTTTACCTAGCTGTGGCTTGGAGTTTGGAAAATTTTCAAATCATTATGGTTTCTAAGGAGAAATTATTCCTTCACCAAAAGGAAGCTATGTAGGTAAAAAAACAAAACCAAAAACCAAACCAAACAAAACAAGCAAGCAAACAACCAAATATATCAAAAACTCAAAACAAAGCAAACAAACAAGCAAAAAACGAAACAAAACAAAACTATATAATTCTTGCATGAGTTTCAGTGGAAAATAAGCATGTTCTGAAATGTGTTTCATGGGCCAGGGATTTTGGGTATCAGTAAATAATCCTTTCACTATTGGTCTGCTATTTGAAAAGCTCACATTGGAAAACATCTAAAGGAATAGCTCAGATGAAGAAATGTGTTTTAGAATTCATTTTTTGGCAATTTTCATCAGCTTTCAAGTAGACTACAAAGATTTTGGAAACGAATTCTCTGTGGCCTGAGGAATTTACAGCTATCTTTACTCCCTTTCAGGCTGCTGTACTTTTCTCTTCTTGTTCTATTTATCAACAATATAAAGTTTCACAAACAGTTGTCTGTGGCCAATATGTTCTGAATTCCTTGGTGAAAAGATGACATGCTGAAAAAAGTCTCGCAAAGGGCTGATGAGAGGCAAAATGTGCCATATTTTTTCTTGTGGAAAACAACCTGATATGTGGGGGATTCAAGCTCATTTTTTTTGAAACCACAGGCATGCGTTCTAAAGCTTATTTCATGCTGACTTTGCTTGTGCTGTATCAAGTGGCACCTACCATCTTCAGTATTACTGAAGCCCTATTTACATTTACTAGGGTTGAATAAACTCTTTTGGAACATGCCAGAGAGCAAGTTTGCATCCAGGTCACGAAGCAGAAAACTCCACTAATGGCCCAATAGGAACTGATACATTGAGTGCCTTCCATTGCTGAGTCTCTTCTAATACATTTTTTTTTGTCAGTGGAGAGATTGATGACTTAAACCAAATTCATATTAAAATATACTTGTATTTAAGCAGTTTTAAAGTCATTTTAAATTTTTGACTCTTTTAACAGTTCATATTCCCAGATAGAAGTGTTCTCTTTTGGAGGAGTGGGACCTCGAGCAATGTCCTCAGATTAGCCCTTTTTCTGGTTGGATGATCTATTTTTTGAATCGTAAAGCTGTCATGGCATAACCTAGAAATCTCTTTAAAGATGCACATTTGGCTGCATGTGCATGTGTTATCCAACAGATGTCTGGATATTTAGAATCTCTCGAGAGCATTATAATGTGTGGTTTTTGTTACAATAAGTGATCCAAATATTTTCCCCCTTTGGTCTTGCTTTTCTCAGTTCTGGGAGAAAGTCTGCAGTTTGGAGAGAATTTGCAGAAGGATATATTTCACTTCATTCTTTCTTCTTTTGTTAATTTTCATCCCTATGTTTAAGATGCCTTCATATCTGCTTTTGAAATGAGTTTCCTGAAGTGGTAAACAGTGTCTATATCCCATATCATGCCTCAAATCCCAAAATCTTCTCACGCAGGAGGTGCTCAGCCACACTGATAGTCAAGCTTAGAACAGGTGTATGCCTGTTATTAGAAAAAGGAAACTACCTAGTACGGTATAACTTACATTTGTCACAAGTTTAGTTTTTTAGAGATTGTCTCACATTTGCAATGGTTTCTGCCAGATTTCCATCCAGGTGGACTCTGGAACAGATCCCAAAGGCAAAGACTGAAGGCCCCCTCTACAGCAAAGCTTGTGGTTTTGGAGAAAGGAAGGCTCTATGAGGGTAGATTGACTAATTTGGTTCATTGTCTGGGCCTGGGAAAACAAGAGCAATGGGAAACACCTGGCAGTAAATGGCTTGTCATCCACAGCGTTTGCCTCAGGTGTGCAGGTGTTGCCCTTCCTACCATAGCATAGTAAATTATTGTCTGAGAGCAACTTCAAGTTTGGTGGGTTTTACATTTCTACTCTTCTTTTGAATCTGAACTTCAAGACATTTTGACAAGTTTGGGCAGTTTTCACCTCATTGTTCCCCACAATACTGTTTCTGTGGAGAGTTTAAGCAGTTTGTAAGTGTGCTTCCAGAAAATGTCTCTAAAAGTAGAAAAGTCTCCTTTTGCCAGTAAGTCCTTTATGTACATACTGAGGTATCATTTATTGTTCATGTGCAAAAATTGTAATTGTACGTTGATAAATGCTATTGAAATGTCATAAGGAATAAATGTAACATATCTGGTTTAAGAATGAGTCCTTTTTACAGCTTAAAACATTGTCAATCATTTATGTATTTAGGTGTGAAGTTAATCATCAAATAGATAAAAAGATATAACACATGAGAAAAAGTACTCATATCGAATGCACAAAAGGTACATAGAAATCAAGGAGAACTTTAATATTTGAAAAGCACAAAATTTGATTAAGAAAAAAAGGGTGAGAAAGTCATAATCACATGGTGTTCATATTCATTAATAGTGAAATAAGGCAAATACAATTAGTCTTGTTGGATCTATAATAATTACTGTAGTAATAGATTAAAATTTTAAATATTTTAAAATTGTGTGTTATAATCATCCTGAACACATTTAGGCACCACAATTAAAAATATGCAACTATTACTGTCTATATATGTGGCTTCAGCAATAAAACAAATACGTTTTCAAGAAGTTTGCCACTCCTTAAGAATTCACGCAGATAGCAAACAGTCATGCTTATGTATATGTTTATGTATATGTATGTGCGTTTATATGTATATCTCGATGTGTATGTAAGTGATGTATGTCTACAGAGGACTGTGACACTGATGAATAATTATTATGAGGCCTCCAAAGGAATAGAGTAAAGGTATATCTGCAGTTTCCCAAGATAATGCTGCTGCTGCTGCTGCTGCAGGAATCTGCACCACAGTGTAAGACTGATGATTGGTAAAGACTATCTCACAGATCGTAAATATACCTTCAGTGTATTGAGCACAACGGTGGAAGAAACTATTACTTAGACTTTTTACTCGTTAAATCCCTTTGATCATGATTTTAAAATAAGAATTCTGAGATGGTTGAAGATGAACACGATTTGTTTTAGAAGCTATAAAAGAAATACAATGATGAGACTAGCTCTGTTTTGCTATCCACCTGAAATCACATTACAGTTCTCCAGATGGGTAGCTCCAGCTTGTATTCTCCATCTCTCCTCAAGGTTAATAGTAAGGTGCTATGTTCACATAGATCTTATTTAGAAAGTCTTAACTTATATTTAACCTGATTACCCCAGCCCCAGGCAAACAGATGCAGTTGTATTATCATTTACAGTGTTAATTTTATAAAGTCATAGAAATGCATAGGACTGTCTCTGGAATGTCTCTGTGGTCATTTGTCATTCTGTCAACTGGATGAAAGTTGGGTATTTGGCACAGCATCCAACACAATGTTGTATGTATTTAAGCTTGTAATAAGTATTATTTACTTTTAGCATAGCAGAGCTGGCTGTTTATTTTATTTTTAAATACAGGAATAGGTTGCCAGCTTGTTAATCTAATAGCAAGTATTATTATGTAAATGACTTGTATGTAAACTCTTAATGTCTGTGAAATGAACAGTTTATACTTAAATTCTTTCTTTTTAAGGTCATAATATGTTTTACCCCATTTTTGGGTTTTATATCTAATTTCTCTCCTCTTTTCAATAGTGTGTTTTCCATTGTATAGTTATTTCTTTGATTTCTAGCAAAAACGACGACAAAAACATGGAAGCATTTTATTTAAAGAAGTGTGGTTAATGGCATTTTCAAATGTCCATGCTTCCTTTGAAGTGGGCTATGTCCATCTAGTGTGTATGACGGGCAGTCGGAGAGTTCCCAAAACCCAGATCTGCAGCAGTGTAAACTTTTCACTTCATTTTATTATGACTTCTTCCTAACAGTAGGACAAAGAGACCCTATTTCGTCCAGACATTCTTTTAAGTATTTTTTTAACTCTTTGTTATTTTCATGCATTGTATTTTGACCATATTCACTTCCCTCTTCCATCACCTTCAAGATTCATCTCATTTAGTACCCACCCAACTTTGTGTTGTCATTTTTAAAATTCGTACCTGTTCATTCCACCATCACACTCTGAGCTGTATGGTCATCCTCTGCAGTGTGTCAGAACCAACCACCAGAGGACACACCATTAAAGGAAGTTAACCGTCTTCGGGCAGCTATCAGTTGTCTATAGTTCCTCTGCTAGGGCTGGAAATTTGTGCCTACCTCCACACTCTGTGCTGCATAGCCTAGCTATTCTTTAAATATCTAGGGATCTTCCTGTTTCTCCAACTTAAAGTTTGTTTACAGTTGAAAATTTTCAAGTTACTCCTTCATCCTCTTCATGGGCTTTAGCTCTTAGTTCCAGAAAGCTATGCACACATCTACTTAGTCATTTGCAATCTGCCCTTCATTGTTGCCACATCATTTCTCTTCTGCCCGATTTCAAACCTTTCCCCCTCCCCCTTTCCTTTATGCATTCTCTATTGTTTATTAAACTTGGCAGCAAGCTCATCTTTGCATTTGTGATCCCTTCAAGACATTCATCCATTTCTTCCACTGGAGGGTGTAGAAGTTCCAGTAGATTTAATAGGATCCCCTCTGAGTCAACTTCTGTATTTTTCATGGGAGTTGTTGGAAGCTTCAGCATATTTTCATAAAATACCTTGGAGTTGAAAAGAAGTTGGGGCAGGAAAGACTTTAGACATTTAATGCTTACATATATACATTCATACACACCACACACAGACAGACAGACAAACACACACACACACACATAGTTGCTGTTCTGATTTCTTATATCCGTAGTCTTTGCCACACACCAACCTGTGAAACTGTGACCTCTTGAAACTTAGAGTAGTTTTTATTTTTCCCAGTTGTGGGGATGTTGGTCCCAGTAACCTCCTTGTAAGATTCAGTTAGCACTGGGACTTGGATGTTGGTGTCCTGTCCAAAGTTTGTGTTGAAATCATAATTCTTACAGTATTGGTATCAGGTGCGCCTTTGGAGGATAGAGTAAGTGACAGATGTTGAGTCCTCAGGAATGGGATCCATTTTCTTTTGAAGGGCTTGAGAAAACACACATATATACACATGCATATACACATGCATAGGCACATGCATGTGTGTGCATGCATGCACACACGTCCACATTAGGATACAGTGAGATGGAACCTCTAGAAACCAGAAATGAAGCTTTTATTCGACCCCTACTCTTCTCGTGTCTTGGTCTTAGACCTGATTCTCTAGAATGCTGTTGGTGAACTTCTGCTGTCAATCAGCTGCCCAGTTTGTAGCATTTGTTTTAAGATCCTGAACAGACAGACTGCCAGACTCACAGACGTTGAAATAAAAGCAAACTGCGATGCTCTATCATGACCATTTTTCTCTCGAGTTCTTAATTGCTCCATTTTTCTGCTTGGGTATGGATATTTTCTTCTTTTCTGTGGTGATCAGGTGGTGTTGGTGTTGGAACTGAAGTGAGAAAATGTGTTTCTGGGTTTTTAGTTTCTTTCAGGCTCTTTTCCTAAGTACATCTCACAATCAAACTCAGATGTCAGTAATGTAATATTTTTGTTTCCAGGTTTACTTCTGATTTGTAATAAACAAGCAAAAAGCCATAAGTCACAAGTTTTCTATTTTTGAAAAGTTCCCACCAGGGAAGTGGATGGATCTGGAACAATTACACCACAAATAAACACAGAAGAATCCATTAGTTGATGTCACACAGCCTATTACACCAAAATGATCTGTACCATGACGAACTACAATGTAATTCTTATGTGTTAGGGGCAAATGTGAAGTTAATGTAGTTGTTTAAAAGAACCTCATCTTAGTCTTGATGTCAGTTCAGAAGAATTGGGGCATATGCGGATTTAAAGAGTTCAAAGGGGTATGTAAGAACTGTTTAGCATTTTTGTGTTCTGATTTTGTGAGATGCTGTTTACTTAGGGGTTAGGTAGACTATGGCTAGTGTCCTACTGCCATTGCTTGTAACCAATACCGTTCACATTAGGTGCACATATATCCTGTCACTAAGACTACATACAGTCCCTGATACATGAGAAGACCTCCTTACAAACCTGCTGCGGCCATCACTTCCCCTAGTTTCTGCATTGTTGTGTGACATTTTACTCTTTACTCTTTTAGTTTTTTGACTTTCGGGAGGGGCACCACCCAGCTCCCAAATAAATCACACACGGAGGTTTATTTTTAGTCATGAATGCCTGGCCTTAGCTTGGCTTGTTTCTTGCCAATTTTTCTTAACTTAAATTATCCCATTTATCTTAGGCTTTGGTATTTTTGATTTTTCTCTATTCCTATATACCTTTTCTTTCCTTCTTACTCCCTGTCTGGCTATGTAGCTGGGTGGCTGGGTAGTTCGCCTCTGAAGTCTTTCTCCTTTTTTTCTTGTTCCCAGAACTCTCTCCAAGCTTTCTCTTCATATTTATCCTCTCTGCTGGCTAGCACTGCCTATTCCTCTCTCCTGACTCACTATTGACCGTTCAGCTCTTTATTAGACCATCATGTGTTTTAGAGAGGCACAGTAACATGGTTTCACAGAGTTAAACAAATGCAATGTAAACAAAAGTAACACACCTTAAAATTATATTCCCCAACACTGCATTCTTATTGAGTAAAATACATATTGTTAAAGCATGACTGAGAAGATTGTGTAGTTTCCTGCCCAAAGCTTGGCATACCCAACTCCTAAAAATGTTAGCTAGCCTTGTTCTCATGCTTTTTATTTTCCCTTCTACTAAAAGAGTGTATGGACTGAAGAAGAGAACCAAAATGGCATTGCTAACACAAAGAAAGGAAAATCTGGTGATTTCTGACAGCCAGTGAATGTCTCAGAAAGTATCAAGACCTAATTCCATATAGATTTGATTGGCATTGGAGGAGCAAAGGAGTCAACATAGGAGCAAGTTTGTAGCAGAGGAGAGCCTCTTCTCACAAGCTTTTGGAAAATTGTGATTTGTGTGTAGACCACACAAGGATCATAACAATTTTCTCTCCATTTTGTTGGCCAAAGACTAAGTAGCTGGTTCTTAAGTGTCCCAAATCACCACTGTAACTGTCTTTACTAGGAAAATGGTCCGGCATTTATGGTGCAGCATATTAGTAGGGCTTTTGTCACTCTTCTTTGCAAAATTATGCTTATTTTGAAATTTACAGAAAATGATGCCTGGAAATTAAAGCAAAGATTTGATTTATGTCTTCCCACTAAGAAGAAGCTAACCCACCAGGATCTAATGGTTGTTTAATACCTGGGAGTTTATAGATGAATTGGCAGATGGATTTTTTTTTTTTAAAAAAGAACTGTACTCTGGAGTGGCATAGAGACATGGAATCAAACATGGAAGAGATGCACTTATAATGAGAAAATGATTCCTGATCTTCTGGTTGAAAATTTGAAGTCCGTCTTAAGTAATTCCATACTTGGCTTAAAATGCTTGCATGATCTGAAGAAGTCATATATTTTTGCACATCAAACTAGGGATTGTCTTTATTTTAAAAGAAAAAAAAATTAGACCACTCAGTGATTACAGCAGTATTCATGACTTGCAGTGTTGACATTCTATAGATTGATGTAGTCTTCAGCTCTGGAAATACTATGTCATGTAGAAGATGAGAAGTATTAATAATGAAAAAAATATTTCTGTAGTCAGCAAATTGTCAGTAAAGGTGGCTTAGATTATACAAGTCACCCCACAGAGACTATGTCAGCTTGCAAATTTTTCTACCCATAACGTTATTTGAAAATGAATAAATCAAATGAGGGTTGTGATACATTCCTGATCTTTTTATTTTTTTTCTTCCTCCCTCCCTCTTTCTCTTTTATCATCCTCTTCCTCGTCTTTGTAACGGGAGTAAAATTTGTGCATTAAGTGAAACGCCAGTAATCTTAGAAAATGATAAACCATTCTTTTGAAACCCATGTTGCCTTCAGTCAATACTCAAGTTCTTTCTTCTGTGTAGAATGTTCCTTGTAATTCTGATGTGCTTCTTGTGTTCCTTTTATTTATTCTGTCACATTATGTTAAGAATGATGTCTTAATATCTGCATCCAGTGACCGTGTTTATAATGATATCTTTATATGATAAAAATTTTTTGATAGTTTGAGGGACAAGTAATATTGTTTATAGTAGCAATCAAAATGTAAAACTATCCTGGATCATTGTTTTTTTTTTTTTTCAGTTTCTAATATTCAGTCCAAATTGATATCACCTTTAAACAAAGGGCCAGGAAAATAGCCAGAGATCCTGGCACAAATATAACAATTGTCATTTCTTTCTACCCACATTCACATTTTGAGGCCTCACTTCACATTTTGGTAGTTTGTTCTGAATGACCTAAGAAGCTTTAGTCAGTATTCACTCTTCCAAATTATTTGCCTCAGATATAAAAATACAGGAAGCTGAAAGAGGTGATAGACATGATAACTGACTATAGTAACTGTTTCAACATATATGTACATCAAAATATATTAATAAATATATTCAATATATTTGTATGTGTTTATCAATTATATTTTAAAAAGTAATTAAAAATCCATACAAAATGAAACTTGATGTCCAGTGAGTTTGGAGGGAAATCCCCTGCTAATTGACTGTATCAGAAATTAAATGACTGTAGTAGTCCCAAGACAGATTCACATTTTTCTAAATGTTCTCTTTCATCAACTTCCTATTTTACCTGTCAGTTCAAGTTCTGACATTTTCACATATCTGCTTTATGCTTAATGTAATCTCATTTGCTTGCAATGCCCCTGAGATTTTCCTGAGCCACTCTGAATTTGTGATGGGAAGAATGCTGAAAGAAGTAAATTAGCAAATAGGTTATAGGTTGTATTAGTCACACTAGGGCCTACTAGCTTAGCAATGCTACTAAACTCCATGCTTTAGTCATACTTAACCACTCGCTATATGTGACTTTAATGATGTCCCTCTGAATGAAATACATTTTATTTTTTATTTTATTTTTTTCTTTTTTGTTTGTTTTTCGAGACAGGGTTTCTCTGTGGCTTTGGAGCCTGTCCTGGAACTAGCTCTGTAGACCAAGCTGGTCTCGAACTCACAGAGATCCGCCTGCCTCTGCCTCCCAAGTGCTGGGATTAAAGGCGTGCGCCACCACCGCCCGGCGAAATACATTTTAAAACACCTGAAAATATTAGTCCACAAGTCTACTTGCACTGGTTGCTGGAAGTTTTAACTGAAGGATTGTTCAAATGTTCCTCAAGTTATTTATGTCTGTTTTCCCTTCCGTTATCATTTCCTCTTGAAGTTAAGGTACAGTTTCTAAATATAATGCACTCCTAATCCAAGAAAATAAAAAGAAGCAAAGAATTTCTATTGCATTAACAGCATTGTTCTAGTACTCGTTCTTTCCACATCTTGTACTCCTAGGCCTTTTTAGAGAGCAGGTTGTCCTTAAATCATTTCTCATGATTGCCAGGGGTTCACTTTCTGTAATCAGTTTATTGCAGGTCAGGAACATTTATGAATGCTTCGTGTGTATGCTTGTTCTTCATTATTTTCCATTCTCATCATTTTTAGGTCTTCAGCATCAGGACAAGAGCAAAGAATCAGCTTGGTACTGAATCATGGTATTAGCAAGTGATATTGCAACCTGAATCCAAGGGACACTGGGAAAAGATGCCATTGCAATTTCCTATCCAGCAATGGGACACAGAAAAAATGGATGGAGAAGAGAACGTATAAGACCATTGTCTTTAGATTTGAACTGTTCCTGGACAAAACAGAGTGGGTCCTAATCATTGAAGAGAAGCATTTTGTCTGTTTTCCCTCATCTGAGCCTTTGTCAGCTGTGCAACGTCTCGTTTTACTCGCCTTTACCAGAACCTGCGTTAGTTTTTGTTGGTTTCCTCTTTTTTTCTGTTTGAACCAGCCACATTGTCAGAAGATGAGCCAACAGATGAAATGCTCATTCCTTCAGGAAAACCGTTTTGTAGCTTTCTCTTCTATTTTTGTAGAAATACAAAAACTTTGGTTTAGCATGGAGGGGATATTTTTGAGGGATGTAATTTTTTTTTTTTAATACTGTAACAATTGTTGAGTTCTGTTTAAAGAACTTGCTCTCAGAAAAGCACTGGTCAAAACCGTGTTGAAGTGCAGCTCTTTAAAGTGTCGGGGATACTCTGTGTCTGTGCTTCCGAGGGTACCTCAAGGGTTTCAGCCTTTCTCAGCAGTGGCGCTATCATAGACAAACTAGTGCAGCAATGGGTTTATACTGAATCTCAGTGAAGATTTAATTCCATTATAGCTCCCTTAGTTTGCAGTTATATACATGCAGTTTGAAAAGGCAGTTTCTTTTAAAGGGCCACAGATTATAGCATATTTTATTACTTTTATTTCTCCCAAAGAGTTCTTGGAGGTTGACTAACAGGATAGTTTAGCTTAATGAACAAAAAGTCATCTCTCTATAGTCCATCCAATCTTTATAATTGGGAAAAGAGCTTATGCACACCTTTGTTCAATACAGGAAAAACAATGCATTTAGCCATGATACCTGTGGATACCAGTGACTATCTTTCCTAATTTCTAACCATTCATTTATGGAAGTTTTGAAAGTCATACTTTGAATGAATTTATTTCCTGTAGTGAATTCAAATGAGAAGCTTCAGGAAAGGATGAAGGCACGTGACAAAGTACTGACTGTTCCTCTCCATTGTAAACTGACAATTAATGTATTCTATATGTAATGATTTAATTGAAGCATGGTGCAAGATTTTAATTTTCTTTTAAGTACAATTAGTTTTGAAAAATTGCAGAAAAATCAGAGTGGCAATGAATTTAATTTTATACTTCAATTAATTGCAGAAACTGAGTTAAAAATTGAAAGTTTGAGAAATGAAACTCACATGGGCCACACACAAAAAAAGTGAAGTGTTGGGATTATTAACCTAGAGAGAAGATTAAGCCAAGATTACGATTATGAAGATAGCGGTGACTGGCAAATCAAAGACACAGTCTCTTGTTCCTTTCAGTTGCTCCCAGCCGTTGGTTAAATAGGAACTGAGTGTGATACAGATGTTTGTATTTGATAATTTTCTCATCTCTCTCAATCCACACAAAACAGAATGTTGAGAAACGTGCTACTTTCTGTTTTTAATTGTGTACATCATGGGTGTGAATACTTTACACATTAACGACACAAGTGGTTCAGCAGAATCCTCACAACTCCTTTCCTAACATTTTCCTTGGCTGTATCAAATGCATTAGTTTCTCCTCCTTCTGTATTTGCATTATAATCCCATATCATTGCTTGTATCTACAGACTCCACCATTTCTTCATCTTGGTTTTCTTTAACACAGTCTTCAAATTCCCCCACCTCCCACTTGAGTCTAGACTTATAGTAACTTCCACTTGCTGATATATAATTTAAATATCCAGACAGTAGCCTCATTAAATTCTGTTCTTTTTGTCTGGACATTGATTTTTTTTTTTTTTTAAAAAAAAGATTTTGTTATCTGCACAGACATGTGGACCACAGAGTTGAATGAATCTGTCAAATTCATTTTGGCTTGAGTCCTCCTGAGTTTTGAGACCCAAGCTCTCAGCAACACGCAGGTAGGAGATTCATTGGCTATTGTCTCATCTTGTCTTGGAACATACTGACTTACATTGCAGCCTTTTAGAGCGGTGCCACACTTGAACTCAATGAGCTTCTTTCATTGGATTTTCCTAGTTAAGGTGAGGTTAAGAGGGCTAACTCTTTGCTTCTTTCTTTCTTTATCATCAAATTGGATGGAAAGAGAAAGCAGACAGTTAGTGATTTTTGCTCTTATCCTCTCTAAACTGTGAGCCAAACATTATTTGTCTCGAGGTCTAAGGAAAGTGGAAAATCTGAATCTTCTAAATGCATCGAAGATGTGTGCTCTCCCTCCATTAAAGAGTAGGCATGGGTATGAGTGGCACACTGTCACCAAAGATATACATCAAAATCTAGTGAAAGGAGAGGAAAACATGTCTCAGCATCACTCAACGTTTTGACGTTACTCTAACAACCAGAAATAGTAAAGGGAGTTATAACATAGCAAAATAAATAATCTGAATTCATTTGCATGTAAAGTGCTATTATACTCTGAATATGGATTTTTCACTTCAAAGTATGGCTGATTTGTTGAAAGGTGGGTACCAGCTGTCCCTCTGACTTCATTAAACCCACTCTACCTTTGACTATTTTACAACTTATTTTTCTTTCAGTCTATCTGAAAGCCTGTAAACATGACACTGGAAAACTTTATTATTCTATATATAATCTATTACTCCATTAATGGACTATCTAATCCAAGAAACATCATAATGTTGTCTATATGAATCCACACAGGATATATGATCTTTCTTTGTGAATTTGTAAAGGGCCTCTAAAGTTTAGAGTCTAAAATTTTTATGAACAAAGAAAGATAATTTTTTAACTTTTTCAACTTTTCTCGTATCTATTTCTTTTTAAGATTTGCATTATATTACCTCCACAAAATAGTAACATTGCCCAAAAATGTATAGAGTGAGAATTAGTGAATTGCAAAAATATTGAAGAATACATTTCCTGAATTTATATGATTAAAAATGTTCTATAGGATGCCTATATGAGTTCCTTGTTTATTTTACAAACACTATTTGTCCATTGCCAAGCTTACAGAAAATGGGAAAGGAAGTAGTTTTAAGCTCACTGTGTGGCTGAAGGTTGTAACTGTAATTTCAAGTGACAAACACTGTATCGTTAGAAATTGCATTCTGTCCCTTATGAAACGCATCCTGTGTGAAATGTATTTGCTGAATTAGCCAGTGGGAGTGGCAGTAAGTGATGGACAAGACAAGGACACATGTTACTGTTTCGACTGAGAGGAGAGTGGGGGAGCAGGATGAGTTAGTGTAAACTTGCTCTTCACCGAATTCTGACTTAGCCATGACTTATTGTGTGATTTGGAACGACATTTATTTACCTCATGATAAAGCTGGGATAATGCTACCTAGTAAGGAAGGCTGTGAAAGTTTGAAAACATACAGATGTACCTGACTTATAGTATAGTTCAAGTAACTGACAGCCTCCACAAATGAACATCAGTTCAACAAGTTGGTTTTTAAGTTGAACTCTTAAATATCCTTTCTTTTTTCTTCATGCTGCATATTCATTCTTCAGCAGTCAAGTAAACCAGTGGCTGCTTTTCTCTAAGGAGTCATGGCAAAGAGAATCTTTTTCTCTTCTTTACAGGAGAAAAAAAATTGCTGAGTTCTTAATTAACTCTGAATTTTTAATATGGTGTTTTAGAAGGAAAGTTAATTAAACATTTAGTGGTATGTGGGATGAGTCTGAGTCATAGTCATTCACAACTCCATACATTGCTGTCTCTGAAATGAGGAGGACAGTGCCTTTTGCCTTCAAGCTGCCTAACTTGTATTTGTCAGATATACATTGTGTTTCCGTGGCACTCGATTAAGAATGTTTCCTTTCAATTATTCTCCCCCTCCCCCACTCCTTGTTTTTACTTGCCTTGGAGGGAAAATTGCACAACATGGTGGAAAAAAATTGCTCTCATGGAAAGGGAGGGGGGAGCACCCCTTTTACGATCTCAGTCAGCGGATTTACTTTATTCGAGGGAAAAGAACCAACGTTATTGGAAGCAGATGTTGACACTGTGTCGGTTATTGAGGATGGGAAGAGTTGACTCAGTCTTTGCAGTTACAAAGGGGTATTGACGGCAGTCAGGGACCCTGTGATGGATCACCTTCCCAACTGTGGGAGGACAGCAGAAGCTGCATGGAACCAAATATGAAGTCACTGTGATTTTAACGTGCAAGAGACACCAAAGATTAAGCTTGTTTGGTGTCTATTTTTCTAAACCCTTCCCTTCAGAATGCATAACGGACATCTTTCAGATAATGTTAAGGCTAGAGAGACAAGTTAAAACCGAATCTCTTTAAAAATCTACAGTTTGAAGCATCCTTTCAATCCACCGTTACAAGGCAAAAACTTTGATTAAAATAATTTTAGAAAGAATAGGCTATTTGTGTCAGCAACTAGTTGAACACACATATACAAGCCATGAAAGAAGGATGACTTTGGTGTTTGGGGGATGAAGGGAGTCAGCAAGGGAACCTTGGTTTCAAATAGCTTCCCAATGCTAATCGCCATGGTCACATGGTCCGAGAACTAGGTCACAGATCCAACTTGTAGAATATTGCATAGTAGTTTTATTCGTAGTGCTTTCTGGGAATTTTAAACTGTAAAATTAGTCATAGTTAGATGTCTTAACTTTTAAATTTTTGCTATGAGCTTTTATTTGCTTGAAACATTTTTGTGATGTGAAGTGATTAATCAAGGAAATACTCTTGAAGTTTTGACCAGTTTATATTGATCCAATGATATTTTCTAAATCCGCCTTTTAAACCGCAGGGAATTCTAATAGACTTAAATGTAATCTACCAATTCTGTTATGTTGTGAAAGACAACAGGGACATCTCCTCTTCTGGAAAGGGGCACACCATCACCAAGAAGTTTCTTTTAGAATTGTTTCTGACTACTAAATTTTAGAATAAGATTAGTTCCTTTTGAATATAAAATTCCTTAATGAGGTTTTCTTTTTGGCCTAAGATGTGAACTTTTCTCTTTATACTGATAGAAGTAAATTTATTTTGTTGTTGTTCTGTGCTGTGGCTAGAGCCAAAGGTACTGATTTTTACACACTTGGTTTAATGTGTAGGAGATGTATACTTGTGGACATTCTATTTGATTTATGAATACTATTCCATATAGGTACTTTTCAAAATGTACAACATAGGGTAATGTTCATGTGATTTCTTTGTATCATTTAAGAATGCATATATTTAAAGGGAAACATGGATTCCTTTTGTTTTCATCATGTATACCTAGGTAAGGTGAAATACTTTTGTAAAGAAAAAGATACACAATATGATAAACTTTATATTTATCACTTGATATGTAGACTGAAAACTGATAATAGAATTCATATCTTACAGCATTGGTATACAGTGAGATTCCAGATTTGTTCTGAGAGAAATCACTCCACCTTGATTTCACATTTCCAGAAAGAAAAGCCAAGCAATCTTGGCTATGCTGTTGTTAACTAATGAATAACGTATAATTCTTAAAACTTTTGACTTTATTATTGTAAAACCATATGGTTTTTTGCTGTTATTCTTCAAATGCAGGACTCCTATCTGTGTCACTGATATAAAATCATGGAAGACTTTGTAAGAAAAATGGATGACATTTTCTTTAATTTGCTTAATAAATAATTTAATGTGACTTTAATGATTGAGTCTGCACTTCTGGTAAATAAACCTGTTTCCTCTGTGTTTTCAAAACATGTAGATATTATTCAAAAATTGCATCTTAGATTTTATAAACTATGAGGTTACTTTCCAGTGCCATGACATTTATTTGTTACAGTTTGGAGTGGATTATGAAACAGATGTTTATAATGGAAGAGCAAGCGAAATGAATTAATGACATAACAGCAGGAGTCTTGAGAAGTTTTTCAGTATGATGCTTCTAAGGTATTTGTTTGACGCTTTGGGAAACATGTTTCCACATTTGTCAGCATAGAACTTTCTGTAAGCAATATCAGAGGACAAATCAACAACAACAACAGCAAAACTCTTCTACAGTTGACTGACATGGAAGAAGTGGCCCTGGAGAAGAAGTTTCTAAGAGTTTGTATTGTGAAGGAAGTTATTCATGCTCACTGCATAGACCCTCGTTTTTCTTATTAATTGTTTTTTAATATGGAAGTGCACATTTGGGAAGCAATCAGTATCCTCCAGCAACGCAGGTCAAATCATTTGGCATAGTTAGACTAGGGTAGTATAAGAGCGATTTACGGCTGCTCAAAAACATAACTAAAAATAATGACTTAAGACAACACAAACAGATTGCTTTACAGTTCTGCACCTGTTGGGCTTCTAATCTAATACAGGTTTTGTCTTGGGCTACAAAGCACAGACTGCAGCCTTTTCCCATACTCCGAGAGGACATCTGTACATCTGCTTTCTGTATCCGCAGTCCTTCCGCCCTGGACCATTCTTCCTTACTCAAAACCAGTCCCCCTCACCTGGTGCTACTCACACATTCTCTTCTACCTCCTCTTTGCAAGGTAAGGTCCTGTTGTGGTTGCAAATTAATTCTACTGGTAGAATTCAGGAGAGTGTTTGATATTTCATAGCCCCTATGTCTGCATGAGATAAATGTTCTCAAATTTGGGAGAAAGAATGTAAACACATCTTATTCTACCACAATTATTATTGTCTTCAGTGGGTTTCTTTAAATCAGTTTGCAACCAGAGAGGACTTACTACTTCATCGGAAATTAACAGAGCATAATCTTGGCTTCAGTGTTTGTGTGAGATATGGTCTTCCCTTTAGATAATAGGATATCAGGGACATTTCTGCTGTTTCTTCAAATGTTTCATGTTTTGGGGACATATTGTGGAGTTGATGAATCCAAAAGGTCACAACTAGAGCTCAAAGGAGTGGAAAACAGTCCTAGAGTGAGGGTAGTTTCTTACTGAAGGGTTTTCTCTAAGAACCAATAACGGTTTATTTTGCTTGGGGGCGGGTCTTAGGCCCATCCTGTGCCTATTCCCCAAGCATATCACTTGACGAAATAGTGACGGATAACCGCATTGACATGGTGAAGTCTTAACACTTCTGTCTAGATAAAGTCATTCCATCTGCTATCACTTAAGCAGTGGAAAACTTTTCAGAAAAGCAAGCATGTTTTGATAGTTTTAATGAGCAAAGTAGAAATCCACACTTTGGTATGTGGCTGATCAATAAATGAGCTGCAAGTCTGTTGGAAACAACAGTCAAATACGAGTGCTCTACTTTCCTACCAAGTTTGGCTGTGGCTGAATGAAGAACACCAGCATTGATCCTTGCCTTGCCCTTGTACGAGCCGCTATTTACAGAGAGCCAAATATAGCAGCAGAGGATTTAATATGTTGCCAAAAAATACAAAATCTGTTCCCCTTTAAGCACGATACTTTATCCTTTTCTTGTGTATCTTACTAAAAGCAAAATACAGCTTTAAACTGCTCGATTTCTTCTGTTGAAAGTTCCCTGGCCTTTTTCGAATGAGTTATGTGATTATGTGTGGTTTTGTGGTGTTTTACATTTCCAAAAGAAATTAGTTACATGAGAAGTCCATGTAGTGTTGGGTTTTCTTACAAAAACCAAAACACTTTTAATGATGGATGTGCTAATGAATTTGACCATAGTAATTACCATTTGATGTGTGTATCAAACTATCCTGTATACATAGAATATATACAATTTTTACTTTGTCAATTAGGAAAGTTGGATAAAAGAACTTATACATCAAAGATAAAGATAATAGCAATTAAGAAACTTCAATTTTGACAGTTTAGGAAAACCAAGAATTACGCAATAATGTTAATATATATTTTGTTTTGTACAGAATTTTAATCTGAAAAAAGAATTAGTTTCAACTAATTATTTTCTCCATTTCTTTTGTCTTCGGTTCTATGTCATTCCATTTCTAAGTATGAGGTGATAAGTAGATTAGTTCAAATCTCTTTACAATGTGGCTGATGACAGTGACTCTCTAGCTTACATGCTCACACATGCATGCACACACACATAGAAGTGTACACAAGTGTGTGTGTGCCTGTGTGTGTGTGTGTGCGTGCGAGTGCATGTGTGATTTTGAACACAGCTTTGTAAACTTCACTAAACAAATAGCTTTCTACAATGACAGATTTACCAGACATCTCAGTGGGGGATTTTAAACAAACACAAGCCTGTTTGGAAATACTTGGTGTGTGTAAATATGCAAAGTATGTTGAGGAGTGCAGCCATGTTCAACAGCTGCAGGGTGTACTCCCTCAACCTTAGGAAGAATATTTTGGTGGTAATGGCATTCATTTTCCCATCTTGGCTTTGCCCTTCCCCCATGAATCTTCTCACAGCACAAACCTAACACCCTCTCCCGCTTACATGCTAATTCCAAGAGGATCATTTCCCTGGATTCCCGCTGGGAAAGGTGGGCGGTGCCTTGAAGGAATGTTTTTGAGTTTAGCGATGTTGTAAGGGCTGCACTTTGGAGAACTTGCTTGGACTTGCTTTGACACCAACCCCACACAGAACCCAGACACTCCGCAGGCCAGATTCCATTAAGGCTTGTCACAGCACAGAGTGGGTGAGAAAGTCCTGTTGTGAGTGGCCTTCCGGCAGTGATGGTCCAAACTTTCGATCACAGAATAGCCATTTTAAGTGTGTCATCACCTTCTGTGACATCAGACACTAAACTGATTGTGAAAGTAAACATGTGCCTGTCTCTGAGAACCTGAAGAGCAGGGGGCGGGGTGTGTGGGGGGGAACCTCAGAGGAGCTGTAAAATGTGGGTCTGTTATTAAAGCATTTTGTTGAAGGATGGTGGAGGAAAAGGCTACGACTTTGAAGAGGGACAGTTAGACCCTAGAAACAGAGCCCACGCCAGTATGCTGCTATCACAACACTGTATTTCCTCAGTTTAGATGTCATGGAAAATTGATGGAAAGAAAACTAAGTAGTTTGGGAGGCGGGGGGGGGGGGGGACTACTGAGAAATACAAAGAGAGGAGAACTAAAAAAATAAGATAAGATAACCCCAAGTTTGTCTGTAATAATGAGTACCACTTGAAACTAAGGAATCTTCACAAATAGCACTATGAAGATTGATATTGAATTTTAATGAAATAAAATGGAGATTTGAATTTAGACAATGTTACTTATTTAGAAGTTGAATATTCTTTGTTAGTTTTCTTAGCTGCTAATGCAGTCATCTGGAAAATGAAGATATTAAGGGTCACTATTTGGAGAATTATAAAGTTTAAAAAAGAAAAAAAGCCCATGGTTCAGTGTGCTGCTTTCTCTCTTTCCTAAACTGGGCTTCCCTCTTATGGAAATCTTCAGTTAAGTCATTGCCTTTAAGGGCATTCAAGTGCAAGTGACAAAGCCAGGGCTCAACCTAGATGTGATCAAATGCAAACCTCCAGAGCACCATGCTGCTTCCCCTGGTTCCTTCTAACATCACATTTGAATGTCTTTGCTGTCAGAGACATTAAAAAAACAACCCGCATGGCAAGTTAGGATGTATTAATACAAGGGGCTAAAGCACAACTGGGTACACAATGCTTTGGGAGAACGGGCAATCTGACATTTCTGAGCCACTTAGATTTCTAATAGACTTTGGGATTGCAGAACATTCTCTCTAATTTGGGGATGCAGAACCAATTCCTTCAACGTTCTGGTTTGAAAGTTTAGGGTTGTTTTTCTTATAGGATCAACCGCAAATATTTTTAAAAAGCAACTTATTTTTGTTGAAGTTTTTTTTTTTATTTGAAACTGCCAATCTCTGATCTCTTTAATTGATGAATAAAATCTCGTCAATTAAATACAACAAAGTTAGGGGCTAGAGAGATGGCCTAGCAATTAGAAGCATTTGCTCTTCTGCAGAGGAGATATTTCCTCCTGGACATTGGTATGGTAGCTCACAACTGTGACTCTAGTTCCAGGGATCCAACACCGACTTCCAGCTTCCCCTGGCACCAGACAAGCACACATATACACAGACAAATCATTCATACAACAAAGTTAAATCTTTTAAAAATTCATTTTTATTCTGTTTTTTATATTAAAGAAAATACTTTTGAAGACCTTTCTTTTCTCACACTGTGAATACACACTACAGTAAGATGATGTACTAAAACAAAGAATTAAGAAGTATACAGTCATCTGATCCCAGTTTGTCAAAAGCATAGCAGGTGTGAAATAACTTAGTTTCAATAGGGTCTTTTACTTGCTAATTTTTTGCTGTGGGGAAAAGGTGCACTTTCTCATCATTCAGAATGAAAAGGAAACACCTATATTACAGACTGAATATGTGAATTTAATAGGACAATGCATAAAATTGGCTCAACAATGGACTTATTATGAATCATAGGCTTTGTTAGGCATTCCCAGATTGGGACTTTACAAAGCCCCATTGAGTCCTCAACAGCACTGCCCAAAGCCTGTTCCCCAGTTCCCATTTTAAGCAATGAAATTGAAGAGTAGAGATCTTAAATAACTTGTGTAACACAGAGTTAGCACTGGGTAATTCCGCAGGCTAAATCATTTCTATGCTCCTTGCTTCTCCATTATATCATGCTGTCTCTCCATTTGCCAAGCTAAATCTGGATACTTTCCATTTGTCCTCAAGTGTCCTCAGAAGCTATTCATATACTAGGATGTAGGTTATTGTATTAGATGTGGATATAGTTGGAAAATGGCCAACTATTGCCTCAACTCTAAAGTTACACGTAGTTATACTAAAGTGACATTTCTTTAGCACTATCCTATGCCATAAAGTTGATGAATTTTTCTACTTTTTCAAAATATGTGGTAAAACCTGTCAGAGAAACGGGAATGAAAACATTCCAAAGTGTACATAGGATAAGGTAAATACAATATTCTTAAATGGAGATAGGCTAAAGGTATACAGATAATTTTTTTTAATGTGTAATGCATATAACATGGATAGTCATTCATCCCAAGGCCTGGAAGGTATTTGGTGAAACAAAGAGCCTTGAAGCCTTGCCCTTGATAGCTCACAGTGAATATGCCCTTAGCCAAGCCACTTAAACACATTCCTCCTATGAAAAAGGAATCTGTGATCTCATTTTAGAAGCATATACACTGCAATATGAATGATACAAGAGAGATTAGCATGACTCCAGTGCAAGAATAACACACCAGTACCTGGAGTATTAAATGTTTGTAGGAATAAGGCAGAGAGTGACAGGGCAAAATTCTTCAGGACTTGGAGACTTGAGCAGAGTTGGGTCCCCACTTTCATCCCCGACCCAATATACACACACAAGAATTCCCATTTCAGAAGCATTGGTTTGTGGATTTGCATCTTTAAGTTTCCTATCTGTTGTGGTATATTCAGCTGAAATTTTGCATAACCTAATTGCATTGTGAATAAAATTTTTAGGGGTTCACTTGGAAGGAAGGAGACAGAAGAAGAAGCTAAAATGTTTTTTTTTTTTTTAAAAAAATTTACATAGACAAGTAGAAAACTTGTAAAGGTGATACTGGATAAAGAATTTGAGGGCAAATATCTTAAAGCTAAACAGAGTGAGGCATGGGTTTTCTTCTGCATGAAATGTCCTGTTTTGTTTTGGATGTAAAACATGCTATAAAGTGTTTGTGACTACGTGTGACTATGAGCAAGAACAGTTACAGCAAGCTTCAAGTAATAATGTCTTTTGATACTGAAATGGTGCAGAGAGAATGAGCTCTAGGTTATCTGAAGAAAAGTTTCTGACCTAGTTGTTTTGCTAATGACAAACGTGCACTCCTGGAAAAAGTTACCAAATGTCCTTGCTGCATTTCCTCATCCTCATCTAACTGGGAGAGTCAAAGTATACCATCTAAGGTTCATCCCCATTGAGAGTTCAATGATCACATGTCTATTCTCTTTTGATATACAACCAAAGCCTAGTTAGACCCCAGATTTTTTCCTGGAGCAAGAATAGTTTGGAAAGAATAGTCTAATTGGAATAAAAAAATTGATAACTTCTTTACATGCTAATGGGAGTCCAGGCTACAACAGTTCAATAATGACATTATACAGAGTGGAACAAAGAAAAATTCCAAAGAATCTCTGCAACAAATGCCATTGGTATTTATGTAATCTGAAAAGGGAAAAAAATGAGAAGTAAGAGAGACATGATTCCCTTAGGGATCTGACATCCTGGAATTTGTATTTTTAACACAGTTTATCCTGCAAGGAGCCAATATGCAAACCTGTGTGTAATTTAGAACTTTTCTCATCCCATGTGTCCCACATGCTGGTCTGAATTACTGAGGATGGAAAATAGAAATGGGGGGGGGAAATAAAAAACATTTACAGCATTCCTATTACTAATTATGTACAGCACAGTAGACAGCTATGGATATGTCACTAAAGACACATCAGTACATCCAGCCTCATCTCCCACTTCAAATCTCATGATCTCCTGCTCATCAGGAATATAAAATCATTGCAATGATCCAAAAATATTTGTCACCTCTTCAGGATGCCATATGATGTCTTAAAAAAAAGTTAATATGACCATTGTTCCCTAACAGAATCATTAATCAACTTGGTCTGGCTGTTCCATGTATTTGAATCTCCATCACATTCTCATTTATCAATAAATTTACCAATTACCCACATTTGACTTCCTTCACTTTTTATAAGCTGATGGCCATGTCCTCTTAAGTTCTTGTCAGCCATCCTATTACATACCTAATCTGGTTTAATTCTTCTAATGTGTTGTCTTATATATATATAACCCATTCAGTTTGATGTTCACTTTGCTGAGCAAGGGAGATGACCCAGTATGGCCAAAGAATTCTAATCTGAAGTAGAGGAAGGAATGGCTTCTAGTGTTGGATCAATTACTGGCTATGTAGTACACAGCCACATCACTTGTTCTTTTCATACTTAGGAGCTATTTGATCAGAGTGAATTCTTTTCAAATCCTGAAAAGATATACGCAGTATCAGAAGTACATGTTCTCTTAGCACTGATAGGAAACTAGAGGCTAGTTCCAGGAGATGGGGATCAATGGTAATACTTTTTCTCCTGCTTTGCTTTGAACCATATATGGTAGGAGCTGAGGCTGGGTTTCACAGTTCAAAGGCCTCTGTTCTAATCTTCTCTCAGACAGCAATGGTGCAGGAGAATTGTCTGTATTCTGTCAATCATGTTTCAAATAAACGCTGATTGGCCAGGCAGGAAGTATAGGTGGGAAAACCAGACAGGAAGTAGAAATGATGCAATGAGAACAGGAGAATTCTGGGAAGGAGGAAGTTGATTCCTCCCACTCCTACCCATATCACTGAAGCAGCAGGATGTGATCTGCTCCACTGAAAAAGGTACTGAGCCCCATGGCTAACATAGATCAGAAAAATGGGTTAATCAAGATGTGAGAGTTAGCCAGTGAGAGGCTAGAGCTAATGGGCCAATCAGCTTATAATTTATGGAGACCTATGTGTGATTTTCTTTGGGGCCAAACAGTTGTGGGGTAAAGGGTAGGACAGAAAACCCCAAAAAGCCTGTCCCTCATGTTACACAGCAACACTCCCAACCTCTACCTGGCATACAGAATTTAGGCTACCAGGAACTGCTTCTTGGTTTTGCTCCTTACACAGTAGGATTGTTCTCAGATCATTCCTCTCTGATTGGCTTCACTGACTTCTTAGATTTTCTGTCAGTATTTCTCTTATTCACATCACTGTTTTAGAAATAAGCATGAAGCCAAGTGCGTTGTGGTGGTGCACTCCTTTAATCCCACACTTGGAAAGCAGAGGCAAGCAGATCTCGGAGTTTGAGACCACCCTGTCTACAGAACAAGTTCCAGGGTAACCAGGACACAGAGAAACCCTGCCTTGAAAAATCAAAATCAAACAAACAAAATACAAAAACAAAAAAAAAAAAGAAAGAGAAACTCAGAGTGCATTTGTTTATAAGGTTCTAGTGTAGAGACATAATTTTTGTCCCTAAGGCATTGTCCCAGGATAGAAAATTTCAAGAAAGGATTTGTAACTTAGCATTGTTTCCATGTCACACCATGAGAGAATGTATGCTTACAAGAAGAAAGAGGGAATGTTAGCAATCCATGGCATACAGTAGCATACAGCTACCTTAGTTATCCAAGGTCAAGATTCTGCTCTGCTCTGTTGATACAACAGTGACAATGGTTATAAATTGCTAGAGTTTGGCAAAGCTTTCGCTGTGGCAAGAAAAGACTTCAAAGATGAAAAGAAGTCAAATCAATGCTTCTAACTCTCAGTTCTAATCACAGATAAAATATTGGTGAACATCATGACAGTAGTAAGTGCTTTTTAAGATGTACTGTAATTATTGGTATGTGTAACCAAAGGACACCTCAAACATAAAATCTTTTGTTAAAGTTTGGAAAATTTCGAAGAAAATTATTTAGATATCTATCACATTTCTTCTGTTAATGTTAGAAGACTAGTAAGATAACAATGACTCATTTAGTTGTAGAAAGGAACACTCGAGGGTGGGCAATGATTCACTGCAATGAACACTTGCAAGTAAAGATATATAGACTAAAGGGTAGACTGTGTGACTCACTGTGTCACACTGCAGTTTCCGCGATGAAATTTTCTTTTTTATTTTTAACTTTATTTTGTTTTGTCTTGGTGGGGGTGGGGGTTGGAAGGGTAGAAGGAAGATGTGAAGGGACAGAGAGATGAGGAGGGTTGAGATGCATGGTGTGAAATGCACAAAGAATCAATAAAAACGTTAAATTAGGGGAAAAACACTTGAGCAATACTTATAAGGAATTCTTATAAGGAACTGAATCTTAAAACTAATTCTTTAAATTCATCTTCCAGTATAAAAACTCCTTCCTTTTGGAGTGTCTGTTCCTTCCATGTCTACTTCTAAATCACATTTCCTTATCTATATAGACCTAAAACTCAAGTCAAATTCCAGCATCATCATAGGAGGTAACCAGCTACCTTGAGAGAAGACAGCATATATCCCACAAGAATTGCAGGAACTCACATGTATATGGTGGAACTTAGAGATACCCTATACAGACGGTTCTTTAGTATCTTAGAGTAATAAGTTTTGAGACTATCAAGACTATATTCAGTCTAAAAATTTTAGAATATAAACGGAATATAAAGTCAGATTGGTTTTATTTCTGTTGACAGTAGTATTACATGTACTAAGTGGATCAGTTGGAAATGGCCTTAACAGCTTGCTCCATTAACTGACCAAAGCACTGGTTCCAAGAGCTGTGTGGTTAATGAGGTTATGATGCTAGAGTTTCCCTCTAATTATTTATAAGAAGAAATACAGCAGACTTAGAAACTTGGCAGTGGTAGGAAAACAATGTTACATACAACTCGCTTTTCCTCTCAAACTGGCATCACCATTATAGGAAACACTCCCATTCATGGTGCATTGATAAATGCTTTACATGAAAACTAACAGCTTTCTAATGAAATCGTTTGTTTACTAGAAGTCTGGTGATGCTGACGAGAATTGTCATCTTCAAGATACCTTATGCAGCTTTTTTGTTGTTGTTGTTGTTTTTATTTGTCATTTTTTTTCTAGGTATGGCTTCTTTGTGTATTTCTGGCCATCTTGGATCACACTATGTAGTCCAGGCTTGCATCAAACTCACAGGAGTTCAGTTGCTTCTGCCTATTGCCTGGCTCCTTTATGCAGTTTTAACAATAATTTTGGGGTCAAAAGTGACAGAGATCAGTTAAAAGATAAGAATGACTCAATTTCTGTAACTGGAAGTAAACAATGTTGTCATGCAGTATATTTTAACCTAGAGAGATCTAGGCCATCGATAGTGAATTACTGAGTCTTAACCTGTGGATTTGAAACTTCATATCATGGTCTCCTGCCCAATTCCTCTAGCCAAGTAAGAGCATCCTTTAGATTTTTTTGACTGAAGTAGACATTAGGTGCTACTGAAGAAAGTTCTGGAACATTGTCATTTGTCCTGATTGTAACTGTCTCTCCAAGCATATCCTGAATGGACTATGACATTTGGGTTCTGATTATACACCAAAGAAATGACTGTAGTGGCTTACTGCTGACATTATTCTGGAGACTTGAATCACTGTTAAAATTTACTAAGACTTTTGGAAAATGACTGATGAATAAATTCTGTGCAAAGCTTCCCTCAAATTGTGTTCATGGGTTCCACAGAGACAAGTTTGGTCATTTTTTCTGTGTCAGAATCCTCACCTTCATCATCATACGAAGGCCAAGTATTAGGTCTTCGATATGCCATTCTTGGTTGAACAATAAATCAAAAGCAGAATCTCAGCTTATCTGAATCTATGAATGGATATTTTTATCTCTAAGCATTAAGTGATATAGAGATAGAAATTCATTTATCCTCCACAAATGCCCTACAAAAAGGCAGTAAGAGGACATAGAGAAGGATTATGGGTTGCTTTTGACTTTTACAGTTATTCCAACTTTAGGTCCAGGTCCGAATATGTCTCCTGAATAAAACAAACCAACTTTTTGAGCTAAGTACACAGTTGTTTATTAGGAAAAATGATTCACTCTTCACTGTAGTCATTTGAAAGGATGAACAAACAGTTCATTTTCCATCTTTGTATACATTAAAATACTGTGGATTGGAGCACATTCTAAAAGGTATGGAAATGGGTATGCCTTAGAGTCCTTTCACCTTTCCTGTGCTGTGTTAGGCCAGAGGTGCTGGGGTCTTCATCTGGGCATTCTGTAGCACTTTCCCCATTCATGAGCATTCATGATGACTGAATTTGGTAAACTGGGTATAACAAGAACAGGTAACATTGCTTAATTTCTAAGTGTGTACAAAGTAGGAAATAAACCTATAAAAGTTCATGTTCCTACCATGTAAGTGGAATTTCTAAAGATAATGAAGTAATAAGACAAAAAAAAAAAATAAAAAAACCAGTTGTGACGTGCACTTGTAGCTTCTTAGAGAGGAGGCAACATTTGGTGTAGAAAGTTCACATTTATAGAACAGGTAGATATTTCAGAACAGGTTTTCTCTGGCCAGCTTACCTCTTCCAGCACTATGACACAAGCAATAGCATAGCATCTTATGCTCGTGCCATTCAGCTCCACATTGTCCTAATTGAGAACCCTAGAAATGCGATGTGTTCATATCAATATTCTAAGTGATTAGGCAGAATAGTGGAAATCCGTTTTGTGACCATTTAAAAGATCACATCTTTCTAACTTGGCATTGCCACAAACAGTATGACAAAGTTGCTTTAAAACAGTGAATAGTATATAGTTCCATTATTCTTTTCTTTCTTTTAAAAAATCTTTTATGTGCGAGAGTGACATGGTTGTGTATCTTTGAGTGTATTTCTGTAGTGTGTCACAATACACGTATGAACATCAGAAGACAACCTTAGGAGTCTTCCTGTCCTTCCATATCTGAGGCAGGGTCTTTCTTGCTTTTTGTCACTGGTACATTAGTTTCTAGGGCATTTTCCCTACTGTTTTCCATCTCTTGGAATGCTGGGATTACAAATATGTACCTTTGTCTAGCTTTTACATGGGCTCAGGTATCTGAAATCAGGTTCTCAAGCTTTCATGGCAAGCATTTTTACCCAGGGAGCCATTTCTTCTTCATCACCTTTATTTTTCCTTAGTCAGAATACTATGATTCCAAAATTAAATCAGAAAAGAATGAGTGCTATGTGTAGACTGCTCTAAATTTCTTTTATTAATTAATTAATTTATTTATTTATTAAAGATTTCTGCCTCTTCCCCGCCACCACCTCCCATTTCCCCCCCCTCCCCAATCAAGTCTTCCTCCCTCCTCAGCCCAAAGAGCAATCAGGTTTCCCTGCCCTGTGGGAGGTCCAAAGACCACCCACCTCCATCCAGGTCTATTAAGGTGAGCATCCAAACTACCTAGGCTCCCACAAAGCCATTATGTACAATAGGATCAAAAAAACCCATTGCCATTGTTCTTCAGTTCTCAGTAGTCCTCATTGTCTGCTATGTTCAGCGAGTCCGGTTTTGTTCCATGCTTTTTCAGACCCCGGCCAGCTGGCCTTGGTGAGTTCCCGATAGAACATCCCCGTTGCCTCAGTGTGTGGGTGCACCCCTCGCGGTCCTGAGTTCCTTGCTCGTGCTCTCTCTCCTTCTGCTCCTCCTTTGGATCGTGAGACTTCATTCCAGTGCTCCAATGTTGGTCTCTGTCTCTGTCTTCTTTCATCGCCTGATGAAGGTTAATATTCAGGATTGTTGAAACCTAAGTACTGGGGTCTATGTACTAAATTATGGATTCTTCTTCTCCTCCTCCTCATCCTCCTCCTCGTCCTTCTCATTCTCCTTGTCCTTCTCCTCTTCCTCCTCCTCCTCCTCTTCCTCCTTCTTTTTCTTCCTCCACCACCTCCTCCTCCTCCTTTTTTTTGGTGATAATCTCTTTTTTAAATTTCTTTTTTAAAATTGATTTTATTGAGCTATACATCTTTCTCTGCTCTCCTCCTTTCCTCTCCCCTGCCCTCCCTTTCAATCCTCTCCCATGGTCCCCTTGTTCCCAATTTACTCATTAGATCTTGCCTTTTTTTTTTTTTAACTTCCCATGTAGATTAGATCCATGTATGTCTCTCTTAGGGTCCTCATTGTTATCTAGGTTCTCTGGGATTGTGATTTATAGGCAGGTTTTCTTTGCTTGATGTCTGAAAACCACTTATGAGTGTGTACATATGATATTTGTCTTTCTGGCCCTGGGTTACCTCACTCAATATGATGCTTTCTAGATCCAACCATTTGTCTGAAAATTTCAAGATGTCATTATTTTTTCTCCTGTGTAGTACTCCATTGTGTAAATTTTCCTTATCCATTCTTCGGTCGAGAGGCATTTATGTTGTTTCCAGGTTTTGGCTATGACAAACAAAGCTGCCATGAATGTAGTTGAGCACATGTCTTTGTGGTACAATTGAGCATCCTTTGTGTATATGCCCAAAAGTGATATTCCTGGGTCTTGAAGAAGGTTGTTTCCTAATTTTTTGAGAATTCGCAATACTGATATCCAAAGGAGCTGTACCAGCTTGCATTCCCACCAGCAATGCAGGAGTGTTCCCTTTACCCCACAACCTCTCCAGCGTAAGTTGTCATCAGTGTTTTTGATCTTGGCCATTCTTACAGGTATAAGATAGAATCTCAGAGTTGTTTTGATTTGCATTTCTCTGGCTAAGGATGTTGAACATTTCTGTAAGTGTCTTTCAGTCATTTTAGATTCCTCTGTTGAGAGTTTTCCATTTAGGTCTGTACTCCATTTTTTATTGGATTATTTGTTCTTTCGATGACCAATTTCTTGAGTTCTTTGTATATTTTGGAGATCAGACCTCTGTCTGATGTGGGGTTGCTGAAGATCTTTTCTCATTCTGTAGGCTGCTGTTTTGTCTTGTTTTTTTTTTGCTTTACAGAAGCTTTTCAGTTTCAGGAGGTCCAATTTATTAGTTTTTTCTCTCACTGTCTGTGCTCTAGGGGGTATATTTAGAAAGTGGTCTACTGTGCCAATGTGTTCAAGTGTACTTCTCATTTTCTCTTCTATGAGGTTTAGTGTAGCTGGCTTTGTGTTGAGATCTTTGATCCATTTGGACTTGAATTTGACGCATGGTGATAGACATGGATCTATTTTCATTCTTCTCTTGTTTAGCTTCTTTAGGATCACAAATTATAGACTCATTGGCCCCTATCCATGGCTAGAAACCAATTATGAGTGAGTACATCCCATGATCTTCTTTTTGGGTCTGGGTTACCTCACTGAGGATCGTATTTTCTATTTCCATCCATTTGCATGCAAAATTCGAGAGGTCATTGTTTTTTACCGCAGAGTAGTACTCTAATGTGTATATATTCCACACTTTCTTCATCCATTCTTCCATTGAAGGGCATCTAGGTTGCTTCCAGGTTCTGGCTATTACAAATAATGTTGCTATGAACATAGTTGGACAAATGCTTTTGTCATATGATAGGGCATCTCTTGGGTATATTCCCAAGAGTGCTATTGCTGGGTCCAGGGGTAGGTTGATCCCAATTTTTCTGAGAAACCGCTAATAACAAATTTGTGGTATTAGTGGCTATTCTGAAGGGTGATGTTTCTCTGATTTCTTTCTCAGCCCATTTATCATCTGTGTAGAGGAGGGCTACCTTTTTTTGAGTTAATCCCGTATCCTACTACATTATTGAAAGTGTTTATGAGTTGTACAAATTCCTTGGTAGAATTTTTGGGATCACTTATGTAAACTATCATATTATCAGCAAATAGTGAGAGTTTGACTACTTTTCAGATTTGTATCCCCTTGATTTCCTCTTGGTGTCTTATTGCTCTAGTTAGGACCTCAGGAACTATATTGGATAGATATGGAGAGAGTGGAGAACATTGTCTTGTTCCTGATTTCAGTGGTATTGCTGTGAGTTTCTCTCCATTTAGTTTGATGTTGGCTGTTGGTTTCTATATTGCCTTTATTATATTTAGTCATGTTCCTTGTATCCCTGCTTTCTCCAAGACCTTTATCATGATGGTATGTTGTATTTTGTTGAAACTTTTTCAGCATCTAATGAGATGATCATGTGGTTTTTATTTTTCAGTTTGTTTATATGATGGATTACTTTGACAGATTTTTGCATGTTGAACCATCCCTGCATCTCTGGGATGAAGCCCACTTGATCATGGTGGATGATGTTTCTGATGTGTTCTTGGACTCGATTTGCCAATATTTTATTGAGTTTTTTTGCATCAATGTTCATGAAAAAAATTGATTTGTAATTCTCTTTCTTAGTAATGTCTTTATGTGGATTGGGTATCAGGGTAATTGCAGCCTCATGTAAAGAGTTTGGTAATGTTCCTTGATGTGGGATTCCCCTCTGTATGCTGTGAATACCATTGCTTAAGAAATGACTGCTTTGGAAGTATAGTAAGGCAGAACTTATCTAGGTAGGGAAACTAAATCGAATGCTGGGAGAAAGGAAGCAGAGGAGAAGAGCCATGTAGCCCCACCAGAGACAGATACCAGAACTTTAGCCAGTAAGCCACAACCACATGGCAATACACAGATTAATAGAAATGGATTAAATTAAGATGTTTTAGCCAATAAGAAGACAGAGCTAATGGGGAAAACAGTGATTTAAATAATATAGTTTCTGTGTGATTATTTTGGGGCTGAGTAGCCAGGAACAAACAATTGGTCCCTAACAATAGTTCCTTCTGTTTCCATTGTGTGGAACAATTTGAGGAGTATTGGTATTGGTTTTTCTCTGAAAATCTTGTAGAATTCTGAGCTGAAACCATCTGTTCCTGTGCTTTTATACAGTTGGAGGACTTCTGATGACTGTTTCTATTTCTTTAGAAGTTAGAGGTCTATTTAATTTGCTTATCTGGTCTTGATTTAATTTTGGTAAGTAATATTTATTCAGGAAGTTGTCCATTTCATTTAAGTTTTCCAATTTTGTGTAGTACAGGTTTTCGAAATATGACCTAATGATTCTCTGGATTTTCTCCATGTCTGTTGTTATGTCACCCTTTTCATTTCTGATTTTGCTAATTTGTATATTATTCCTCTGCCTTTTGGTTAGTTTGAATAAAGGTTTATCTCTTTTGTTAATTTTCTTGAAGAACCATCCATCTCTTTATCTCATTGTTTTTATTTTTTGATCTTGTTTTCTTTGTTTCTATTTTGTTGATTTCAGCTCTCAATTTGATTATTTATTGCTGTCTAGTTATCCTTGGTGAGTTTATGTCTCTTTGTTCTAAAGTTTTTAGATGTTCTGTTAGTTCACTAGTGTGGGATTTTTCCAGCTTCTTTATGTAGGCATTTAGTGCTAGGTACTCGCCTCTTAACATTGCTTTCATTGTCTCCCATAAATTTCAGTATGTTTTGGGTCATTTTAATTGAATTTTCTGAAGTCTTTAATTTCTTCCTTTATTTCTTCATTGACCCATTGATGCTTCATGTGAGCATTGTTTAATTTCCATGCGTTTGTGGGTTTTTTGGAATTAGTGTTGCTGTTGAATTCT